>NC_085863.1:14166584-14461584 GCF_034702125.1 Engraulis encrasicolus | reverse complement strand
GCTTCCCCACAACGACTCGCGCTTTTTTTCACTCAGGGGATTTTTTTTTTTTTTTAAATCAACGAATGTTTGACAAATGCGAGAGAGAAAATTAGCTCATCCTGCCTCAGCAGCAGTGAGTTTTAATCAAGAATACGTTTCATTTGATACCTCCATAACACAGTTTGAAGGGTCAACGCTCCCTGTGTGTCCATAGAGATGTACAGTAGATTTTTGAGAGACACATGCTGGGTTTGGTTACAGGAATGGAAAAGTGCTTGGGAGGTATTGCATCAAGTAAAACCACCCTTTATATGTGTAGCGTTTAAGAAGCTGGGCTTTTTTTTGGCGCATTTCAAGTTGGTTCATTGCAATTAACATCTTTTCATCTTGTCATGCTAGTATTTTCACTAATATGGTTAAAAAGGAGAAACTATTTTTTTCATTGCATCAAATCATAAATGGGGCATTTGTTGTTGCATTAAGCATTCATTTTAAATGACAGTTTTGGCGCAACAAATTGTAAAGTAAAACCTTGAGTATAAACCCCAAACCCAACTTCAGCTCCATATCAGCAGAAATGTCCCGAATATTATTAATTGGTACTTCCACAACATATAAAAACAATTTGACATCACAATAAAAACACAAGTCACTCTGAAAGAGGGCACCAATAAATGTGCGCTACACTAAATGTTTTAAACATGCTTATTGTATTTCGAACTCGAAATTGGAGTAACAAAATGGATTTCCCAAAATAAACAACACAGTTGTAATCCATCGCCACAGATGGAAAAAAAAAACTTCCTGGCACTGTTCCATGATCAGAGCAATGCCACTGTGCTTAATAAAATAAATATGATACCACCTTCACACACACGCACACACACACACACACACACACACACACACACACACACACACACACACACACACACACACACACACACACACACACACACACACACACACACACACACACACACAACTTAATAAGATGCTTCCCGAGTGGCTGTGAAAGTGACTGGTGAGCAGATATTCATAGTGATAACCAATGCTGACACTACACATGCTCACAACGTCAAAGACAGACCAATGACATACGCTGAAAACAAAGAGAAATTCATTATATTTTCAGAGGAATTTTTTAAGCTGCACCGTTTCTTTAAAAAAAAAAAATCAAATGTGTCAGTTGATTTTTTAAATATTAATTGTGATAATTATTTACATTATGACGACACAATCCATTGCTACATAAATGATATGTAATGTACATATGTAAGAAATATAAATGTAAACAAGCACATTAATTAAGATAATTAATCCAGTGCCATGTAAATGCAAATGTAAAAAGCCCCTAAAAAGCTGTAAAATGTAATGTAATGAGCGTGATCAGATGATTATCTGAAAGCCGGGGTGGCGGGGGCCGTCGGCACAGGGGACTAGTTAATCACTTAGAGGCTCTTGTGAGCATGCCCATCACCCTGGCTTTGTGTCACGCTCAATAAGGATGGTAATGACCGAGGACGGCCTCCCCAGAGGCCACCACCACCACCCCCATCCAGGGACGTATTAACAACACAGACTGCAGCCTAGGGCCCCCACAGGCTAGATATGGCTGCAGCCTAGGGCCCCCACAGACCAGATATGGCTACAGCCTAGGGCCCCCACAGACTAGATATGGCTGCAGCCTAGGGCCCCCACAGGCTAGATATGGTTGCAGCCTACGGGCCCCCACAGACCAGATATGGCTGCAGCCTAGGGCCCCCACAGGCTAGATAAGACTACAGCCTAGGGCCCCCACAGGCTAGATATGGCTGCAGCCTACGGGCCCCCAGAGACTAGATATGGCTGCAGCCTACGGGCCCCCAGAGACTAGATATGGCTGCAGCCTAGGGCCCCCACAGGCTAGATATGGCTGCAGCCTACGGGCCCCCACAGACCTGATATGGTTGCAGCCTAGGGCCCCCACAGACTAGATATGGCTGCAGCCTAGGGCCCCCACAGGCTAGATATGGTTGCAGCCTACGGGCCCCCACAGACCAGATATGGCTGCAGCCTAGGGCCCCCACAGGCTAGATAAGACTTCAGCCTAGGGCCCCCACAGGCTAGATAAGACTACAGCCTACGGGCCCCCAGAGACCAGATATGGCTGCAGCCTAGGGCCCCCACAGGCTAGATATGGCTGCAGCCTACGGGCCCCCACAGACCAGATATGGTTGCAGCCTAGGGCCCCCACAGACTAGATATGGCTGCATTCTAGGGCCCCTACAGGCTAGATATAGCTGCAGCCTAGGGCCCCCACAGACTAGATATGGCTGCAGCCTAGGGCCCCTACAGGCTAGATAAGACTACAGCCTAGGGCCCCCACAGGCTAGATATGGCTGCAGCCTACGGGCCCCCACCACTGGCTGATTGGCCAAAAGAGAAAAATATTGCAGGATTGTGACAAGATGAAATATTGAAAAATTCCAGTTTGTAGTCATCTCTTACGCTCCCAAAATTAAGTTTGAGTGAAAACTGATCTTGAGTCTAAAAAGGGGTACATAAAAAAGTTCCTAGTTCCTAGTGGTGATGAGAGGGAGCATGTGTGTGTGTGTGTGTCTGTGTGTGTATGTGACAGAGAGAGAGAAACAGAAAGAGAGGTAGCACTATGAGTGGATATTTCACTTAGACCACAGCGCGCAGCCGCGCGCGCGCACACACACGCGCACGCACACGCACACGCACACGCACACGCACACACCCCAAAAGGTCTCTGCTGCCCTACAAAGCCAACATGCAGCAACTACACACACTCAGTCAAAATTGAATTTAGACTTGATATTGACTTCATAGCTCCTTTTTTCTTAATATTTGTCCTTTACACAAAAACCTTAACTGCCTTGACTAAACGAAGATGATGATAAATATTCCCTCCCAGGTAGAGAAGAAGGGGGAGAAAGGTTATGGAGAGGAGAGAGATAGAAGTCTGGCCCATTTTATATCAGTAACCATGGCTGTTCAAACGCATACGTGACTATCTGCATTGCAAGAAAAAAACCCACAATTTATTTAGACCCAGGCGAAACTGAGAAAATCACAGAAAGATTTTTGTGATTTTCATTTTTTTTTCTACTCAAAGCTTCACAAAAAACGATTGACTAGTCTAAAAGCATACGTTTTGTATTTTAAATTGATAGCTTTATATCTTTTCTATGGGCAAGAGGAACTTCCATAGCTGAATTTTCTGTTTTCTACTTTAAGAAGTGAACACAATCAAAAGCCACAAATTCATCAGATATCACCACATTACCTATAGTGTGTTTGCCAAGATCTCCAGCACATCTTCCAGCTCCATATCACCACCATGGACATTAAACCTTCCACTGCAGTCTACTTTTGTCGTTTTTGTTCTTGTACTTCTGTCACTACTGTCTTCTTATGTTGAGTCTATGTATGTCTTTGTATATGTTCATTATGTTCTAGGGTTGGTTTTGTAAACCAACTTTGAGAATCTACCAAAGTACTATACAAAACAATTTTTTTTTTTACTATTATTATTATTATTATTATTATTATTATTATTATTATTATTATTATTATTATATTCAAGGTACTATTGTAAAGCTTAGAATCTGCTCTATCAAAAACTATGATCAACTCAATGCCCCCCCAAGCCCACTTCTTGTGGTTAGTCACATATATTTTTGAAAGCACACATAAATGAAATAAATGGGGGAAAAAAATCTGAGGAATAAGCTGAGCCAATTTGTATGAAAAGAGTATAGTTGACGTGTGACAAGCGGTAGACTAAAGCATAAATACCAAGAGGTCTGCAGGTTGTGCACAAGCTTGAAAAGGTAAAGTCTGGCAAAAGTTGCTCATGAGCAAGTCAATCTCTATATACGCTGCTTACATCTATACATTGAAATCACCATATTGATGGTCCATAATTGTTTATAGCGTTGCCCAAGCAACAGTGTTTGTTTTTAATTAACTCAGCCAAGACTGTGCAAATAGACTGTCTTTTAAATGTGCATACATACAATAGCAAAGAAATCCACAAGGAATAAGTACTACGGGGCTAACTGCATTAAAAAAAGAAGGCATGTTTAAAGTATGCCAAAACGTTGTTTAATTTATTTTAAAAGTTTGAATAGGGCCTCCTCTGTGTGGTGACAACTAAAATCAAACTATTTTTCTTTGACGCCGTGTTGGTTTCTGGCACGGGGGACGTCGTGTCACTGCTGTGAAGGCGTTTTTGCAGGCAGCAGGCACTTCAGGCCCACAGGCTGGGCGATGAAAGAGGGGTCCTGAAAGAGTGGGGGGAAACTTGTGGCAAGACAAACACGGCTCTCCACTAATTTGTGAATGAGGGCTGCATATGTATGGAGCCTACGCATGCATGTATATGGTGGACGGGACGGAGTTTCCCTCGGAGTGCCAATGAGCTTAACGGCTCAGAGAGAGAGAGAGAGAGAGAGAGAGAGAGAGAGAGAGAGAGAGAGAGAGAGAGAGAGAGAGAAAGAGAGAGAGATGGATGTAGAGAGAGAAGGAGAATGAGAACGAGAGAGAGAGAAAGAGAGAGAAATAGAGAGAGAGAGAGAGAGAGAGAGAGAGAAAGAGAGAGAGATGGATGTAGAGAGAGAAGGAGAATGAGAACGAGAGAGAGAGAAAGAGAGAGAAATAGAGAGAGAGAGAGAGAGAGAGAAAGAGAGATAAAGAAAGAGAGAGAAAAAGAGAGAGATGGAGGGAGAGAGAGATGGAGAAGGAGAGCGAGTGTGTGTGTGTAAGTGAGAGACAGAGAGAGAGAGAGAGAGAGAGAGAGAGAGAGAGAGAGAGAGAGAGAGAGAGAGAGAGAGAGAGAGAGAGACAGAGAGAGAGAGTGCAAGAGAGTAGCTAAGCACAGACTCGCCTGTTTTATGCCACGGAGCAAGGTGCACAGACCCAGGTCTATATGCACCGCACCTCACAGCACCGCACCTCACCTCACCGCACCCCTGTCCCAATCCCCACCCCACCGCACCGCACCAGCACCCCTGTCCCAATCCCCAGCCCAATCTGGAAGCAATCCCGGCAGGCAGCCCGGCCGCTTTCATCATCCGCGTGTTTGTTGTAACAAAGTGGCGGGGGCAGGGGTCAGATGTCACACTAGAGTCCAAACAAACTCTCGGGGCCGTAACGCTACAGTTTTTGACTGCTGGGGTAGCACAAGTGTCTGTGGCCCGGGCGGCCAGGCAGTGAGGTAGAGGGCCGGGCTGGGCGGGGGCGGGACGGGGCCAAGTGGGTGTACAAATGACTAACTTAACTTGTCAAAGTCACTCAGGCGACACGGCGTAAATGATCTCTCGGCTGCACCGCACAGACAACCAAATGAGGGCGGGGGGGGGGAAAGGAAGAAAGAAATAGACAGAGAGGGAGAAGAAAAACATCCTTTAGAGTCCATTGTGTTATTTTCAAATGTAGGCTGGAGACGATGCTTGAGAGTATTTTTTTACTGTCTAGGAATTTTATACGGTCTACATTTTTTGAAGACTAACAAACATGAAAAAACTGAAACTGCAAAAGCAAATGCATTTGCATTTACATGTAAATATGCTACAGATATAGTAAATTCAACTTCCTCTGCAGTTCCCAGGTCAAGTCAGTGAGGAGACAGAAGTGTCAGAGGCCACAGTAAAGCCTTGTATGCACGGCTCTGTCAGAGGCTTGCGCTGCCTGCCCCCTAGTGAGCAAAAATATACTACAGCAGAACCACTGCAAGTTGCCTGGCGATGCTGTAATAATACTGTATACATGTAATACTAACAACGCTGCTGTATCTTACTACATAATACTATTAGTATGGTTTCCTTGTAATTCGCTGTGGCACCCTCTGTTTGTCATATTTGCTAAATGATGAGGATATAATAATAAATCAAATCACAAAATCAAAACCTCAAATCACAGTAGATAAACTAGAAGGCAAATTAAGAAGGTTCAGACATTTACGAAAAAATATATTAATAGCTGTATATGAGCTTAAAAAGACAACATTAAGTGTATTACACAACAAAAAGTATGGTGTAAGCATTTGCAGCACTTTTTTTGGCAGGTCATTATGTTCACACGTTTTGAGAGCACTCACACACACACACACACACACACACGTTTCCTCAAATTATGCTGACAGGACATCCGTCTATTTTGGGTTGATGCTCTGTCTGCTGGAACACCTCCCGATTTTCCAAAAATAAAAGAGCACCTGAGAGGTTATAGTTTCTACTGACAAGTCCAATAGTGATGATGATGATGATGACTACGGTATGAAAAAAAAATGTGCGTTTTGTGAAACAACCCGAGTCTGTAGAACGTGTGCTTTGTGAAACAACCGGCGTCTGTGGGCCAGGTTTTTGCATCAGAACCAGAGTTAATCTCCAGGCAAACAGCCAGATCTGAGCTGAATTGAGCTGAGCTGAGTTGATCTGAGCTAGGCCAATGTGTCCACAGAGGCCTCTGTAACAGTGTGTGGTCTCCACTCCACTCCTCTCCTCTCTGCGCGAATACTGACTGAGAGTAGTTTAGACCGGAGTTTCTCAACAGGGGCTCTACAGCCCCCTGGGGGGGCGTTGGGAAGCACTAAGAGGGCGTTGAGAAGGATAGAGCTGAGAAGGGGCAGTGCTTAGTTGTCATTGGGGGGGCATTAGTCCATTTTATTTTTTTTAAACTGAGGGGGACGTTGGCAGGCTTAGGATGAGATCAAGGGGGCGTTGGGAGACTCATGATCCAGGGAGCATTTGTTCAAAAAAGGTTGAGAACCACTGCTTTAGCCCATTCCTGCTGCACAGACCATTAATGCATCTAGCCTCGTTCTTTTTTTCCTCCTTGTTTTCCTGCCTTTTTTCCCCTCTTTTCCCCTGTAATCCATGTCAAACACTGATTAACTAGGAGAGCACATTCCCTGCATACCCCAGGCCAGGCCACCGGGGACAGTGAGAGGAGACATTTGAATAACAATGGAGGACATCCCAGTTTCCATATAATAATGTGACTGAAATCAAACTGTCAGACTTTGCTGTTCTCTCTATGTAAATTTCTTTAGATTTTTTCAGTCAGTGATCTATGACCATTTACCTATGCTATGGCAACATTGTATCCTAATGGTTAGCTATAAAAATGTATTATATGATTTCTTTAAACAATTATCCTAACATAAGGTTTGGGCAATGATAATTAAATTTAGCAGAGGGTGACCAAAACAGCGCAAAAAATCATAGGCTGCCCCCTGCTTCCCATACCCATCTACAACTCCCGCTGCGTAAGTAGAGCCAGGAGTATCATTAAAGATTCCACACATCCTGGCTTCCATCTCTTCACACTGTTGCCCTCTGTAAGGCGCTACAAGACATTACCAGCCAGAACCGATAGGATGAAGAACAGCTTCTTCCCCAAAGCTGTTACAACAATGAACTCACACTTACTGGACAATGTTCATCTATAAAGGACTGTGCACCTTGTAGGGAAGCTCAAATCTCAGTATACTTTGTATAATGACAATAAAGGCTTTCTATTCTATTCTATTCTATTTAGTTCTAGATGAAGGACAATAACTAGGCTGTTATACTGCAGTGTACATCATAATACAAAAGGACTCCATAATAAGCCTTCGAAAGAGACCGTCAACACATACTCAAAAGGGGCTCTTTTCCCCCCCACACGTCTATCATTCCTACAATAAACTTGAGTGTATGAAACATTACGTTCATCAACGTAACAATATGAAGTCCAAAACAAAGTTTTGTCAAACACAAATGCACAGGGGCATTTCCTAATGATTGCAGTGGTATTTCACAATTTCCATAACTGCCAAGCACAGTGATAAAGCAACTCTTGTGCCAAGTGAACGCTTACTATTATATAGTGTATTGTAGAGAAACAATGCAACCCTCAGTCTATGGTTGTCTACTAATGTGAGTGAATGAACATGCTGGATATAGTCAAATTATAAAACTCTTTTAAGTACGAAAGCCCCCCCATTATCAAGTTATTGCAATCTCTCATCATTGCTGCAAAAAGACGTTGATGCTCAGGCAAATGTTCTGAATAATGATGGATAATGATGACTATAAAGCAATGAAGGGGAACTCACACACCGTTCTGCCGAATGCAATGTTTAACTTTTTATTGCGTTAGAAAAACAAAAAAGGTGCTACCCAAGTGTAGTGCAAACGTTTCGGTCACAGTCAGACCATCATCAGTGTCTGACTGTGACCGAAACGTTTGCACTACACTTGGGTAGCACCTTTTTTGTTTTTCTAATGCAATAAAAAGTTCAACATTGCATTCGGCAGAACGGTGTGCGAGTTCCCCTTCATTGCTTCAAGTTAATCCACTGGAACCTACGCACCAACCAGGCATCAAGTTCAAAGGCGCGGTACCTCCATTGAAAGAAGATTTAATGATGACTATGGGCATGCTCTGTTCATGAGCTTGAAGGAGCTTGCCAGTTGAATTCCCGTCACCTCCATGTGGATGTGGTAGAGCAGTGTTTCTCTACCTTTTTTAGGCGAGGCACCCTTTCAATTCATGAAAAATGTCAAGGCACCCCGAACCAACAAGCCGTAACATGGCATCGCATCTGATACCACACAAGCTTAAAAGTAACACATTTGGAGATGTCACACAACCTACGTTTGAAGTTGCAGCTGACTGGGGCGACCTATATTTACTTTATCGTGCGTAAATGGCAGATGAAAGATTCCACTGACTAACATCCATTTAGACAAATATGTATTATATTACATAATTTATTTATCAGCCACGTTTCCGCGGCACCACTGAGGGCCACATACCATCCATGCATACAGTACTCGCACAACTTTGCTGTTTGTGTGCGCTGTAGGGTGGATGTCCCACCATGACAAAAATGGGGCTTTCATGTTTTTTTGTTTTTTTTCAGGAAGTGTGCTAATGCTAAACTCCAAACTTTTTTCATTTTTTTTCACAAGGTTTTCAGGTGCAAGCGAAGATTTGTGAGCAAACTCTCGAGTGTAGTTCTTGTATTTTATTTTAGAGAATAAGCAAGTCCTTGGCCCAAGTCTTCTTCAGCGTCTGATATTAGGCAGAGACAGATGAGAAACATCCGTCTGTCATGCTAACCCACTAAATAAAATACAAGAGAGTGCGTTACAATATGCGACCTTGCCTCCTCCACTTGTGCTTGTTTCCTCGCCCCGTCTTCTGACCCCTCCTCCGTGGAGAAAACGATAAGGTTTCCCAGCTATCAGCCTACCCACAACAACTTTTGAGGGACTGCTTTTCATTCACCATCCCAATTGCAAATGAGAAAAAGACTTTACAATTGAGCTTTTGCAAGATATTTAAATATAATGCTGTTGTCAGTGATGTCATCATGACATATTACTTCCTGGTACGAGGAGACAAGTGCACAAGTGGAGGAGGCAAGGTCGCATATTGTAACGCACTCAAGAACTTTCCTGATAAAAGCCATTAACTATGCAGGTTTGACGTACCGGGCAGGTGGAGAGGATGTGCACGGGGCTGGGTGGAGGTATCTGGCTGAGCTCGCAGCTGAGGCCCAGGGAGGTCAGGATCTCCGTCAGCACCTCGTAGCGCAGCGCGTTGCTCATCTTCAGCACATCGAAGTGGGAGGGGCTCTGGACGTGCTGGGCGTCAGGGGCCGTCTCCAGACGCACCTGCGGGCGGGTGCGACATTTTAAAACACATTGGCCACGTGTACATGTTGTTTACATGTTGCACATTTTTAATTCAGAATTAATAATTCAGAATTAAATAGTTCTGCCAAGTTTACATTGCACTTTCATTTCATTCTGAATTGTGAAGTATTTACATTATGTTTTCAAAGCGGAATTAAGTTTTATTCAGAATTAAGTTCTGAATTAAAGTTCTCTGCACTGAGGCCACATAACACATCCAGGAGGCACATGATTATTTGATGACGTTTTTTTTTAAAAGAAACATTGAGATTTCGGGGGGAAAACGCAGCTTATCAATTAATCGTAAGTCGATCGACAAGGCTATCAAGTAATGATTAATGAATTAATTGATAATTTGCATCCTTACCATGGAGGCATTTTTGTTTCCGATCCAAAATCTTTTATTAGGTTACATCAATATCACACATATGCTTTATGAAGTAGGCCCGTACGTACCTGACACAGAATGGCCTCTCCGCCGCGTCCTCCGTGCGTCACCCTGACGATCACCATGTCCTTGTTGTTGTCCCCGGCGACGTCGGCGCACAGCTCTCCCCACAGCTCCACCTCCCCCGTGGCGGAGTCGGCCGGCTCACGCACGTACGCCGCGCCGCTGCCCAGTACGCTCAGCTCCAGCTCCGTGCTGTCCGCCTTGGTGAAGCTCAGCCGGCAGATATGGCCCCTCTGGCCGTCCCT
Organism: Engraulis encrasicolus; assembly: GCF_034702125.1. Lineage (NCBI taxonomy): Eukaryota > Metazoa > Chordata > Actinopteri > Clupeiformes > Engraulidae > Engraulis > Engraulis encrasicolus. The sequence goes on along the minus strand of NC_085863.1, from coordinate 14,451,211 downwards.
GCCCACGAGTGTGAGCCCCGCCGGAGAGAAGGTGGACGACAGGCCCAGCACCTACAATTGAATGATTGATTGGTTTTATGAAAGTATTTTTTTTTTTGTAATTGTTTTTTTTTTTACAGAATTCATGTTGCTTGTTACTTACCACCACCATCAAATTCTAAGTATTCATTATGACTGGAAAATTAGCACTTTTCATACATGAAAAGGTAGATCTTCTCCATGTCCACCATTTTGAATTTCCAGAAATTGACATTTTTAGCTGCAAAACTTACTATACTTTGGTCATACTAGTGTAAATATTACTTTGTTATTTAGTAAATATTCATGAAAAGATAAAAAGATCAAATTTGGCAGCAGACAACACTGTTTCATAAACTCTAACTTAAAACATTCACAAAAAAGGCCCAGGCTAAGCCCCCCACATATGGGCTTGCATGCCCATGGTGACCTGGGTTGAAGGGACGTTTAGTTCAAACCTAAGGATGTTCAGTTCAAAGGACGTTTCGTAGGTATTTGTGGTAGACAGAACGTCCTTGAGACGTCCCATGCCATGGCCTGAGTCCTTTGCCAGCCCTGCCCCATCTCTCTCTCCACTCTCTCCCCGTCATACTCTTGACTGTCCTATAATCATAATAATAATAATAATAATAAAGAACCTAAAAAAAAAGAAAACCAACCTTGCCGCCTTTCTCCAGGTAGGCCAGGAAGCGCTCCTGCAGCTGTGGGGTGAGGGGCTCCTCGGCCGCCAGCACCAGTAGCATGGTGCTCTCCAGCCAGGGTTCGCTCAGCGCCTGCTGGGGCTTGAGCGGGTACAGTGTGTAGCTCTCGGTGTCTATGCACTCGGACAGGAGGCGTTGGATGGGCTCGAAGCGCTCGCCCTCGCTGCCCGTGTACACCAGCACGTTGGGCGGCTTGCCGGTGACGTTGACCCTCTTGCTCTGGCCGGCGAAGCGCTCGAGCCCGTCCAGGCCCTCCTCCCCGTCGTACGTGTCCACGTACTCGTCATCGTCGCTGCTGGTGATGTCGTCGTGCGGCAGGTCTGGGATGTTCTCGATGGAGGCGTACTTGACGGACAGGATGGTGCTGTGCTCCAGCTCCAGGCACTCGTGGCAGCTGGAGAGGTGCAGGTGGTGGTGGCCGTCCATGTGGTGGTGGCCCCCTGCAGGCGAAGCAAGGCAAAGCAAGGCAGGTCAAGTCAAATAACGATAAAAGGTAAAGTAAAAGTAGCTGAGAAGTTACTAAAAAGAAAAGGTGGTGGTGGGCCCCTGCAAGCAGAACAAGGTAAGGCGAGGTCTAGTCAAGTCAAATAACGATAAAGGAAAAAGGAAAAGTAGCTAAGATATTAATGGAAAGATAAAAATCTATATTTTATATGTAAAGGTGTTTTTATTCCTAGTTACAGCAAGATGGATATGGAGGGGGGCGTCGATTTCATTCAGCAAATATTTTGCTTTAGCAAATATTCACGTCTGTAGCAGGGAAAGTACAATACGCAGCTCAATTAATTCATGCCGTATCACCATTTCAGCTGTTCAAAATGACGATAAATGAGAAAAAAAAGAAAATACACATTTCACTAGTTGTATGGAAACTGGCTTTGGTTGAATCAGCCCTATGGAATGACCCTATAGTTAAAAATACAGAGTAACCGCACAAATACATCTACCGCGACAAGAGCGAGGCGAGCGACGGAAGTAATTGACTTTGTATTGAGTCGCGAGACAAAAGCGATTCTGGAGACTAGAGCAATTTGCGTGACGAACGCGACAGTTTGAAGTTGAAATCCTTTCAACTTTCTATGACGCGGTTCGGCGACAAGCCGCAGGTCAGTGACCATAGCCAAAGGGAATGTTTGAATGCTTTGCCTTCTGCTTGTAACGGACATACTGTAGTCTCTTCAATCGCGCGTATCGCTCTGTCGCTTGAATCGCATCGTACCTGGTCTATTCGTGCGGTAAAGGTGCATTGGTGCATTGATGTACTTACCCTATAGTTAAAAAAAAAACAGAGAAAAGGTGGGTCAAAGACGTGCAAAATGGCATTGTCATTCAGTGCAACAGATGCCTTCTGCTGACTGTAACAGTAAAAAACATGACTCTTTTTATTTATTTACTGTTACAAGGAATTCATGAAAGCCTTGGCTGTCATCCATTCACTTGAAACAATTAAAAAATCATATTTTTTTTGCAGTTACCTGGAAGGTATCCGTAACACTGAATGACGAAGACGTCTTTGACCCAGGTGCATTGGTGCATTGATGTCCTTACCCTGGGAGTCTGCGCTACCCTCTCCCCCGCTGCCCCTGCGGCCTGCGGAGTCCAAGGCCAGGGAGGAGGGGTTCAGGCTGCTCTTCCTGGACGAGTACGGGGTGGGGGGCAACGATGGCAGTGACACCTCTGTAGCCTGCGGGAGGAGGCTGTCCCCTAACTCCTCTCTCGGTGACGGTTCGGAGAGAACTATGCTCGTGTCTGCAGTCAATAGGAGATGCTGCTGCTGCTGCTGCTGCTTCTGCTGATGATGAACTTGCTGGTCTGCGTTAGTGCCCGTCACTGATTTGCTCTTCTCGATAAGCTCCTTGAGAGTAGATTCTTGAAGTAAGACAGCTGGATTTAAAAAAGAGGAAAAGTAATCCAGATGTTATATCCACAGATGTTCTTCGGGGCATAAGAGAGGAAGTTACAGTAGAGGAGGAAGAGACGATTCAGGGATGATTTTAACATGGAACCTACAGAAAATTAAAAAAAAACCCTGCACACTGACCATTTTGCTGTTTTATTTAATACACAATGTTTCGGTCCTAGACCTTCAAGGTCTAAAACCGAAAAGTTGTGTATTTTTCAAATCGTTGTGTATTTTTTCAAAATGTCTGCTGACCCTAGTAGGGCCATCTCCGACGCACCTGCCAGCTAAGGTGTGCGAAAATAATAGGAGTTAAACATAAACAACTTACAGACTATCTTTTCTGGAATGAGGCCATTTTCCATCTGCAGCCGATCTTCCAGGAAGGCCACCCCGAGGCAGCTGAAGTCATCCACACTGGCCTCCGCCACCGCCCTGTATGGGTCACCAGGACTACAGGCCAGCGGGTGGCAGTAGTCAGACCACTTCACAGCCTGACAAAACAGTAGACATAAAAAGCATGTTACACTGATGTTAGGCATCAACCTTACAGGTAACTTCATAGATATCCGGGATTTATTATCTGTAATTAGCTTGTTACAACTGTATTACAAGTCTCATACTATGGCACAATGTCTTGCGAGTATTTCACCATGTGAATTCCAAACTCTTAGAAAATGAATGTATCTGTTCTCAATTACAGACAGTGTTGCTTTTTCACTAGACCTAAAATGGATGAACAACAGACAGCTCATATGTTGCACTCAATGTAAAAAAACAAACTAATTCAAATCAGCTTTGGGACAGTATATGAAAGTTCTGAGTAGCAAAGAATGTAGTATCACACACACATTAACTCTGCTTTCCAAAGCAAATATCATGCCGTGTTAAATGCAAGCCAACACAAAACGTGATTTCATTTTTTAAGTAAAATTTCAAGCTGGCAAGCAACACAGAAAAGTTAGTCGGTTATCCTCCACAGTTGTTGGTCCCTGCTAAAAGCTATCCCTCTTGAACATTCTTGGTATGCAAAAAAACTATTTTTCACTGACGAATAACACTGCCAAGCAACATGGTCAAATTTGCAGCCAGGCCATAAAGCCTTGCTTGGTTTAGAATCCATTGTGTTTGGGTTTTTTTCTTTTTTGCAAAACTTTCCCTGTCCTAGTGTGACTTCATTTGGAAAAGATGCAGAGAAAGAACCAGGAAGATATCACTACCAAACACAGCTCTTATGTTTAACATTCATTAGTTGAAAGGAGTAGAAGTCCGAACACTGTAGCTCCACTTTGAACATTTATGCAGGTCATACAACATTTCGACCCAACATCGACCAACCTCCTACCCAAAATCACATGCCTGATGAAGACCCTGTTGGGTCGAAACATTGAATGACCTGAATACATTTTCATAGTGGAGCTACTAGTGTGCGGACTTCTACTCTTTCTACTATCAGATTCCTTAGTCCTGCACCTGGCCTCAGAGAGGTGGAATGTGCATACTCTTACTATTTTGAAGAGTGTAACATTCATTAGTGCCACATTTTTCAGCCAAGAATAGGAAGGTTGGTCCAATCTAATATGGGATCTTGATGCCTTCAAATCTCCAAAATAACAACTGGAAGAAAGAATGTGTCCTTTTTTACTACTTCTCACACATGTTCTATACGTGAGCAATCGGGCAAATGCAGGAATTAATGGATGAATGGATTAAAATGAGTGATGTCACTAGCATTGCAAGAATTGTCCCATTTTCTGATGGGAGATGTGAGAAGGGTCTTTTTCATACAGAAAGTTATAATGTTGTGAGTGAACATGAATGATTTTGTTATAGGTGTGAACAATAGTTCAATACTCCTTTCACATGTTACCAACCATTCCCCCTGGGATCAATAAATGATACTCTACTCTACTCTACTCTGCTCTCCTTGAATGTTATTGACCTGAAGTGAACATGATTGTTAAAATATTTACCAGCTGTTTTGTTTTAATATTTTACATGGAATATTGTGAATATTTTATGACTTTCAAGTCTTTGAGGCCAAAGTATTGCACCATTCTATAATGCATTCATGGAAATTGGGATTGCAAATAGGTTTGCAGCGAGTGTAGGCCTAAACATTCCTTGTCCCTATTGTCAACAATAAATCTGTATTATTTTCCATTATATTTTGTTTTTATGCATACATTTTACCCATTTCTTTGGAAGCAGCAACATATAGCCAATGTAAGCTTGTATCTTTCCTAAACAGACAGTACCTAATATAGATGTATTTTCTGCAAGATACAAGAACATTTTCTCATCCATACTTTCTTATTTGAGTTGAGCCGCCGTGCCCCATTTGCTACTGATGTTGCCTCTATGATGAAAGCAACCTCGTCTATCCTCGGACGACTGAACAGAGTAGATCCTATTAGGAGTGTCCACTTGCTGAGGTCTTCGCACGCCTACAAATCACACCAACAACATGCACAAACATGAGACAAGCAGACACTACAATATGCCCACAATCTTCACATGCAATGCATACTACATAGAGATAGGCCATCAGACTATAGATTAGACTAGCTGTAGGTTGGGTTCAAGACAAAGTTACGTTTAGAACGACTGCAAGGTGTTATTTGGTCTAAATACAGTAGAGCTCTAGTTGGCTGTCTGACAGAACACTGATTGCTTCAGCCATTCGCCTTGCTGGAACTGGAAGCACTGAGCTAGACAGACAGTTAGCTGCAGGCCATGTCATTGCACCAACACGCCACCTGTGGTTCGGTAATGTATATCGCCTTGTTTCCCAGCTTCAGGAACACTTGGTTGTCCTCTGGAACGGTTGACTTTCGTCGCCTGGAACTTTGGTCCCCCGTCTGACACTGGTCCGATCTAACAGCACAAAAAGTGAAGCTGCTGCTAAGCTTGCTCCCCCCGCACAGTCTGTATACCGTCCTCCGAATGACAGGCGTGTAAAACTTCTGAAAACGCACCCAGAGATAGATGTAACACAACGTTATGAGCATTTTCAGTTACATGCGGGGGAGAAATCGGGAATCCATCTGGCCGAAGGCCTGTCAACTGATAACAAGGGCTGTAGCATCTAGCATACTACAGCTGCGCTTCTGTGTGCACTGTGTGTGCAACCAGTTCACTTCCTTGTTATTGAACACACGTGACAACTCTCCAGTTCCATTCACACTGCCCCCGCGAGCTCAGGCGTAAAAGGCAGCCGTGCGTCCTCCGACCATGAACTTGACCTGGGCTAGGGCACTTAGGGGCAATGTAGGGCCTAGGGGCTTATGATTTCGGACCTGAACAGTTATTTTAAGCATAGCATGGTCTGTAAATAAGCGTCAAATTATCAAGACTGACAAGATACCGCTAAACAAAACGAATGGACGGGAGTTGGGCACGAAAAAGAGGGGATAATCTACCAGTGGGAATGCATCTCACCACGTCTTACCCTTTCTGCTCCACACTACACACCTTATGCACAGTACACAGGCTCTAGACATGAAATCTCAGTGCAAGTCGTGTAATTTGCATGTCACAAACAAATATCCCCACCTCAGCACAACCTACTCCTTCCACCCCCACAGACAACGCATCCCTTCTCCTCAACCAGAATGACATATTTAATGAATTATTTACTATTAATATATCTATGCATATAGGCCTATCCTGAATCCCATCACAACACCCTCCCTATTTATTCATCCCAGCCTGGCAATAAGAGCAGAATATAAATCAACAGCCAAAATATTTTGTTTAATTATATATTGGATACCCGCTGGATATATAAACTTTATTACAGGCTCAGGGCCCAATAGGCAGACACACAACATATACATAGAAATAAAATGTGCAGGAAAAAGAAGAAATAATAATAATTAAAAAAAACAAAAAAAAAACAGCAATGATGCCAAAGCATATACAAACTATGTCATGACTGTCTTAAAAGGCAGCCATACCAATGTTTCCACATATATGATTGGTAACGGACAGAGCTATATCTGGCACTTGTGAGCATCATTATAATGCAGTTTTTAGACTTATCCAAACGGCACATGAACTTAAAACATTAGGTTCCTCAGGAGAGCCTGTAAAGTACATAGTCCTGAGTCACAAAATAGTTTACTAGCACTGCAACTCCTGGGCTTTTTCAGCAATATCCTTAGGCAGTCATTATATGCTACTTGGAGTTTACGCATTGTCTCTTTTTTATAGTTGATCCATAATGGAGCTGCATACATAGGGCTACAGTAGGCACGAAACAAGCTTACTTTCACATCATCAGGACAGTAATGAAATTTTCTTACTAACATGTTAGCTTGTGCATACAACATTCGTCTCTGCCTATACATGTCAGTATCATCCTGCAGCTTGTCAGTGATGATGTGCCCAAGATATTTTATACTGCTTGATACACATATTGGTTGCCCTGACAGGTAGAACGTTGGAAAAGGCACTTTATGATCCTCCTTGGTTCTACATATCAACACAACACTCTTTTTTGCATTGTACTGCACATCAAACTCGACCCCATACTCAGAGCACACATTGAGTAGCTGCTGAAATCCAACAGTACTAGGCTCAATTAGTATCACAGGTTCAATTATCCTCCATCCTGCCCCATTAAATGTGAGGTACCCTTAACCTAGAGTGCTAATCAATGTCTTTCCTTCAACTATTTCCTCCTGCCTCATGCAAGGTGTTGGCCCTCCTCCCATGAGAAAACATGTCAAACAGCACAGAGCAGCTTCTGACCCTTAGCAACGTTGTTGTTGTTGTGAGATAGGCTATTGAATAAAAATGTATTGTACAAGATGTCATTGATGACCGTGAGCTAGTAGTAGGGAGGAGGCCAGAGGAAGCACTGGATGGATAATGATCCACACACGTCATTCAGTTACACTGTGTCCTCTGGTGTGCCATGCCATGTGATTATCAATGACCAATGTGACTGCCTGTCACTGTACCCATTTCTCCAGTGACAAGCTGGAGGAACGCTGGAGCTTAGTCAAGTCAGCAAAGGTCATTATTAAGCCTGGAACAGGGGCGCCACGCCGGAACGAGTTTTAAAGTGGTGGTGCATTTTTTTATGCATTTTATTCCTAATTTCTTAACAATGTTACTGCACTCCACTCATTTGTTCTGCTGTAAAAGTTGAGAAAGCCTCATTTATCGATCCTAAAAGTGGGGATGCAAATGCACCACTGCATCCTCTTGTCCGGCAACTACTATGGCCTGGAATGGTACAGACATCCTGTCTGTGTGTCAAAATGTTCACTTTGCGCACAGCATAACATAGGTCACACTCAGGCAATCTGACGGGGGGACAAAGGGGTCAACTGTCCTGGCCAAAAGAGAAGGGGGGGCATGCTTTTTGGATTATTTTGTTCTGGTCCCGGCTAAAGCTGTCAGCAGCCATGGTCACACTACATACAGTAGGCCACTACATAGGTCACAGGTGGAATTGCTAAATTCCCTATGGTGCACTATGGGTCGGTTTCAATATATAATCTCCCGTCCTCCCTGTGCGTGTGAGTTCATGATGACATCGCAAGACATCACTGCCAAAGCTCAATTCAATATCTTGCAAATGTGCAATTCAAAAGCAATTTTCTCACTTGCAGTCGGGATGTTGAATGGGGAAAAAGTTGTTGTGCCTAGGCTGACAGCAGAGAAACTTAATTGTTTTCTCCACAGAGGCTGGGCAGCAGAGAAGCGCGAGACCACAAGCACAAGTAGGGCTGCACCACACCTGGTTCCAGCAAGAAGCTCCACCACCATCACTGTAGTCTGATGAAGAGATTATATGCTTCCTTCCTACACCACATTACTGTAGAAGCACAAGGTTACTGCCATACTACTGGGCTCCCAACACACATCCTACTCAATTGCCTAAACCCTCCAAGAAAAGGAGAAGAAACATAATAAAAAAAATATATATATGTTTTAATGTCATTTTAATTTACAACAATACACAAATCTGAGTACAATTTGAAAAACTGTATTTACATTTGTCAATATTATTCACTGGATGACAAATAAAACATGTGGTTAATTTCACTAATAGAAATATCCTTCAGTCTTGGTGTTGACCCTGTCTGATAGACGTCTGCTCTCTGACGTTTGGCATAGGAGTCTGGGGAAAAAATAAACACAAAGAATGATGGTTACAACATTGACAATGTCCGAAATTTCAGCCATCTAACTCGGACTACATTTATCTGACATTCTTATCCAAGCTTTTTTATTTCAATTAAGAAAGAAAGAAATTAAATGTCCATACCTGTAATGTTGTCTACTGAGGAGAGTGGAGCCGTGTTGATGAAGTTTATTCCAAAGAGAAGGATTATTGAGAATACCAAAGCAACGAGGAGGTAGACTGGCATAGCTAGAGCCCAGTACCTGAATGGAGACAGGTGCAAACACAGGTGTAATAGAGGTGTTATTAACATATCCAGCCAGCACACAGCATACTGGCAATACTTCAGGGCATGCACAATAAGATATACATATACAGGGCTAATATGGTGTGTGTGAGTGTGTGTGTGTGTGTGTGTGTGTGTGTGCAACCGTATCTCACGTCTGTCGTAAAGTCTTCACGAAAAAAATGTGGGAAATTCTGGGGGAAGTGTGTGTGTGCGTGTGTGTGTGTGTGTGTTTATATGCATTCCACACACATGCCAAGTTACTTACTTCTGTGGCCAGTATGTTAGCCCAATTGAATGAAGCCAGGCCTCTGGAACATATGCCCACACTAAATACAAAACTAACACAAGAAAGTATGAAAAAAGTAATTAAGACATGATTCTACAACAGGCTACTGAACAAGAAACACTGTATGTTAAGTAAATAAAACAACAGATTACAAAGAGCACGGACATGTTTTTTTTAAATTTCCAATTCCATCTAGAACTAACCAATGACTAAATAAAGTGTGACAGTTAACATGATCTGAAATGCAACTTACAGAATCCAAATTGTGAGCCTAGGAAAAGCACAAAGCCATAGATTGCCCTCTCCGGCAGGGGGGATGGGGAATTCTCCACCATATTCTGAAAAGAAACGCATACACACTTGAGAAAGTGTGCTGTATCCAATACACTGCAAATATGATGACTCAACTATTTTTAATAACGTGTCGTGATTGACAGAAGGGTAGATGCAAAGACATAGAGCTCTAACTACTAGAAAACCAATGTGAATTCCCAAACACCCAAATTCTGGTCAAAAATTAGCCTGCTTGTTCACAGATTACAGATATCTGATGTGCCTAAACCCCGTTTAACAGTTTCATTTAATAGGAGGTGATGAAGTCTGAAGACAGTCAAAAGCGGCTGTGATCAACTGGTTAGTATGATGATGAGAGGTGTGGAGCAGACAATCCCATAGCGCGCGCCCCTTCAATTCACCCGAAATAGTTTTTCGAGCCGATAGATTCGGAAAACGGATACGGCATACGCTGTACGGCTAAGAAAAGCCCCCCTTTAAAAAAAATGATGGTTTCAATCTCTCAGTGAAAATCGGGCAGCAGTAGAGAGCTTGGTGTAAGTACTAGGCAACGATTTCCCCCTCGCCCCAAGGCCCTTGCTGGACAAACGGTTGTATTATTGTAGCTGCTAGTTCTTAAACGAAATCTCAATTTCTGCAATTGCTGACTGAGTACAGCACTTCTCTGACCTTCTCCTTTTTTCTCCTTCCTTCAGAAAATGTGTGTTTTTCTTTTTCGTCACAGCTCCTGATTTGATCTAGTTCTTCCTGTTTTCATTCCCCGTTCTTCTCCGTCCAATGACAGGTGTCAAAAACGCATGGCACTCTACCGCCACCTTTCGATGCGGAATCGCCCGCGCATCTTAAGTTTGGCAGTGACTTTCTCTGTTCTAGCCTGGCGGAATATTTGTAAGTATGCAAAAATAATTTGTACACATACCTGCTTACTTCTAGTTTGCACTTTAGTTTAGACTCGTGTTCAACAAAGGTTAAATCCCATAAAAGCACCATAGGCATCATCACTGACTTGATTATCACTGACTTGACTCGTGATTTAGCCGCATACGGCTCTGGCTAGCCCGCTCAACATACTTCTGGCAAAAATTGAAATTGATTGTCAGGGGAAAGATTTAATAAATTGCTCGATTGTGCATTTAGAGAGTGTTTGTGAGTTCCCAAAACCAAAAAAATGGCCCATTCCAACCTATAAAGGCAGCTGTTGTAGGTAAGTGTCAAGTTCAGCGAGCTTGCTAATTGATTAACTTACATTAGATCATTACCGCTGTTTTATCCAGCTATGCCATATGTTTTTGTCATGAAACATTTTCATTTATGTCGAATTATTTAATGTGGCTGTTGTTCTTAATAATTTCTAATGTCCCAATAAATAACGCTAATTCAAACGTGACTTTTTCCCAGAAAAAAAGTTCCCAACATGGCGGTCAAATGAAGCACGTGCGTCGACCCGAATGAGCAACATCATGGGCTCCAAAGAAATCACCTGTCTTCTCCCTGTTTGCCATGTATTAGGATGCCCATTTTCATGGTAAATATGGCACACGTGGCCTTTCGTTATTTTACACTTGAATGTATAACCTTTTAGTGTTTTTTCACGATTTGGGGAGCCTCCGTTCAGTGCTTGGCAGTTGGCCCAACTGGGAAACATTTCTAGAAGAGGGCTCCCTTCTAGCCATCAGGCGAGCAGTGTTTTTCCCCACCCGCACAGGTGGTGGCGTTGCAGCCAAGTGGGATTGAGTAATGACGGAAATAAAACACGAGGAACAACTGAAGAGGGGGGTTGTGGTTGCCGTGTGTGAAGATTGTTTACATTAGTTGTTCACCAAAGTGAGATTATTGGCAAGGCGAGACAGGTAAGGAAGTATATTATTAGGCTTTTTTACTTTAACTTTGTCAATCGACAAGTAAGTTAGGGGTGTTTTGTGTTGCTGTAGAACTAGCTAGTTAACTTATTGTTAAATCGAGCGTGCTAACAATAAATCAGACAACGCATGGATAGGTTATGGATAGCCCATGGCGCTGTGATTCACAAAATATGAATCAGGCAAACTTTGATGACTTTGTTTTTCTGCTAAACATGGTAGTTTCTTCGATTACGATTCAGCGGATGTGTCGTGTCATGTTGGCTAACTATGGTGGCGCATGTAAGAACAGTTGGACAAAACTTGGTGATGAACATAAAGTAGCTTAATATTGTTTTTAAGGACATTTCAGCTTGATCCAGGCAGCTTGAAAAGTTAGGGTGATTTACCACTTGCATTTGCCGTTTGCACTCTTGGGAAAGGCAACGAGAAAGGCTACATTCTTCAAGGCATTATATGTCTTCCGGGTCCTCTCAAAGAGGTGTGGACACAGCCTCAAGTCGTTGCACGCCCAGCATTTAAATCCACGTAAACCCTGTGTAAAGAACAACCTTGCAAACATGCAGAGTAACCTACCTTTTGAGGCAGTCTAGACTGAGCTAAGACATTTCACAAAAAGTAGGTATTGCTGGGTTAAATGTTGTCTAATTTGTTAAATATTAACAAGTTCCATTCGTCCTTTAAAAGTTAGTCATCACTGCAAAAGGCCAAGAAACTGTTAACAAGTCAGTCAGTTTCATCTGCACTAATTTACCACCTTCCCAGTTGGATTATATTAACTGTCTACACATGTAAGAGTATAGTAAGGAAATGGAGTTCAGCGTCAAATCAAGTGTGCAAAAAGCAGAAGTACGTACTACAGATCAATTAATAAATGCTGCTATGTACAGCTATTGCATGTGGAGGTGGGTAAAGAATATATGTACAATATTTACAAATGACTTAGCCTACGTTGAGCAATAGTTCAGGTGATGTGCAAATAAGTTTTCGAGTAGAATGCACATGTAGGACAAATGGGGGAGGGACCATTAAACAGGCTTCATATCCTGTTTAATGCCAACATTTGAATCCAGTATGCAAATATATATTCGCAAAGTTAAAGCCGTGTTTGGAATTAGGATTTTTACACAGTAGTCATGCACACTCCAAAATTGCAAAACGTTCTGGTTAGAAGTCCTGAGTGTTGTTTATGGGTGTCTTCTGCGCCACACTCCATGTCACATGGGAATGATGCCTGCTCCAAGTAGCGTTTTGTTTTCCCTTTGAAAGTCACGTTCTGTATTTCTGTCCAAGATTGCAGAGCCTTTATTTCTTGCCAATGAGTGCTTGAATGCTTGCCAATGAATGAATAAAAAGAAAAAATAACTTACAAAAGAAAATAATCCAAAGGAGTGTGCAAACCTATTTTCCACAAATAGAGCATTTATTCCTGCCTTTCCCGAGACCAAACAAATCCAGTCTAGGCTGCACAGCATGCTGTGTGATGGTGATCAAGTCCTAAGCTATGTCAATCAGATTTTTAGCATGGTTTCTCTGCAATAGGGAGTGTGCTCTTGTGTTACGTAACCCTGAAGGGGGTATTCATATGATGACATGACGCTTTCGGACATCATTCCCATAAACTTGGCATGGCAGTTTAGTTACATGAGAACCCCACAGAAGTGAATTTGCATCTCATCACATATTTCTTATCATATCTGCAGACCAAGCGTGTTTCAGGAGTTTGACTGCTCTTCTTTATACCCTACACACTTTGGAATATTTGACTAAGTATAGAGTTAGATAAATTATTTAAATTGTATTATACCATATATGTTCAATTCATACTACTCTGGAAGTATTTAGCACAGTATGAATTTCAGTTTACAGAATGCGGAGTATTAGAACTGGAAGACAAGTAACTTTTTAAATGTTTATTCTCTTATTATTTTCAATGAAAATGTCTCCATTCTTTTTCACATTTTTTTTTCAGGCATCCAAACGAAGACATGGACTCGTCTGTCGAGATGGCAGAGCGGGTTCCTGAACTCTACAAAACTGTAAGTGCTGCAGTGCTGGATTTCACATTGTGTAACATGCATCAAATGCAATCAAATGTGTTTTTTACTACCTTAAGCTTACTTCCAAAAATGGCTCAGTATCACTTTCTACTAGCCTGACAAGCCAGAGTAAATGTGAGATTAAATGTGAATATTTAGCCTGGCCCTGATGAATGACACATCAGAAGATTGTTGATGGGAACAACCCGTTGTTTTTCAAACTGTGTCTGTACCTATTAGCCAGCTTTTTGTCGTCACTCCCTCAAAACCCTGTCCGCGATGCATCCAAAGATTCAAAACAAATCTCCTGCGTTGTGATTGGTCTGCCAGATTCAGGGCACTGTCCGAGGCTAGACCCACTCGCAGGCAAAAATAATTTTGGTCGCTGGCAGGTGGGGCTAGTTTACTAGGCTATTACTTAGGCTCCTTGGGTTAAATTATCATTTTACCTTTCTCCTGTACTGCCAATTGTTCACTGGGTATGGCAGTGCAACATTTACCTCCAAGCTAGCAATTAACATGGAATCCTATGAGACCAGCTAGCCGCCAGCTGGTGTTATAGGATTCAATGTTAATTGCTCGCTTGGAGGTAAAATTGGCACTGCCATACTCAGAGATCGATTGGAAGTACAGGGGCAAGGTAAAACTCAATTATTTAACTCAAGGGGAGGTGTAAAATACCGGTAAGCTTATTTCTAAAAATGGTACAGTATGGCCCTACCGTGGCCTTAACGGTAGGGCACTCGTCTACTATGCGACTGACCCGGGTTCGATTCCCGACCCGGGTCCTTTGCCGGCCCTTCCCCATCTCTCTCTCTGTCCCCACTCGCTTCCTGTCACCGTCTTCACTGAACTATCGCAAAGAAAGTCAAAAAGACCAAAAAATATATAATTTAAAAATCGTACAGTTTTACTTTAATGCATATGCATGTGTCTCTCCTCCAGCCTCCTTCCTCAGAAGAAGAGGAGGATCCAGACCCAGCTGCCGGCCTTTTCTCTTATGGTGAGGACGTTCAGACGTGGGCTCACCGTTGCGTAATGAAGTGCAAAGAAACGCTGGATGACCTTGGTTTGTTAGAGCCGTTGTCCTTCTTTTCTTTTCTTTTCTTTCCTTTTTTTTCAGCATATTTTTTGGGCTTTTTGGCTTTGGCTTTTGGCTTCCTTTATTATTACAGGACAGTGTGAGAGTAGACAGGACAGTATTGGGAGAGAAAGACGGGGAAGGGCCGGGAAATGACCCCGGCCGGACTCGAAACAGGGTCCCCGTGGGCTATGTAAGCTCAAATGTGGGGAGCTTAGCCCCCCCCCCCCAAACACACACACACACACCCCACTGTGACATCATATGAACGTTTCAGATGCAAAACCCTGTAAGTGCATTTTGTTATTTAAAAAAGGCTGTATTTCTGTAAATGTAGAAAACGTAAAAATGAGTCCATCTTCTTTGTTGGAACTTGAGCTGTTGTACTTCAAAATAACATTTGACTCCCAAGTGTCTTTGGATTGAGATTACTTGGAAAGAATGCTAAAATCGATTTATTCCAATTTTTTGTAATGGCTTTTAGAGGGTTTTGCAGCTGAACTTGTCATATGGTGAACTGGAATAGTCAGAAAAAGAATGTGTTATCGTGTATGTGCTGAAAGTAGGGCTGCACAATTAATCGAAAATAATCGAAAATCGTGATTTAATCGTAATATCAAAATCTTGATCTCAATCGTGATTTAATCGTGGCAATATTGACCTGCCTTTGAGTATCCTTGAAGCCAGAATATAGTGACAGGCTGGTGTTTCTGGCCAGAAATCTGCCCACCTAAGTTTCATGCTATTGCCTTTTACATAATTATTACATTTCAGTTTTATTTTGTTTGCCCCATATATAATTAATTTGTGATTATATATCTTTTTTACCATTGTAATAAAATTCTGCAAAAAAAAGGATAATCGTCATTAATAATCAGGATTCCGATCTTGACCCAAATAATCGTGATTATGATTTTTTCCATAATCGTGCAGCCCTAGCTGAAAGTGTTTTCTCTTACTGAATGTGTACAACAGAAAAGACCAAAGCGACCAAGTAGCCAAGGTTGTTTAATTTCGCCATGAATTTGCTGCTTTTGCTCTGGACATGATATTGACATGTTTAATTGAGCTTATCACATAACGGCTCTGGCTAGTCCATTCTAAGATGAACATTCTAATTGGTTTTCGCTGAACCGTGTCAGGGCCTCCGCACATCGGCTCCGACTAAGTTCGATTCCATTGTTGTCAATATACCGATGTCCACGGACATTTGCGGATGTCGGCAATCAATTAGAGGCGAGTTCTATTTTGTCGGAGCCGCCCACTGACCATCCATGCTATATTCGTGTGAAATTGGGTTTGGAAGTGAAAGTGCTCCGCAGTGCTGTCGGAGCCAATGTGCGGAGGCCCTCATGCAGTAGCTCATTGGCATAATTAGCTGGCTTTTAATCACAGAAATTCGCTCTGGTCACCTGATTGCTTTTGCTCTTGGCAAATTCGTTATGGTCGCTCTATTCGCCGACTTCCCCATACAGAAATAATTACTTCTGTTGCTTTTTTTGTTTACACATACATTTTTACACGTTACGTTTGCATTTTGTTTTCAGAATCTGTTCTGGCGGCATGGTACCAGCTACCTCCCAATGTGAAGCTCAGAGTGAGTCACTCTCTGAAGGTTGCCACTTTCTGGTGGCACATCTTACTCAGACCAGATGAAACGCATGCCACCACAATATGGGCCATCGTCACAGGATTTTTGGACTCAAAGTAGGTGTCAAAATGTGTTTGTGAAAATAAGGAAGGTCCGCACACTGTTGCTGCTCCCGGTTCATTAACACAACGTTTCGACCAATCTGGTCTTCGTCAGGTGTACGACGAAGACCAGATTGGTCGAAACGTTGTGTTAAAGGTTAGTTCGCCATCGCTTTCCCATGCCACATAATGTATCTAATGATGAGCCATTCTGGGCAATGCCGCGCCATTATGGAGTTCGCTAATTTTAAGCTTTTTGGCGAAAAACGCAGCCAATGCATCACGGCGGGGCCAATTATAGGCCTATTATTTTCTGATGTTTCCCTGCTATAAACAACTTCAAAAACGATACACACTTCATCACAAAGGTGTCGTCAATCAAACCGAGGCACAGAGACGATCATCGGACCACACAGTCTTTCACTGGCCAGTGTTTTCAGAGGTGTCTCTGCAACTCTCTGACCCGGATGCAGGCTACTCAATCAGGTGGCTAGGTAGGCTAAACATGGTCCGCGGTTCTTACACCGGCTGCGACCGTAAAATGAAAAGCTGGAACCCCGACCGTTTTCACCAACTGCCACTGTCTAAACCAGCCATATTACGGGAATGGCTAATAGCATCAGAAGTGGACAAAACTGACATAAAAACCCGGAGGGATTGCATTAGAATTGCTATCATTTATTAATCCCGAGGGAAATTAAGGACAATATAGGCCTATAGATATTTTGTAAACGCATGGGTCTACTTTGTATTATTATTCAGTGTCTCTTCTGGAGGTCGGTATCTTAATTTGCAAACCAGATATTTGGTGCAGTTTCTCGACCTAAGATGGATAATACAAGAAAAGTAACCAGATGGCAGTAAAACGCCTGCGAATTATTCCATGTGTTATCGACTCGAAAAATGAAACCAAGTTGTGTTAGGCTATCCCATTCGTCCACAACGGGGAAAATTAAACATGTCACCCATCATTGAAAAGCATGGGCACCAAGGGCGAAACTTTGATTTTGACATTGGTGGGAACACAAAAGTGCTCCAAGACAAAGATTCCAGAAGCTTTTTTGCATCATCAATCATAGGTTCATGGCATGCAGATATAGGCTAGGGCACGGTCTATGAATGTGGTCATTGATCCACGTCGATTTATAAGAACGAGCGGTGCTGTCCCTATTGCCTATTTGTTTCAAACGTGTATGACGCGCAATGCCGATTTAATGTCACGCTTTCAAAGACATTGATTATTGAGAACGGAGAACGAGACACGGAATAGGTTGGAGGTTGATGAAATTCATGTGGAGAGAGAGAAAGAGAGAGAGAGTGGGCAGCACCAACCCTTTGGATGTAGTGATGCACACGCAACCGAAATTGAAAGAAAAGACAGGAAGGGAGGAGAGGCAAAATGGGAGGTGCGGGTAGGCTACTCAGGCCTCCAGACCCATCCCCTTCTGGTGTTGAACATAGGCTACTTGGGAAGTTTTCGTGTTTTTTTCATTTGTTTGTTTTGTTCCATGATTATTTTAAATGTATTAATACACCGAATCGATCCGGCTTGTGGCCGAATCAATGCGGGATCGTCCATGCAGTGGATCGCGATCCTTACTTCGATTACTTTTCGATTACTTTTGACGGCCCCTTCACTGAAACTTTCATTTTACGCCGGAACTATCCTTTAATAAACCGGGAGCAGCAACAGTGTGCGGACCTTCCTTCTTTTCATGTTTAATCGTGTTTAAGTCCGGCACCTGTTTTATCTGGATGTGCGCGCCCTCCAAAACGCTAAATTGTGTTTGTGTGTGTGTTTGTTTGTAGCCTCTTCTTCAGGTGGTTATTTTGAGTGTGAGGAACCCACAAAATAACTGCCCTAAAGTTTTAGCCGGTAGCTTGAACTAGGCACTGCTGTCAGCTAAGTGATCATGTAGTGTATGTCCACTTAGTGTATGTCCACTTAAATTTCATTAAAGCTGCGCTATGTAGGATTGTGGCCAGACTAGGCATTGCAACTATGCTGATCATTAAAACTGTGCTTCTTGGGGTCAAACTACTAGGTAATAAACTAATACTTGCTAATATTGATGTTACGAATTGCCCCTGTTCTGTTCTATGTGCGCTTTCTTGCGTGTTTCGTCTCCTCCTATATAAAGTGTCTTTGCCGTTCAGCTGTCAGAATGGAACCCTGAATTTCGCCTGTCCTTGCTTCACTCGTGTTGCCTGCATGTGTCCCCTGCGTCTATCTCCTTTTCCTAATGTATTGTATTTCTTGCTGCTAGTCCTGGAGGAGATCTCAGCCTGGCTGCGCTGGAGCGCATTGAGATTCTGGAGTGCCTTCTGAACGCCATGCAGAAGGGATGGGTAAGTAAAGCACTGCGGAAGGGATCGGTATAGTGCCGAAGGCTTGGCTCTGTACTGTAGACTGAGAAATGATGCGTGTGTTATGTCAGAGTCAGAGTGTACTTCATTGTCCCCAAGGGGAAATATGTCTTGGACTTCACCCACTGCATTGTAAACATTACTCACGTACACAACATACATTCATACAACATAACATTAAAAACATAGAGAAACATTGAACTGTGCACTGCACAGTGTCTATCTGTCATTAAGCAATCTTATGGCAGTTGGGACAAAGGAGGTTTCATTTATGGTTTCATATTACTCAGAGCCTGGCTATGCTCCTGCATGAATGAACAAATGAACGAAACCTGTATTGCCCCAAAGGGAATATTGCTCAGGAGGACATACAGAACAAAACGACACTTAAAACATGCGCACTAGCAGAACGTTATACTGTATGTCTGCCCATACCCAGTGTGTTTTAGGAGCTCAACTTATAGTCGTGGCTCAGTGGTTAGAGCACTGGGTTGGCAACCCAAGGGTTCCCGGTTCAGTGCCCGACCGGACCACGACTGAAGTGCCCTTGAGCAAGGCACCTAACCCCCACATTGCTCCCCGGGCGCCGCTCAGCAGGCAGCCCACTCCTAAGGACTAGTGTGTGTACTTCAATGTGATTGACTAGTCCAAATGGGATAAATGCAGAGAGAATTTCCCCTACCTAGGGGACCAAAATTGGCTCCAATCCAAATTGGCTTCATATAGCCAGGAAACAATGACCTGGCTGAGGTGTTAATATTGTAGTCTGCTTACGAAGTTCACAAAGGCATCTTCTATGCAAAAGAGTAGGGATGCACCGATACTGGTATCGGTATCGGCTGCCGATACTGCTCATTATACTCGTACTCGTCCTCGTCAAGCACTTGCCGATACCAGGAACGATACTGCTATTACACAAAACAATGCAAAATCTTGTCACGTTCTGTGGACTTGAAAGCAGCATGGGAAAAAAGTGCCACCTCATACATTTAATAACATTTAAATCTACACGGAAATGGACAATACAAATATCACAGGTGGAAAAAAACAAGGCCATGCATTTATTTTCATTGTATTTTGGTGGTAAAAGGTATCGGTATCGGTACTCGGTATCGGCAAGTAACTTACACTTATTAATGTACTCGTACTTGTATTGGTTTTCAAAAAAGTGGTATCGGTGCATCCCTACAAAAGAGTTCTTTGTTTATTCCATTACCCGTGGTTAAAAACGCAAGTCATTACAATCAGGCCGCTGCAAGCTCAGACAGGAAACGGTCAGAGCCATTTTGACCCTCCAGTTAAAGCGATGGTTCGGAGTAGAATCACCCTAATGCCATTTGAACCGTGACACCCATCCACCTTTACACCCGAAGTGTTTTCTGCCGCAGGCTTACATCAACAGAGTTGCCGTGTTATTCGATGTTTATTCCGGTTAGCTTGACTCAAGCGCATATGGATACTGGGCACCGTCTCCAAACTTTCCCCACAAAAATAACATGTCATGACACCAAACTTCTGCAGTAGCACAAATATGGTCTGTACTCACGAAACGAAGCATTGGAAGTTTGGAAATAGTCCAGGAGTTTATTATTATCAACACAAGCCGAATAGCTTCTCTGCTGCTAAAGCTGCGCCAACGTTACTTCCGTCATCTAAGACAAGCATGTAAGAGTCCTCAATGAAACTCATAATATGCACAATGAAAAGTGAATTCCGCATCAGTATTGATAGCGCAAATCCATGCCTAATTGATGTAACATTTGAAATACCTTTTAAGTGTTGCCTTGAAAATATAAGCCTTAATCACAATTCAGTGAAAACTTTTTTAACACTCTCGTCTGGAAGTTTGTTGAAGACTTTTACGGGCTTGTCTCATATGACGGAAGTAACGTTGGCACAGCTTTAGCAGCAGAGAAGCTATTCAGCTTGTGTTGATAATACTAAACTCCTGGACTATTTCCAAACTTCCAAATGATTCGTTTCGTGAGTACAGACCATATTTGTGCTACTGCAGAAGTTTGGTGTAATGACATGTTATTTTTGAGGGGAAAGTTTGGAGACGGTGCCCAGTATCCATATGCGCTTGAGTCAAGCTAACCGGAATAAACATCGAATAACACGGCAACTCTGTTGATGTAAGTCTGCGGCAGAAAACACTTCGGGTGTAAAGGTGGATGGGTGTCACGGTTCAAATGGCATTAGGGTGATTCTACTCCGAACCATCGCTTTAAACACCAACAGTAGTCCTCCTACCTTTGTACCTGAATCTCACATACTGACACCCAGTGTACGACTTCACACATTACATCTTGTCTGTAACAATTTGGGTGCTACACACAGCTTATGGATCCCACCACTATAGATAAGATAAGATGGGATAAACGTAAAGGGGTATGCCACTATTTTGGGGCTTAATACAGTTAAAATCGTTGGCCAGGGTTTATATAGGTGGTTAAGTGTCTTATTTTCCATGTAAGCCGTTGTCTTGTTTTAAGACAAGTTAAAAGAGGGAGTATGTCTCTAAGCTAGTGAAAGTCAATGGATCCGTGTAGCACATGCTAAAATAAGACACTTTACCACCTTTATAAACCCCAGCCAACGATTTTAACTGTATTAAGGCCCAAAATAGTAGCATACCCCTTTAAATGTCTGCTTGCACAGAAATTTGTCTTGCATAAGTCTTCTCCACAATCCACATATAAACGCACATTAAAAACACATAAAACACAATATGACCTCTATAGAGTCTGGTCATCTAGATCCATAAGCTATTAGAGCAGCACAGTCCAAATAAAGTTAATGAATAAAAATCTTAAATATTCCTGAGTGGTATTAAAAAAGAAGTATGCCATATAGGTTGCTAAGTCCTCCAACCTCCATCTTGTCTTGTGATTTGGCAGCTGGATCTGAATATAGACCTCTCACACTGGATGACTCTTTTAATCATTATCGATTGATTGATTGATTTTGATTGATTGAGTTTGTTTTTTGACATTGTACAAAGCATTAAAAACTTATACAAATAAATCAGTCATAAATATGTCTTGAAAGCCTAGGGAGCTTGTTTCCATTGTGGTCCTTGTGAATGTGCAGTGTGTATGTGCTAGTCACAATTATTGTATATGAATGAAGGCTTTATTTGCAAAACGGTGTATCTCCATTTTATAGAATGTTGGGAAATTGACATTTTTGAACTGGGCATTCCATTGAAATGCATTACAAAATGCATTTTATATAGCTTAAAAAAGTATGTTCTCAAAATATTTGACTGGTAAGACTTCACACATGGGTGATATGACCTGAACAGTCATTTCCAATAATAAAATGCAAAAGTCAAAAAATGGAGATACACCGTTTTGCAAATAAACCCTTCATATCGATTTCTGTACTGTAGAAAATATCTTTATATATATTTTTCTCTCCACAGTTAAATGACAAGCTTACAAAGCAGCTAATACCGATGAGTGCCTGTTTCCAGTTGTCGGTAAGAGATCCAACGTTAAGAATTTTTATGGTGAAAAATAAGTGCTTTTGCAATTAGGAGGAAGAGCTACAGTTTACTTTTAACTTTCTCTTCCATATGCCCCATCCCATGTGCATGGAAGCACGTGAAGTTGTGTGAATTCTGGTTCATGAATGGAGTGTTAACAATTACTGTGACATAACAGTGACAATATTGTCTGTAGTTGAAATTGTCCAGATCAAATCGGAATTCAGATACGAAATGGCATTTAACTAATTAATTGCCATTTTGTATCTGAATTCACATTTAATTTAATTATTTTAATTATTTAAAGGCTGTTAGATACTGGTTGAGTGTTGTGACCAAAACAGCAGGTGCATCATCCTTTGTAGGCGAGTAAACCTTTGAACCATTGTGTATAATGTGTACTCGTGAAGCCTTGAAGTAAAGTGTGAATCCAATCGGACTGCTAATATTGACATTGTGTTTGTTCAAGCAGGATGGCGATCTAACCGATGAGGCGTTGGCATGGTTGCTGAACACGGGAGAGCCCAGCATTTTGCTGAAACTTCAGATGCTGGGACCCCGATACGTCTACTCTGAAGTCATCAGATTCGTCTTTGGGAAATGTAAAAAGAAGCTTGTAGAGCAACATATTGATTATTGAGCTGAATTCTTGTTTGTCAATGGCTCTGTAGCTTACACTTTGCTTTGTGTCGAAATTCCTTCAATAGTTTCCCCCCTCTCTACCGAGGCTGTCGCTGGTCAAAGTATCCTGCTGAAGTTGAAGGAGGAGTATAGCCTTGAGCCAGACCCTTGGTCGAAAGAGGTGATTAACTTTATCATGTCCTCTACAAATAATTAATTTATTGCGAAACAGCCTTTTCAGAACAGTAACATTTTGGTTTTAAAAATCAACAGAAAAGTGAAGATATGAAAAACAAGGGAAATGAGCAGTTTCGAAAAAACAAATTCCAAGTGGCGTTGAAGTGGTACACAAAAGCCATCAAATATCAGTAAGTATTACGTCTTACAAGGATACAAGGATATTTATTGTCATGTGCACATGAATTCATGAGCAATGAAAAGCTTCCCTGCCTCGAGAGTCCCAAAAAGTAAAAAGAAAAAATATAGAAAAAGTATCTGCATTTAAAAAAAAAAAGGCAGGTTGAAAAAAAGAGAGATGACAAGTGGAGGAGTGGTTCATTGCCTATGGTGGTTTGGAGTTCAGCAGCCTGGTTGATTACACAGAAGTCCCCTGTGGTATGAATGAGAGAGAGAGAGTACCTCGGACCTGTCTTGAGTGCTGCAGTCAGATATTCTTTAAGTATCTCTGCTGCAGCCGTCAGGCTGTAGATACTCTGGTCACTTAGACATGGTCCAGCTGTTTAAAAAAAAAAAATGCTTCAAAAGTGCCATGAAGATTGAGGTTCATACATTACATATGAAGTCACATTTTCTGTATTGGAGAATGTTGTGTAGAAATGCTTAACTATCATATTTGAAAGTCAAGTTGACAACATTTTTGTAGCATTAACCCTTAAAAGCCTGATACTGTATGCTACATTGACCTAGGCACCTGTAGCGACATACACACGGCATTCAGGCTCTTGAGATTTGAGATTTTTTTTTTTAAATTAAAAAATGTGGGTATGTTAGAGCTGAATGAACACAATCCAATGCAAGATGAGGGTCCTAGCTTTTAAATGCAACTTATTTCATGTTTTGTATGCTTCTTTTATGCTTTTGTGCTTCAGAGGCTGAGGTATTTGGCTTTATATAGGCTGAAGGCACCTTCTCCCAAAAAGGGCTTAGGCATTCAGCAGGTATTTTTTGCAGGTGCCTTAGGCTTAAATAGGTTAAATTATTAGTGTCTTCTCCTTATGCTGTTCTTTTGTTTCCACAGTCCAACTAATCATGTCCTCTATGGGAATAGGGCTCTTTCCCTTATACGTATCGGAAAGTATTTGTAAGTATTTTTCCTGGCGTCATGATTTACACATGCTGAAATTTGTGTTCGTTGGACTACGATGGCTAACGTGGTCTTCTTTACCACTTTCAGAAAAGCTGTTGGAGATGGGAAGCGTGCCATTGTTTTAAAACCAGATTGGGCTAAGGTAAATATTCCTCTACATTGTATTAGCTGTGCGTTTTGCAAGAACGAACTTTGACTCGAGTGCTTGCAGTTTGTTGGTGAGCCTTGCCACACACGAAAATGTCCAACCAGTAACATCACAGTAACATGGGCTTTGAGATCGTATGTATGTCATTTTTATTGATGCAAGACGTTGCTAATCAGCTGGATTTAAGAGCAACTGGCTGCAGTGTAGCTTTTTACAGCATTATTTATTTTTTTCGTGTTATCTATCAAACATCTGATGAAAAGGACACTAGATAAAATAGATTATTAGATTTTGTTTTTTATTATTTACATATTTTTCCAGGGTCACTATCGTTTTTGTGAGGCCCTGTTTCTCATGGAGCAACGCAAGAAGGCTGTCAAGTCCAATGAGAGGGCGCACACCCTTTGTAAGGCAGACTCAGAAGGTCTCAAGGAGCTGGAACGACAGAGAGTCAAGTTTCTGGAGGAAATCGAAGAAGGTATGACGATAATCTGTACTACCACCCAATGCCTTATGGTTAGGGAATTGGTGGTTGGTAATCTAGCCCCCACCCTTCGCACTTCCTGTGAGGGTAGCCAATAAAGCTAAAGATGTCTTTTTTCGCTCTAGCGTAGCACCACTTCAATATGATGACTAATGAGGGAGCTTGAATCAATGTAAGTTTGTGGTAAATCGCAACACGCACGTCATTGACAACGGTCTGATTAGTTGTATAAAGTAGAAGTACTCTTACACGTGTAATTACAACACTGGTGATATGATGCTACATGGTTTCAGATTTGTAATATCATGCTACTAGTGTTGTAATTACATCTGTAAGAGCTCTTCTACTTTATACAGCTCTGGTTGGTTCAGTAACATGGGTGCTGCTGTGGCACACTACACCAAGTGTAGGGTAGGCCCTTTATTGGGAGGCATTTGGAAAAAACTGGCTCTCAGGGACTTTTAATTGAGTACCCTTGCTGTATATGGATTAAGGAGTCATCAACAGGATAATAAATGAAGACTATTGTTGATGTACCCTATTAGTGTGTATCTGAGACAGTGTTGGCTGTGTCCTTAAAAGACAAGATAACATTCAGTTTAGTCTGTGTGTGATCAACACAACGCTATGTTTGGGTGAACTGAGAGTCCACAGAAGCATGTGCAATGATGACAGGAGGTCAATGCATGTGGTTCTTTGGCGTCACAAGGGTGACGAATCAAATGACAAGAGCCAATGGAGTAGACGTGGATGATGGAAAATTACAGGAAACTTCATGGATCAGGTCATCATAACCTGCAAAAAAGATTGTTCAGCGGAAGACCAGCAGTTCCTCATTTGTTGTGGTTAGGGTCCGGTCAGAATTGCAGAGCTCTGCTAATGGATTGATCATTTAATTTATTACTTTCATGTATTACACAAATACTACTGTTAAATTCGTTGTTTATTATAGTATTCAAGTTAAGAGTAGAATAGCTAAGAAATCAGCAGTGAGTGGCAAAGTGAATTCAGAAATGCTTTTCACTGTTGTAATGTGATGAACCCCTGCAATGATCTGGGAAAGTAATTTTAGCCTGGAGACATTCTCTTAAAAAAAAAACATTTTTTCTCCTCTGCAGCGCAACAGAAGGCAGACAGGTCGAAGAAACTTACAAATTTAAAAAGTCCAAATAAACGGTAGGTCCTCGTGCTTTCTTGAAACATCAAGTTGATCATTTCTAGTTAACTTGTAAACTGCATGTGATTCAACAAGACAATTAAAGAACATAAAAAAATAAATTGAAGTAAGAAATTGAAATGTTGCCTTTAAAATGTTAATGTCCTCTTCCATTTACCATAAATCTTGATCTTGAGAAATACAAGATTATACATTTAAAAAGTTGTCTGTTGCTTATCCAAGTTCTGTTGATGGGTGTATTTCTGATAAATAGTAAAACAAAAAATGCCTTATAGTATCGTTCTACAGGCACATTGCTCAAAAATGTGTCACCTGTGTCACCTTTAGGGTTCTGGGGTTCTGTAATCATGTTCTAACGTGTCCTATCATGTTCTGTAATCATGTTCTAACGCGTTTGTCATTTTGTTATGTGTAGACCTCATGGTACGATGGCAAAAGGTGCTGAGCCGCAGTGTGATCTGCACCAACGGAGTGCCTCTCCCAAAACAAAGAGTGACATAAGCCCAAAGAAAGAGGTTTGTACTACTCTACAGTCTTGACTAAGGGGAAATATGTGTCTTATCTGTTTAGGCTTTTGAAAATTAGCATAATGATTGCTTGATTGATTGATTTGATCCACTGTTTTGGAATTATTGTTGTAGTGGTTAGAAGAGCTGAATTGAAAGTTAAAGTTGTTGTTTTTTTGTCTTTGTGTTTAAACAGGAACCAAAACCTCTCTCAGGTAATAAAGTTGTACATATCTGTATTCCGAGCAGAGTCCCGGTGCACAACCACTGTCCAGGTGCTGGTGATGTGCAGTAAAAGTAATCCAAGTAAAGGGAGGATGCATTTCGTGTTGTTCACCAAATAAACTACAAAATAAAAGACCAGTGTGCGGTGATTAATCCTCCCTTTACTTGTACATATCTGTCTTTCATTTTTATTCTAGCTTTGCATGTGATATTACAGTGAGTGCTTTAAAGGGACACTGTGTGAGATTTTTTCCAGAATTCATGCTGCCCATTCACTAATGTTACCTTTTTCATGAATACTTACCACCACCATCAAATTCTAAGTATTCATTATGACTGGAAAAATTGCACTTTTCATACATGAAAAGGGGGATCTTCTCCATGGTCCGCCATTTTGAATTTCCAAAAATAGCAATTTTTAGCTGCAAAAATGACTGTACTTGGACCATACTAGAAAATATTTGTTTATTATATATTTATTGTTTATAACTTTCATGTAAAGATCAAATTTGGCAATAAGCAGCCCAGTTTCAATGAGCAGCATAGTTGCAGTACCTTTTTTGACCATTTCCTGCACAGTGTCCCTTTAAAATGTTATGTTAATCAGAAGTTATCCCGGTACTGTAGGTTATCCGCTATTTCGTATCGTTGCTGAATATGGAATGGATGGCTCAGATGAGGAGGAGGTCAAGCCAACCAAACCAGCTAACAAAAGGTAATTAGCTTTTAAGTTGCTTTTTGCTGATCTCTTGTTTTGGTAATGTGGTATGGTATAGTGTGGTATAATGTTGTGTGGTGTGGTATGGTGTGGGAACCTAAACACGAAACCCTTCACTCCTAATATAACCACAGTGTTCCCAGTTTAATTACATCTTCAAACCTTTTTCACTAAGTATTTCAGAGTTGGTTGTCCACACTTAATGGACCAGAATGGGAGGCGTAGCTGCAATTGTAATATTTCACGTTGCACCACTTGACTGAGTTTGGGTATTTCCCCTCAGGGAAACGAAGCCGAAGAGAGAAGAGAAGAAGAGTCACGGAGCTGAAGCGACTCCTCAGAGTCAGGAAAAGGCGAAACCCGAAGCAAAACCCAAAAGCAAATCCTCACAAGCAAAGAAGGTGATGTTCTTTCTCGCAAGGCACATGTGACATCAACATTAAATCACAATACATGGACACCAGTACACTCGTATACATCAGATCAGATGAAAATAATAGTGATCTCATCAATATTTGAATAGACAAATCCGTACAGGATACAGCCCATTGTGCAAATGTAGCGCATGCAATGAGATGAATCAAACCACAGGATGTGTTAGTGGTTGTTCTCTGTGTGGCTTCATGTAGATTTATTTTCAACACACTGAGCTCTTCCGTCTTGTTGGTGCGTCTCTGAAGTAATCGAGTAGTTAGGGAAAAAAAAGAAGAAAAAACTGAGTGCGATCCATTCCCTTTCTTTTTATTCAAACATTTTTTTTTCTTCGGTCTTTCTTTTCTTTTTATTCATGCAATGTTTGCATGAAAAGAAAAGAAAAAGAAAAAACTGAGTGCAATCCATTCCCTAACTATTTGCTACACGTAGCTTAGCATAGTACTGATGAAAGCAACCTAACCTGTAAGGCCATCCACACACCTGTTCAACCAAAGCCCGGTGCACTGCTCTGCCAGTGTTCGATTCCACTGTTTTCTATACAACCCAGCACACTGGACATATGCTGACATCGGTGTGCTGGATAGTATTTCACTGTTTTCTATACAACCCAGCACACTGGACATATGTGGACATCGGTGTGCTGCTGGGTAGTATAGAAAACCGCGGAATCGCACGTTGGCAGAGCAGTGCTCCACACTTTGGCGAAACCAGTGTTCGGAAGGCCTTAATCTTGATTATTCATTTTTTGTGTTATCGGTTCATCCTTGATCAGGCTCAATTGCCAAAAGGTGAGAATGATGTGAAGACGCAGCTGTCCAGCACCATTTCAGACGCTCACGTGGCCTTGAATGACCACCACTGGGTCAATGCCAAACAAGCCTTCCTCCAAGCCCTCGACATGCTGGACTCCTCACCCCCACAGGTACGTACCGTACCGTACCGTACATGAGCCCACATTGCCACACATGGAAAGTATGCGTGAGCATTAAATGTTACCAGGGCTCTAAATTAACTTTTTTCATCACCAGCCAAAATGGCTAATAGATGTTAATCTTACTTGCCATACACACACTCCCTAATGGGTCAAAGTGGCTAGTAAATTGGTGTTTCTACCAGCCAAATGTAAATTTCATCAGCATTTGGCTGGTTAGCCGGTGTTCATTTCAAGCCCTGAATGTTATCTTGGAAAAGACTTTGGAGAAATTGAAGAAGTTTGTAACATGGCGAGGTCTGAGTAGTTCATTTAGCCCCCATCTGTCGTATTGCAACTGAGTATTTTACAGTTTTGATCAAAGATCTTAAGTGTAGCAATACAGGTCACTTGCATCATGATGAATGTTTTACAGTGCTGCATGAACCTCGGACACCAATTTAGTAGGCGATTGAACATTCAGACCCCCTATGACTGACAGCACCAATCACTCTTTTGACAGCCGTCGTTTATACTGTAACTAAGCCCTAGCCTTAACCTTACGCTGTCTATCATTGTTTATACTTGGTATGGATGTGGAGGTACCAATAGGTTTAAATATAGTCTTGTGTTTCAAACGATTAACAATATTGTTTTTTTTTTTAATCCATACAGAAGCTAAGCGTATCTAGCGGTGACAAACTGCTCCTCATGTATGGATATGCCTTGGCTCTCATAGAGATCGGGCAACCACAGGTAAGATACGGGATTTCACTGAGCATGTGAAAACCACTGTATCCTGTAGTAGTGAAACATTTAGTTAGTTTTAGTTTTGTTCTCTCAGTTGTGATGTATTTAAAACCTGTACCGCTTTTGAGATCAGGTGAATGTAAAAAGCATTACAAATACAATTGAATTGAATTTGTACTTGGTACATCTACATTTATAGACAAGGATAGGATACTAAGGTAAATCTACATTGATAGACACACTTAATATGCTAAAGAAGTCAATGATTGAGATGTGTTGTGAATGTTAGGTGCTGGTGGTGATGTAGAGTTTTAATTTGGTCTGATCAGAATCTGCTCATATCGATGCTGCTATTGTATTTCTGTAGGAGCTGGCTGAGGCTTCCAAGCAGTTTGGGCAAATCCAGTTGAGCTGTGATGAGAAGTTTGAAAGCTTGGTTTACTTCGGAGTGGGACGAGTTCTGCTGAAGGAGAACAGGTGTGCAGCACGTCATGTTTGTTCTGATCAAAAAGTCTCCCATGATGCATGGAAATGTTTGTAGCCTATTATACCGTTTCACTGAAATACATGTGCCTCTTTTCCACTGCTGGTTTTCTGGTAGGCCTAGAGCTCGACCAAGCGTGACTCGGCGGCCACTTTTTACTTTTCGAATGAGCACAACACAGCTCAACCATAAAGCAAAAAGTGGCGGCTGAGTCGCGCTGTGTCGAGCTGTATGCCTACCAGAAAACCGTCAGTGGAAAAGAGGCAATGGACACATTTGTAGCTTATGCACATTCTCTGAAGTAAACATGGGTGCATCTTTGTAGTTTACTTTTTTACTGAATAAAACACAAGTATTTAATGTTATTTGTTAAATGTTATCTTTTTTTCAGGTTTCCAGAGGCTCTCCAACAGTTTTCTGAAGCACTGCAGGCAGTGGAGAAGACGATAACCTCTGAAGAGCTGATCTGGCCCACCACAAAAGTGCCTGTGAAAGAAGCCCAGAAGAAATATTTAACAGTACATGACATTATTTCACATTATTTATTGCGTGTTAAACTGGGACCTTTTCTCATGGACTGAAAGTGGTCTAAGAACACAGGGGTTGGACAAAATAACTGAGACCCCTGTCATTTTAGTGTGGGAAGGTTCATGGCTCAAGTGGACCAGCCTGCTGGCCAATCTTCATTAATGGCACATTGCACCAGTAAAGTGAAGTGTGAATGTTCAATTAGCAAGGTAAGAGCACAGTTTTGCTCAAAATGTTGCAATGCACACAACATTATGGGTGATGTCAGAGTTCAAAAAGGAGAAATTCTTGGTACGCGTGTCACTGTTTCATCTTTGACCGAGACAGCAACTCTTTGTGATGTATCAAGAGCCACAGTATCCAAGGTAATGTCTGCATACCACCAAGAAGGACGAACCACATCCAACACAGGGTCTCCGCGGATCCTTAAAAAGTCTTATAAAGTCTTACTTTTAATATTTGTTTTTTAAAGTCTTATAAAGCTTTATATTTCGCCAATTTTTGGAAGTGTGGTATTATATTTAAGTGGGAGGTCTTATATTTCCCCTGGGTAGCTTGAGTGTAAGAAAAAGGTCTATTTTTTGACGCTATAAACATTGTTTAACCAGCATACGTCCCTTATGCGGAAAAGTAGATGAAACTGTCTGGCGCAGTGCAGCCCGCTGGTATCACACAGCGGGGGGCAGCCGCAGACCTGTGGGTACAGCCAGAGCCGTCTAGCCTACTTGCATGTTCTATTAGAAACAGTCGAAAAAGTGGTCGAAAAAATATGAACGTGAATCGAGATGGGTAGATAGATGCACGTTCAGTGTAATGTGGCTTGAGGACAAGAAATAAAACGGTTAGGTGCTATCCAAAGCAACGTCGGAATATGAAGCTTGATGTTAACTGTGTCGGGAGGACGCATAGCCTAATCAGTCGTAAGTTTTAAATCTTGTCTATCGTAAGCATGTTAGCCATGCCCTCGCGTTTGGGTAGAAGCGTTTGCTAAATGTAAAGGGTTCATTTCATAAAGTCCATTATGACCGTATTCGAAAATAATTGTTCCTTCATACAATAGCCTACACTTTCAAAATCGCTTCTAGATACGTGACAGGCTATTTGAGGCCTCTGTCAAATGCAAAATGATTTCGTTAACATGATGGCAGCATGAGGAAGTGAGCGCGAGGCAATACGAAATCGGATGAGTAACAGAATATGTACGAAGCCAATGATCTGGCGAGGTGCGTAATGTCCAAATCGGTAACCAGATGGGCAACGGTAAACGCGCTAAATGCTTGTTATGGACATGCTGGAAATCGCTTCCAAGTTGTGCGCTGTTTGTTGAGAACAACAAACTACAGACAGGCTGCTCAAATTAGAACGCTTGCTTCTGCTACCCGTCTCTGATAAAGCGAGCTGGAGGAGGAGAAACGGCACTCAGAGTAGTCGTACATTTAACCCTTTTGACACCAGGTGTCCTCTCTCCTAATAGCAAAGTGCATTCAACTATTTATCCATCAGAAATGATGAATTGTTGAGCCATTTTTAATGTGTACATTTAAAGGCATTTGATGAACATTCATCTGAGTTTTCTATAGGCCGTCAAAACATGCGTGGGACCCTCAATTAAATGCCAGTTGTCAGTTAACTGACCATATGCATGCATGGTGTCTGTAGGCCTACAGATCAGTTACACCTTGCTACTGCTTACAGTGTGTTTACCCTAGGCTACACTATGAAAGCACAGTAGTCATATAATATTGTTTATTATATATAATTATGTACTAGGCCTACATTTCATTATAGCAATGCAAACTAATAACATTACTGTAGCAATATTGCAATGCCTCACCCCGAGCGGCGGTCTTATATTTTATCATCAGAGGTCTTATATTTGTCTTAAAAAGTCTTATATTTGGTGATCCAAAATGTGCAGAAACCCTGCAACAGGATTAACTGTGGACGCAAGAGGAACTAAATGACACTAAAATGACAGGTGTCTCAGTTATTTTGTCCAACCCCTGTATGTTCAGCGTTGTCTGAACTCTGAACTTATCCATTTTTCCGGTTTTCTAAGGACTTTCTGGAGACGTCCATGGAGATCTGCAGATTCCCACCTCCTCCAGACGCTGTGTGCAGACATAAGATATTTCAGGACCATGTGAAGAAAGAGATTTACTTCACAGACCCGGGCTTCAAGGTAATTACTATTGCCATGTTCTGCAGCAGACAGGCCTGTCTACACAGTGGCCATTTTGTATTGGACCCGGGTAGTTCGTCTCCCTCTTTCTTTCTTTCTTTCTTTCTTTCTTTCTTTCTTTCTTTCTCTCTCTCTCTCTCTCTCTCTCTCTCTCTCTCTCTCTCTCTCTCTCTCTCTCTCTCTCTCTCTGTACCATTTCCCCTTCACCCCTCTTCCACCTTTCATAATGCATGACTAGCACCATACTCCAGCTAAAGGCTGTTCACATTTGGAGGAGGAGATCTTTCACTCTTGCAATAGAGCATAATGTTGTAGAGCTACCACCATTGTCTACGTGACGACAGTTAACAAATCGCTTGAACAAGTTTTGAAGTAGGCCTTTCCTTATATGCAAAACATTTTTTTTCATCTCATTTAAACTGATCTTGATGTTCAACTTATTTTTTACTGCAAATGATGATGAGGGTGCATTTTTTTATTTCATTTAATTATTTATTGTAGATTACATTATGTGAATTGACCTTTCCGTGTGACTTTGCCTTGTGTTTGTTTATGATCCACAACAGGGATTTCATCGTCTGGTGTGCGATCAGAGATGTGCTGTGGAATTCCACACGAGTTGCTGGAAGAAATTTAAGACTGTCACATTCCCCGACAAAACGGATAAGGCAATATATAATTAAATATTCTGTGTTGGTCAGAATTTGTGTTTTGTCTTGAGCTGGCAGCGTTATTTATACGTGAAATATTTTACAGGATTTCATACAGAACTCTTGCTTCACCCCTGACTGTACTGGGAAGATTTGTCATGTTGTGATTGTTGGTGCAAATGGACGTATGAAATGTGAGGTAAGGCTCTGGAATCTTTTCTTTTTTTTTTTGAATGATGTCAGTTGTACTTTAGCAACTCAGTCAGTATATCATTTGTGAGGATATTGTGTGACTGACCATGGAACTGTTGGGCAGTTGCAGTGTAAACAGGGAACCATTGCTTGTTATGGTAAACGTCATTTTAAGCTCATCTGGTGACACAATACAGCGATGGATTAGTGTGATTAATCAATCCAGTTTTGGAAAATTGGAGATTCAGTTGGTCATGCCTAAATCATACCCAGATCAGAGTTTTAAAAGTACAGCTTTTTAGAGTACAGTTTAATGTTTCTCATGCTGTGTCATTTACCTCCTGCAGTTTGAGACAACCACCCCTCTGAAGCAGACTTCGGAGAAACCAAAAATAAAGCAGCAACCACCAACGTAAGTCATTTTGAAATCACTTTGTTGAACTTGTGTTCGACTTGCGCATGTCTCAGGACATGAACCACAGCATACAATGATAAGCATATACAGTAGCTATTCATGAACAGAGACAGTTTTTAATTGGACTCTCCACTTGTAGATAAAATAACATTAATTTATAGGTGAACAGTTGAGCTTTTTAAATCTATGGAGTAGGGCTGCACGATTATGGAAAAAATCATAATCACAATTATTTTGGTCAAAATCATAATCACGATTATTAATCACGATTATTGATTTTTGGAGATTTTTTTGAAAATTATAACAAGATGAAATATAACCAAGAATGAATTACATACAGGATGAGCAAAATTAAATGAATTGTAATGATTGTGTAAAGGCAATAGCATGAAACTTAAGTGGACAGATTTCTGGCCAGAAACACCAGCCTGTCAGTATATTCTGGCTTCAAGGACGCTCTCAAAAGTAGGTCACTATTGCCACGATTAAATCACGATTAAAATCATGGGTTCAATTTAACTATTTTATCACGATTTTGATTATTTTTCGATTAATTGTGCAGCCCTACTATGGAAGATAGATCCCTTCTGGTAGCATATCATTAGGCCATTAGTTTAGCATCGCATGAATCACAGGATCGCATATTAGTCCCTTCAAGTAAGATAGAATGCAAGAGCTTTGTGAATGAACATATTTTTCAAAAAGATGGGATGATTTTGTTGACATTTTTTTTGTGTTTACTGCTTGGAATCGCTAAGTATTGTCTTTGTGTTTGTTTGTTTGCTTTTTGTTATAGTCCAAGCAAGTCCATGAAAATTAAAGAGGAAAGAAAATTCAAGCCCACCAGACTTCTACAGGATTCTGAGTCCGTTCGAAACCAGTTGAGCCCGAAGCAGAGCATCAACATTTTAGCAGGCGGGGATAAAGGTACTGATAATTCAAGATAATGTGAATCAACCGCTATCAACCTATTATTATTTTCTTTTGAATAACTCATTATTACCTCTGCCAAGAAGGTTATGTTTTCTGTCACGATTTGTTTGTTTGCCTACCCTACTGTCTGTTTGTCTGTCAGCAGGATAACTCAAAATTTTCAGATTTTGATTAAATTTTGTGTTGTTGGAAATGACAAAAGGAACAAGAGATTACATTTTGCTGGTGATCCGGATCCAGGAATTTTTATAAGGTTCTTCACCATTGTGGGATAGGGTGAATTTTGACATTTCAGTTTCTAACTCCACAAAAAACAAGGCAGGAAGACTTGGGGAAACAAATAATGTGTAACATAGAACATTTAACTATCAAACAGCTTCCTTGGTGGAGGTCCGCACTCTCCGAATGCATTTCTAATTTTGTTTTGTTCTTTTTTCCCTTCCCCTTTACACACAGTTCAAGCCTGGGTGGATGAAGATTTCGTCTTGCGTCAGCTCGGGGAGATGAGGAATTGTTTTGCGGACCAGCCGCGGGGGGTGTCTACTGCCATGACGGCTCTGAAGCCGTGGATGGAGTCGGACTCTGCCAAGGGCCTGGAGCGTCCTGCGCTGCTGACCGGCAGTGGCGAGGAGCCAGCTGACCTGAGCGGCGTGGTGGACATTGTCCTGCAGAGGAAGAGCCGAGTGTGGGCGCGCATCTTTGTCCACGAGCTCAGCGACTTTTCTTACATCACACCCAAGCTCCTGGAGTGGGCCCAGCATCTGAACGCTCAAGGTGAAGTCAGACATTCTTTGAGTATATATAGATATGCCAACATAATTGGATTCTATGGGCACCTAATGTGACCAGGTTCCGGTTTTTCATTGTTTTCAATAGAACAACGCACACTGGCGTCGATGTCCGCGGACATTCACCGATGTCGGATGGCCATTACAGACGAGTTCTATTTTGTCGGCGCCGCCCATTGGCTATCAATGCTATGTTCGTGTGAATTTTGGTTTGGGGGTCCGAATTATGTCGGAAGTAAAGTGCGCCGCAGTGCTGTCGGAGCCAATGTGCGGCCGGCCTAAGTAGCTTTGAACAGAAGCCCCAGCTAAGTGTAATGTTATGTAACATCTGCTGGGTGATGTGTGGGCATGTTAAGTATTTTACTTCCCCTATCTTTTTCTCTTATCTCATTTTTCATTTCCTCTCTCTGACTGTCTTTTGCACATTTTCTTTTCCTTTTTTTTGTGGTGTGTCCTTTCCTTCCTTTTTTCTCTTTCTTCTCTCTCTCTCTCTCTCTCTCGCTTTCTCTCTCTCTCTCTCTCTCTCTCTCTCTCTCTCTCTCTCTCTCTCTCTCTCCAAAAGTGTGAATGATGTGTGTGTAGAATGCGCTGCTGGAGAATGACAAAAGACTAACAAAGGTCGGCGTCTGCGCCTGCACTTAACACCCGTGTATTGCTTGGTGCGTGCACTCCCAAAAAGTAGTAATCACTCAAGATAATGGAAAAAAGGAGGCGCACACAAGGCTTGTGTGAAAAAGTGTATTGAAGCCGAAATTAAACAACAGAAGTCTAAGGTTAACTGAAGAAACGGACGTTTCTGAACTAGTCCATTCTCAAGTCGGAGCTAGTCCATTCTGACTAACCTTAGACTTCTGTTGTTTAATTTCGGCTTCAATACACTTTTTCACACAAGCCTTGTGTGCGCCTCCTTTTTTCCATTATCTTGAGTGATTGCTGCTGGAGAATGAGCCAGGCTCATTGACGTGACAATCTGAACACACCCACAACCCTAGTGATGGCCACTCCATAACAATCATATTCTGAAGTGAAGTGAAGTGAAAGCCCAACTGGGAAACTCCAACCCCCATTGTCATTGTGACACAGCACTCCACAGCACACAAGTGAACACTGCACACAACAAAATGACCTTGATGCCTCACCCGTGCAAGGGGGGCAAAATGGGAAAGGGAAGCAGTGTGGCGGGACGGTACCATGCTCAGGGTACTTCAGTCATGGAGGAGGATGGGGGAGAGCCATACCTGCAAACTTGTCACCTTTCGGCGAAATTCGCCGTTTTGATTCCAAAATAGGTGACTTATGTGAATCGTGCAGATCCGAAGAGTTTTTTTTGGGGGGGGGGCAGTAGCGCCCGACTGAAGTTCTGAAGGGTAAACAGCTGCCTGTCTGATATAGGTAAAGACGGCGAGATTTCCTACATTACCCATAAACACTAGTCATGATGTAGCCCACACCCATTGGCTGCCGTTTAATCACAAGGACGCAGCTTCACATTCACTGGCTGCATGTTTGAAGGCTTGAAGCCCGCGCGGAACCGGTGTTGATAAATAAAATGTCAAGCGCGGATTACTTCGGTTTTGAAGGTTTTCAACGGGTGATAAAGAATGTGGCAGTGGTTAATGCAAGGTTCGGTGTCGGTGAATGCAAGTAATAACTAGTGACGCTGAAATGAAGTGGTGGTGGTGGAGCGAAAACGGCTTGGGCTGGACAGGCAGGACAGCGCTGGGAGAATGTCAGCGTAGCTGTCAGATTCCTCGTCTGACATTTGCCAAGTCCTCGCAAATGCATACGATGGAGTTGTCGTTTCTTAATAACGCCCACGCGATCGCAAATACCCTGCATGGATTTGACATGGATGTGCGAGTAAGTGAAAAACAATAAAGAAAACAAAAAATTACCGACGTTATGAAAGTAAGTTCTCCGTGATGTTATGTTTGTTTATTTTCGACATATAGTGGGCTAGTAGCCTACTTGTCATTCCTAGCGCATTCAGCCTTTATTATTACAGGATAGTATGAGAGGAGACAGGAAACCATTGGGAGAGAGAGATGGGGCAGGGTCGGGAAATGACCCTGGCCGGACTCGAACCGGGGTCCCCGTGGGCATGCAAGCCCAAATGTGGGGGGCTTAGCGCGCTGCGCCACAGCACTACGTGGAGCAATTTTTAAGACTTCTTTTTTTGTCAATTAATATTGCTAGATTTTTCCATTAACAGTTTGTCCGCTAATTACTGCTGCAAATCCATTGCTAGACAAAGACTAGACTGGTGGGTGGTGGGGGTTGTGAAAATATTCTTAGTGATGGTCTCTCTCTCCATCACAATCATAGTTCTGGCACTAATATCTATTCTCTCCACAGGTTTGAAAGTGGCCCAGGCGTTTATCGAGCGCTACGCGGAGCCTCTGGAGGAGCTGGACCTGAATCCCCTGCTGGCCTTCCCCCCGGTGCAGGACGCCCTGGTCCAGCGCTTCGGGACCATGCCGGACTCCTTCTTCAGCGGAAACGGGTTAACTGTTACGGAGTACCTCAGGCAAGCCTCGCCGCACGACATGCGATTGTTTATCTGGACCCTCGAGGAGAACAGAGAGTTGTATCCCTCGTGCCACATGGTGCTGGATGACTATTTTGCAACAGGTGAGTCAATGGAGGTTGTTTTCAGAGTTGAATGATTTGGTTTTGAGTTAAAGGGACACTGTGTGAGATTTTTAGTTGTTTATTTCGAGGATCTATGCTACCCATTCACTAATGTTACCTTTTTCATGAATACTTACCACCAGCATCAAATTCTAAGTATTCATTATGACTGGAAAAATTGCACTTTTCATACATGCACTTCTTCCCCATGGTCCGCCATTTTGAATTTCCAAAAATAGCCACTTTTTGCTGCAAAAATGACTGTACTTGGACCATACTAGAAAATATTTGTTTATTACTTAGTAAACTTTCATGTAAAGATCAAATTTGGCAATAGGCAGCCCAGTTTCAATGAGCAGCATAGTTGCAGTACCTTTTTTGTCCATTTCCTGAACAGTGTCCCTTTAAAGGTGCACTGTGTAGGATTGTGGTCAGCGTACTGTAGGTATTGCAACTATGCTGCTCATTGAAACGGTGCTGCCTATTGCCAAATTTGATCATTTCATGAATATTAATAAATCATAGACCAATATTTACTATTATGACCAAATGACAGTAAGTTTTGCAGCTAAAAATGCCTATTTCTGGAAATTCAAAATGGCGGACTATGGAGAAGATCACCCTTTTCATGTATGTAAGAATGCAATTTTCAAAGTCATAATGAATACTTAGAATTTAATGATGGTGTAAGTATTTGTTAAAATGGCTGGAAATTAACTACTGAAAATATTACACAGTGCACCTTTAACAAAATAATGCTGAAGCCTTCCATAAAAAGTAAGCCGGCATTGATGGAGTGCTGGTGGAGTAACAGATGCCCAACTCTGACCTGTCATCCGTTGTCTCTGTTTGACAGATTGTAGTTATTTGGTGATCAAAAAGACTGAAAATGAAAATTCTGCTGTAAGTATTATCTTCATTGCCATTCATTTTGTCTCAGAATATTACCCGTCACAAACTCCATGAAAAGTTATGTCGAGTGCAGATTAAGCTTCAGGGTTCCCACGGGTCATGGAATTTCTGGAATATCATGGTATTTCATAAATGTTTTTCCAGTCATGGAAAGTCATGGAATTTTACCATTTTGCATGCACTGTCATCATGGAATTTTCTTAACAGTTGAGTAAAAGCAAAAACTTTTTTCTTTGGTGTATAACATTGTTTCTTACTGGTTATAGCCAACTACAATGCTTCGCCAGATACAGTTAAGTTTTGCGCTGTAATGTGCAGCATTTTAGAATGCAATGAGCCGAATGAAGTCTGGCGGTGGCTCGGTGTCGGCTCCTAGGATAATCTTAGTTTTCACTCTTTAAAAACTTTTTAACATCATTTCTTTTTACCGAAATGGTCATGGAAATTCTGTTTTTTGGGTCTGGAAAGTCATGGAATGTTATATCTGAATTAGAGTGGGAACCCTGAAGCTTATCCTCTGTTATAATAAAGTGTTCAATGATCATTTTGTTTGTGCTCGTCTTATCTGTTTTCCTGATAACTCTCACGTCTATGATCTATGCTTGTATTTAGAATCAGCACCTGAAGAAGAGTAAGAACAAAAGAAAAAAAGGCAAAGAGTCTAAGGTAAAACCACAAATAATTTCATAGCTTCAAGACCTAGCCTTCTAGCGCAGGAAGACTGTGTAGTTCTACTTTTCTGAAAGGCGTTATCAAATATGCATCTCTCTACATTGCCCTTACCTGACACATTTTGCAGTAAAGTACACACATGCTGCAGTGATGTATAGGGGACAACTGAGAGAGCAAAAATAACCCAGTAGTCACTGTGGTTTTTCCGGGGCTGCACGATATCAGGGAAAAAAACGATACTCGAATACAGGATGCGATAACTCGATAGCGATATTTAGAAATATAACCGAGTGTTTTTCTTGTCAGTAATATGTCTGTCTGTGTGGGGGGCAAGGCTTTGGTCGTGGCGGGCTTCTCACGTTAAAAACAATTGTGCTGTCCAATCATTAGCTGAATGTCATGTTCGCGGTATGCATATCGCCACTCTTGATATCACGATTTTAATACATTATATACATTATAATACATAATATATTGTGCAGCCCTAGTTGTTTCCATGGTGCTATTTTTTTACCTCTCCCAAAGAACTCGTGTTTTTCCTCCTATTGCCTTCTGTTTACCTAGCGCCTCTTGGTTTCTTCATTTGTTAACAGCCTAACTCGGTCATCGTTAGATGGAATTTAGGATCGGCAAGAATGGATAGCAAAGGTTCATGTTTGGTTTGGCTCCTCAGGTCTTGGAACAAGAGAGGAAGTGAAATATATTACATAATATTTGGTTGCAAAGCAAACAATAGGAGTGCCGAACAGAACACTGCAGTCTCCACTTGCCCTATTCGTTTTCTGTTGCGTTTATTTTTTTCTCCTTGTTTTCACAGACCGAGTTTTTCTTGTCTGGAATGGGCACCGGAGCGGTGAGAGAGGAAAGAGAAGACGAATTTCTTTATGATGAGGATTCATTGTGAGTGCCCTGACTGAGATGATCTTCATTACTTGTCCTTAAATAATGCTGTCCGACTAGCTTTTTGACCAGCATCTGTTGAGTTCACTGGCCTTTTTCAGACTCACTGTTTTTTGTGTGTGTTCTGTTGCAGCATGCTACTTGACAGCTTGGATCCGTTCTGCATTCCTGAACACCTTCGGGACCAAGTTGCAGAGTTTGAAGAGGAAGTGGGCGCCGGAGATGGTTACTACGTCACTCCAGACCCGGCCCGTCAGATTTTGTATGAGTACGTATTGCCGCCACACTTTTGTTTCATTACCTTCCCCCGGGCCCTGCCGTGCGGCTGACCTGGGTTCGGTCTCCGGCCCGGGTCCTTTGCCGACCCCTCCCCG
Organism: Engraulis encrasicolus; assembly: GCF_034702125.1. NCBI lineage: Eukaryota > Metazoa > Chordata > Actinopteri > Clupeiformes > Engraulidae > Engraulis > Engraulis encrasicolus. Next base: position 14,410,094 of record NC_085863.1, on the reverse strand, counting down.
TCTCTCTCCCAATTCGCTTCATGTCCACCTCTAGCACTGTCCTTTCAAATAAAGTCGAAAAAGAACCGTTCCGTTCCCCTACACTTACTTAACAACAAAAGAGGACATAACAAGCAGTAACATTTTTTTAGTAACAATAGAAGAGAGTAAGCAAGTTATGCAAACACAAAGGGAGGGTTGTTTTATTCTGTGAGTCTTTATTGTCTGATGCTAGGGAGACCATTTCAAGGAAATTTGGCATTCATTCCTTTGAGGACAGTGAAAAGGGGCAAAGACTAAGACTAAGTTTAATAATATGCAAATGAGGACCGAATTTCAGCAAATCAACAACGCTAAGGTTTCAGTCGATTTGATTGGCTGTTAGGACCTGTTGAACTCTCAGAACGTTATAGAATTTTGTCATGCTTCATTTCCTATCATGACCGATGGACGAGGATGACCTGGGCTGCGTTTCCCAAAAAAACCTTAAGTAGCACTTGAGTATGAGAGGCCTCCTAGGCAATATACCACATCATTAAAAGTTTATGCATACAATCCTGTTATAGGCCAACATAAAATATTTTTTTCCGGCACATGCGAATAAAATGGTTGCGCCAAGTGCATATGTGAGGTAAAATGTATAAACTTTTAGTGATGATGTGAGGCCTATTTCTGATGAATGGCCAAAAGGGCACCTCATACTTAAGTACTACTTAGGCTTAGGTGCTACTTAAGAGTTTTTGGGAAACGCAGCCCTGACTGGTAGGAGCTGTTAGCTTGTTCCTCCATTGAGGCTAAATGTTTTGGCCATTCCAATGTGGTGTTAACTCAAAAAATGTTTGACACTCAACCTCTTACATTGTGTCTTGCATTTTTGTTCAGTTATTTTGTTCAGGTTCTTGACGAGCACGGACCATTGAAGATTGACGATCCATTGCTTGTGGGAGAACTGGAGAACTTTCCAGAGGACCCGCGCAGAACAATTAAAGAGTCAGGTGGACTGAAACCTTTTCTTTTGCAGTCGTTGAGATTCGTCATGAAGGACGACGTTGTTGGTTTGATGAAACACGTCGGGATACTCAGCAATGTGGCCGCAAAATACTCCGACAGCCCGTCTTACTGCCCTTTTGAGGACGTTGATGAAGACGATGGGACATGTCTGAACCCATGTGCAGACGAATTTTACCCGAACGGGGGTGAGGAGGCTTTTATGAACGCTAAAGCCATTTCCAGGATTCACAACATGGCTGGGATAGAGGATTGGTCGGATTGCTACTTAAAACACGACCCGGATCTCGGCAGCGTGCCATTTGCGAGACCTATTCATACATGCTTGGCTTCCATTCGTTCTCAGGATTCGTGTTCAAAGGCTCAGAACAAAGCTGGGATCGAAGACTGGTCAGATTGCTTCTTAAAACATAACCAGGATTCCGGCAGCATTCTGTTTGCGAGACCTATGCATGCGTGCATGGGCGCTACCAATAATCAATCTTCGTCTTCTCAAATGCCAAAGATTTCACATCCACCCGGCTGCTCAAGTGAAAATGTTTTATCAGGGAAACGTTTGGAAATGTTTGGGACCAAGGTTGCTTCCCCCTCTAAGAAACAAAAGGATACAGGTTCACCATCAAAATCGGCACATCATGTAAAATCAGGAGGAGCTTTTCCTGGAGGAAACGATGGTGGGAATACTTCAAGCCCACCACATGAGGTAATGGATATCTGTGAACAACAGGTAGGGAGTTTTTTTCTATTTTTCTTTGAAAATGCATGTTTTTTCGCTCAGCAGATATTTCAAGAAAATCGACATTTAGGCCGCCTGTTCAGTCAAAGGGTGCTGATGAGAAGAAGGGTAAAATTTGATGCTGCATAGACAGAGTAAAGGACGAATAATGAACAATAGGGGACATGGGGAAATGGCAATGAAATGTAGCTTCTATGTAGGCCAGTCAATCTAGCATTTGACCCGGGACAAATTGCAATAGTAATCATTCCAAGTTTTTTTGTAATCCCTTGGTATGTCAAAATAACATTAAAAATCTACAGCTTTATATTTAGTGGAAGATACTTTTTTTCAAGGTCAAAGTTGGAAGTTAGTTTAAAATGTTAAAATAGTTTAAAATTTTACCCTATTCACCTTGTAACTCCTATATTGTCTCCCTATGGAGAAATGAATGAGAAATCTGCCAACTTTGACCTAGAAAAAAAGTATATTCCACTAAATGTAAAGCTGTAGATTTTTAATATGTGATACAAGGGGGTTTAAGGATCACTTAAATGTAGGAACAATTACTATTGCAATTCATCCCGGGTTTGGGCCTTTTTAGAGCTAGATTGACTGGCCTAATGGTGCATATAGCTGATTCATTCAGTTCATTGTTATTCAGACTTAACACATTTTTTCTGATTCTAGGGTGTTGCTAAAAAGTCATTCAGTGTTGCTGTTAATACTGAAGCATGCGAGATCATTGAAAACATGAAAGTGAGTGCTACAATTAACAATTGCTACAATTAAAGGAGAAGTCCAGTTTTTTTAACATTAAGGCCATTTTCTGAGTGGTCTGCAATGTTTAAGAGTCCCCCTCACCGTTTATTTCATGATTGCTGCAGTCTCTGTTATTTGGCTGATTTGGATTTGATCTCAACTAGCTTTAGAATGGCCGTCTATGGGCACCTGCTACTCTGTTCTTAAAATCACCTTTAACATTTGTTTTGAAGAATATGCAACTCAGCAAGTGTTCAACAGTATTCACTGGTGTTCCTTAGCAATTTTTGTAGCGAAATATGGCATCTGTCATGTTTTATGTAGCAATTTGTAAATTAAGTTTCACTTTCACTTTCACTTTCTTTCACAAAATGGCAAATAAAAAATGACAGAAGCCAAATTTCGCCTTGAAACTTGTTAGGGACTGCTAGTGAACACCCCTAACCACTTTGTGAGCTGTAGAGTTTCGAAAACAAATGTTTAAGGTGATTTTAAGAACAGAGTTGCAGGTGCTCATAGACGGCCATTCTAAAGCTGGTTGAGATCAAATCCAAATCAGCCAAATAACAGAGACTGCAGCAAACATGAAATAAACGGTGAGGGGGACTCTAAAACATTGCAGACCACTCAGAAAATGGCCTCAATGTTAAAAAAACTGGACTTCCCCTTTAACAATTGCTACAATTAACACTGAGAACAATAAGTAGCAATGTACATAATTATATATATTTTTTAAATAATGTGTTTTCATCCATCTTGTTGGTTAGGTCAATGGGACTGTAACAGCCACTGATTGTCTGTTTTTTTGTATACAGGGTGATATGATGAAAAAGGAGAAAACGAATTTGGAGTTTAAAAATAAAATACCACAATTGAGGAAGGCTCTCGATGACGCCAATAAAAAGAGAGAAGAAGAGTCGGCTCAGCATGAAGAAACTCATCAAGAAATTTGTCAGAAATTAGAGGTAATGCAATTTATTGCATATTATTGGGTTGACGATTTTGCATGCAGCCAGGGAATATCAGGGACTTTTGTTTATAGTAAACTTACATACAGTGTAATAGCAACACTTGAGTGTGTATCCTTATTTCTGACTGTTTTTGTTTTGTCTACATAGTACGTACTGTTTTTTGTTTTGTCCTCTCATTTTTGTTGTGTCTGTACTAAAACACTTTGCCGCTCTCAAAAGTGCAACTGTCTAGAATGCAAAATCTTAAATTTTACAAGAGAGTCGGCTCAAAAATAGAGCTCCTAAGTGGGTGACGACGAGTTGTATGCGCGGATTAGCATTTTCACGGAAATCCGGTTTCCAGGAATATATTTTTTAAAGGTGCCCTATTATGCTATTTAGAATAACTTTCATTGTTAATATTTTGCTTTACTGTGGTTAGTGGAGTTAATTTTGAATGATCACTTGTTTTCATGTCCATTATTTTTTATCATTGTGTACATGCACCCTACGCCGCCTGTTTGAAACGCGTGGAAGTGCAGAATGTTAGACCCTTCAACATTCTGAAATCTCGACGCAGCATGGAGCGTTTCATCAAGCATTCTATTACTAATATTACGTCAGCAGCACAGCTGTTTTTGACCTGGAATCCAACCCTGTAGCCTATGTCTAAAGTTGACAGCCAAATAGTTCACCCAATGTCCACAATTAATCTGAAAAGGACGCATCATAAGTCCCACGTTGTTATTTGTGCACCTTGCTGTGTCATTTGCTGAAACCCAGTCCCTATCCAATGCGAGTCTTCCGTGCATGGGCTTCAGTTTGATTTCAAAATCGCTTGGGACAATTAGGCTGCCATTAATCTGAGAAAGGGTTGAAAGTGCTGGGTACAGGCTATTGCTTCCGATTTGAGGTTTCATGAAATAATACGCATATTGCATATGATGCGTAATAACGCGCTTGTGGCCATATTTAAAAAAAAAAAAAAAAAACTAATAGCCATCTGCGCTGTCTTGTTTATTTCTGATATCCTGCGCTGAAGAATCTTTATCTCAAACATTATTAACGCAACAGTAGGGGCCTGATTGGTTAACCCGCTGTCTAGCCTTGCATACTGTAGCCCTAAAGTTGAAGTTATCAGCCAAGTTTACTGCTCGCAAACAGACAAGTGTCGCGCTGGTCTAGGTGGGAGAAGTCTAGATCTGCTGTTGACAGGTGGAAATTTGAAGACACAAAGAATGTCCTGGGATTGAAATCAGATCACATTCCCTTGTTAATGGCAAGTTAACCTTCGCAAAATAGGCTATCGAATAAGCTAACCATCTGCAATTGCTGTAGGGCCTACACAGTTCAAAGGATAAGCCTATTTATTCAGCGAAGTTGTGGACATTTTCTTCGCTCCCGCGGCAGCCCCCATCTGGCTGTCAAAGACGCAGTCCGAAATTGAAAGAGTGCGCCCAGTAAGACAAGGGCACGACTTGTCGGACTCAAACCTATCAATTCAACGTCTGTCAGTGATATCGTGACACCCTATTTGTGATATGAACTCCGTGTTCAAATTCGTCCTGTGGTCTATTTGCAAGCCAGACTGAATAGGCTACTGAGCGCACGCGTTGTTGGCTTTTAAAAATGAGTTCCTGTTTGCTCGTTGTCTGTAGGCCTAATGCACAATGGTGATAGGCTATGCTTCATAAAAATACATTTCAAGGTATTTTCAGGTGCATGGTTTCATTTTAGTAACTGCATTTCTATTTAGTCCCCGGCAGAAATGATGCGCCCACTGGATTGGAAGCGCAATGGGCAGTCCTCGATGGATTGGTTTCATACTGGGTCTTATAATAACGCCTAGGCCTAGTCTCGGTTTCGTGGTTTTTTGTTCGCATTTATCGACAGGACAGGATTTTTTTTATATAACAATAGGCCCTATCCGTTTCAGTTTCATTATTTTTGGCATGCCGCCCAACGAAGGGACCAGTTTTAAACGACGTCAAGTCAATATCCACGTTGCTCTTGCAGATATATAATGAACAAAACTGCGTTGCATTATAATTACTGAATTGTAGCCTACGCATAGCCTATACTAACTGGCTAATCCTTGCCAACATTGCTGATGCAAACGGCTGCTGGTCATGTCGTGATATATTTGGATAACATCAGCGCACGTCTTCTAATTAATGTTATGCTTCAAGCGGCAATACAAGTGTAGGGTTTTCACATCTTACCAAACAAAAGTTAGTCTTGCCAACAGCATATGCAAAACGGCCCTGAAGCGAATAGAGAGAGAAAGGAGAGATTCGAGTCTTTCACCCACTTGGAAGTGTTTTGGATTCTCAGTGCGCAACTGCGTTAACGCGTTCTGCCTGTTTTCGACCTTCCTCATTCAACTGTTTCTGACCCGTTAGCCATAGGCCTACCAACCGGTATTTTATCAATGTAAAATGCAGCTTTAATATCACAATGAAACAAAAATATATAACTTGGGCCACAGGTGAGTGTAGCCTCCAGTCTAGACCGATGCTGTAGCCTAGCCTATTGACGGAGCCGATTTATGAATTGAAAAAAAAAACATGCGTAATGGAATAAACTTGTGGATGGCGAAATCCTACACTATCATTGTGGGCTACACTATTATTGTACACTATTTTGTACACTGAGTGGTGTATTCACAAATAGGATACATCTCATCACAATACTGTCAAATTCAGATAGGCCTAGGCTATGTGGCTGCGATGAACAAATGCGCATTAGGTCTACTGTCTCTGCAATTAATAAATGGTCTGTGACATCGTCAACACTCCATCCCATAAGCAGCAATGTTAGGTACAGCATGACGTAGACCCGTACCGGAAACAAAAGCTATAGAATGTTGAAAACCCAACCACGCGTTCTCTGACAGTTGAGAAATAGCGTTCCTGCGGCAGAGAAATTCTCCCCCAAGAGAACAAATTTGTGAAATGCAGCTTTCACCAAGCTTTTACATACAACAGATGCTGTGTAACCCAATAAATGGGTAGTGGACATGAAAAAGCATAATAGGACCCCTTTAACATTGAGCTAACAAAAATACAAGACAAACGTTAACTGCCGTCATTCGCCTATCCCTGCATTCTTTCCTCGGTAACAAATGGAGCAGCACAACACGTGTGTATTTATCAACCTAAACATAACGATAATAAAGTAATGTTGCTATACCTTGGCTACTCGTGAATTTTTGGGAACTACATCTCACATTCTCGCGTGAGCTATAGTCGCATGAGCAAACTTCTCCTCAATGGTAAATTTTGAAAGTACACTACTAAACCAAGGCGATTGGAGTAATTGCAGTTATGGCACTATTTACGTTTTATCAAAAGAGTGTTACCAGGAGTGAAAAACGACTTGTATCAGAGCTTAGTTAGAAGTATTTCTAAAGTCTCGTACTAGGAAGGTTTGTGGCAGTTTGCCGTGGGTTACCATGGTCACGGCTCGTGAAATCTCCCTCCTGTAGTCTGCCAGTTTTCCGGGTTAAGCATGTGATGGCAACATCGTATTTATGTCGGCGTTTGACACAAAAATGATCAATCATGTCATCCCTACAGCCTATTTGTAATACCCTCGTCAGTTTGCGGGGGTTCGCTAATCGCGTGTTTGCACACACACCTTATTTGAGACTGGTCCCCATTCCCCACGGTCGTCGCTGAGAACCGGAAAATCCTTAAATGCTAACAAGAAATACTACAGTCTCTGCTACATGTTTCCGGGTGACTTTGGAGCTCTATTGTATTAGTCAATTCCATGTACATGGAACTGTAACATGGCAAATAGAGATGACACTTGTTCCCATCATTGGTTAGTGGTACCATCATCACATGTTTATGTTTGTAGCCAAGGGGAGTAGAATTGCCCAGCCGGGACTCGAACCCAGACCATCTGGGGTAGTAAACTGGGACTCTGACAGCTACACTGACTCTTAGGTGTAGCGGTCAGAGCCCTAGTTTACTACTCCAGAAGGTCTGGGTTCGAGTCCCGGCTGGGCAACTCTACTCCCCTTCGCTACAATGTTGACTTTTATACATGACCCAGGACAACAGTTAGTACACATGAAACTTCATTCTTATGTTGACTAGAGTAGAGTAGAGTAACATTTATTAATCCCGAAGGAAATTTAGATGTCTAGTAGCATACATACAAAAAAACATAGATTTTTTCACATTAAACATTCAGATATAAAAAGTCTCTCATTGCAATAGTTGTTACTGATTGTTGGAAGGGGGATGGAAGGGGGGGCATGGCGGGGTGGAGGGGGGGCGGGGGGGATTTATGCGGTCCAGTCACCAATAACAATGTCTTTCATTGTGTTCTGAGTTGTTGTTAAATACCTTAATGGCTTTCATGTGTACTAACTGTTGTCCTGGGTCATGTGTACTAACTGCGGTCCTAGGTCATATACATTTTATTTTTATGTTGACTTGTTTCATATGTACTAACTGCGGTCCTAGGTCATATACATTTTATTTTTATGTTGACTTGTTTCATATGTACTAACTGCGGTCCTAGGTCATGTACATTTTATTTTTATGTTGACTTGTTTCATGTGTACTAACTGTTGTCCTGGGTCATGTATACTTCATTTTCCAGGTCATCAATAAGGACCTCTCTGCATTTCAGCAGAAGGTTGACGAGGAGATGAAAATGTATCAGCCAGAGAAGAAGGAGAATCAGGAAACACTCAAAGCTTTGAAGGAGCAAATAAGCACTGCAACAGCAGCAAACGACAGGTATTTGTTGATTTGTTTGATGTTAATCATTTAATGTTTTGAAATGTAAAATTTTGGTGATTGGTGATTTGAATAATGTTTTATTTAAAAATATCATTCAAATCACCAAAGTCATTGCTACAAATTCTACCATTACCGGTAATTCAGAAGGTCTAAATATACACTATACTATACCTGTTGTATAATATGATAATCTTGACTTGACTTGACTTGATATTACATTACCATATTATGCAAGACATAGAATGTTATACACATGGTACAAAATGGTATATGTTCACCTTTTGATTAGTTACATGTATGTTATACAAACAGGCAGACATGTTCAGAGATATCATTGCTAAAAAAAAATGTCACATGCACTGACTGCATACATGATGTGATTTTACGTTATGCATCTTTTCTAGTACAGTTGACCTATTTCTACTACTTCTTTCAGTGTTGCGAATGACATCATCGAGCAAAGTGAAAAGTATGACACAAGACACACCCACCTCTCTACCGCCAGGCAAGTGCTTCTTCTCAATAATGGATAGCAGTTTGAGTTCACATATAGCAGGGCTATTCAATTAGATTTCAACGAGGGCCATTTTTTCAACGTCCTCCCAGTAAAGGGGCCGAACTATACGTATGCATTATGGTTGCCGACAGTCAATGAAAAGAATATGGGAGACTTCATTGAAGTGGAGGGTCTGGGGGTCCTCCCCCAGAAAATGTTGCATTTCTTAGATGTAATTTCATGCATTTTAACGTCCCGTGTCCCGTTTCAACATGATAACGGAGCCCATACTTTTATCTCTAAATTCCAAAAAAACGATTCTGTATTTGAAGGGGCTTGTGGGTGGCCAGAAGCTTGCTGTCCAAGGGCCGTTTCTGGCCCGAGGGCCGCCATTTGAATTGCCCTGACATATAGACTGGTTAACTATTTAGTTATGTGATGCTTTGTACAAAATGCTTGACTGTGCTTCCAGTGACATGATTGGCTTACATACATTGATTAGATCCTCTATTGACCAATCCGCTAGTAGAGGCAACAGAGTTTTTTGACCGTTACCATAAATGAGTCTTGCACCTGTTCACCTCAAAATAGACCTGGTGGTCATTGAAAAGCACCTGAATGAAATGTCAATATCAGTAATATTTGTAGCGCATTATCGTATGTAACTGTCATTCCATGTGAAAAAGAGGAGAGAGAATAAAAATATATTGTAGAGTATTATAGATGGTAGATAGCCATCACCAAAGGCAGATGAAAATGAAGCTGTTTTAAATTTATTTTAACACGATACTGTTGGGGCAGTTCTAATTTGGACAGCCTGGAAACTTGTTCCAACAGTTATATGAAGAATTTGACTGAAATGATTGGTTATGTCTGTCTATTGGTACGTCACAGAAACCAATTGGTGGCAGAGAAGTCCAGTTTGAAGGGTGAGGTGGACCGGTACAGGCCGTTTGCGGCGCGGTCCAGCCAGCGCTGTCAGCAGGCCTGGGTCCTGATGCTGGAGAGCCAGCAGACACAGGGCCTCAGGGGCCTGAAGAGGTGCGTCTACCGGGGGAAATCCATCCTCAGGCGCATCTCCGAACTCACTTCCAGGTAAACGCTGCTGTGTGTGTGTGTGTGTGTGTGTGTGTGTGTGTGTGTGTGTGTGTGTGTGTGTGAGCCATACAGAGAACAGAGTTGCGCGATTGGAGGACCAGGAATTAAATTGCAGCCCCGCCTTTCAACGAGATAAGGTCGTGCCTAAAGCGGCTGTCTTCCCATAGACTCAACATAGAACCACCACATTAACAGCCAAAAATAAGGACTAACAAACTATACTGCGGGGTAATCACCACGAATATGTAAACTATCAACTGTCTCGGTGGTGATAATCACAACAGTTTTACCACCTGTGATGTTTATCTGAAGTTATTACTACGAACAGCAAGTCTTGTCATATTCCCTGCATTGCATCGCATCGCATTTGCTGTGTGCTACGCCCACTACTAGGCACTAACATTCGCAACGCTGAGCAGTACTGAGAAGCTAAAACAGCTAATTTTGCTAATGAGGAAATCGGCCCTAGCACACAGCGGAGATCGCCTGACTCTGTTCTCTGTATGACTCTGGTGTGTGTGTGTGTGTGTGTGTGTGTGTGTGTGTGTGTGTGTGTTCATTTATTGTACAGGGGTGTCGATTCTGAGTTCAAATTAAAAAAGGAAAAACCAGTCATGAAATTTAATTCCAGCAACCTCTTTTTATGTTTTGATGATTTGTGGTTAGGGAGGCGGACTGTAGATCGCAGGGTTAGAGGTTCGAATCCCGCCCTTACCTCGCGCTACACCTCCATCCATGGCCAAAGTGCCCTTGAGCAAGTCAAAGTATTAATGTACCCCACTGTAACTAATACCCTGTAATATCTGTATATCGCTTTGGATGAAAAAAAGCGTGAGCTAAGCGTTTGTAATGTTGATGTAATTTGATCCTATTGAGCACTTTTAGATCAGCCCGTTAGTGGTGGCCCGTCTGGGTTTTCGCTCTCTGAACTTGTTATACTATACTAAACTTAGGCTGTGTTGATATGTATTCATGGTTATTTGTGTTGTGGCCTCAGGTACCCTGCTTCAGGTCTTGAAAGGCTCATTGACTCGTGGAAAACCTACACGCACGACGCAGAGCAGAAAATTGCCCAAACTCAGGTGTGTGTGTGTGTGTGTGTGTGTTTTCTTCTCCATTTGAAGAACAATTTACCTTAATTTCTTTGTGTCAGCATTGTGTAAATCAGTGTTTCTCAAACTTTTTCAGACCGAGGACCACTTTGTCCCCCCCAAAAATTATCGGGGACCACCTGTCACCTGAATTGGCAGTTGATGGATGCTAATTTGAAACTGCTAATTTTTATGCAGATCACTTACTTTTTATTCACATTATAAGCTTGTCTTATTGTGTTGAAAACATGAAAATGTTACAAATATAGCCTACTGCTAGCTTATCTTGGGAAAAGTAGAAATCCCCTCGCGGACCACCTGAGCTCTGTCGCGGACCACTAGTGGTCCCCGGACCACACTTTGAGAATCACTGGTGTATATGGATGGATATAGATTGGCATTATGCCAGACTTAAACCAGCCTCGAACTACACAACTCTGTGTCTGATTTTGACGTCGGGTTGTGCCACACATATTAAGAGAATCACAACTGTCAATCTAGAAGTTCTAATATCTTATCACTAGTGGTGGGCCGTTATCGGCGTTAACGTGCTGCGATAATGTGAGACTCTTATCGCGCGAGAAAGAAAATATCGCACGTTAATCTATTCTCAAAGTATGGATTTGGGGTTTGGAGATGCGCGTCACCATAGCGTTCGATTGACAGACGCTTTCAGACTGCCCTCCAGTCGCTTCACCTCTCCACCTGTTGCTCAGCAGACCTACTAAATATGAACAGTGTTTGCATGCTGTAAACATTAATCTCTCTGTCGTGGTAGGTGTTGTTTTAGTGCTTTTTCATAAGTGGTAGACTAGAGAGACGTTATTGTTTGAAGTAAAGCAGACATTATTGTGTACCAGCCCGACATAGCCTAGGCTACATTTCCTCACGCATTGCATGGAACACAAACAACAGTCCTGTTCCAGAAATCTTGCCTGTGCCATTATTGCAAAACATTCCGTCCGTGTGATATACATTTTGAAGATTGTCAAACTGAAACTGTCAATATCTACTCTCGCCGAATGTTTGTGTTCTGATCGCGCATTTGCGACTCATGTCAGAGGGTAATACACCTCGCGGTTGTGCGCTTGATATAGCCAAACTCGCGGTCGTCGCGCTTGACTTTTTTTTTTTTTGCAAACTGAATTCATTTGGAGTTGTAACTCCGCTGGCATTCTAACGCAGAGAACAACTGTCAGGTTTAGGCCAAATCGATGTAGGCCAGTGCTTTAGGGTCTAGAACTAGCTCTAGAAATCTAGTAGCCTGGCTCTGACTTTGCTGTACCCGCTGCGCAGCTCCTCCCTCTCTAAAGGAGCCGCTGCCCTTTTTAACAGTCAGTGGCAGATTCTCTCTCTCTCTCTCTCTCTCTCTCTCTCTCTCTCTCTCTCTCTCTCTCTCTCTCTCTCTCTCTCTCTGCCCATTAGAAATGCTGAATTGTTGAGGTCATTTTGTTTAAATAGTTTAAATGTTTGATAGTTTTATCTGTATTTGCCACTACAATTTACAGCACTGTTCATTTTGAAATGTCAGTATATTATGACTATAAATGCTTCCTAACATATTCGAAACACTTTTCAAATATTGCAGTGATTTTTTTTTTCATCACCAAATATCAACCATTTTTTTGATGATGAGATGCATTTTGGAAAAAAGAGATGGACTCTGGTCTAATGCGCCATCTTAAGAAACCCCCTAGGTTTTTTTTCGTCATTATTTCGCTAGCGTGCCTATTCTGAATGACCCATTTTGATATAGATTAATCTAGATTAATCTAGATTAATTTCATAATTACAGTGAGATTAATCTAGATTAAAAAAATTAATCTATGCCCACCCCTAATTATTACTGATTCATGTTCCCCAGACTCAGTTCAGAGAGCTGATTGAAATGGTGAAAAATGGGAGCTCTCTAAGCAGCCTACCTCAGCTGCCTGTGCCCACCTGTCCCCCCACCCCACCTGAACCGGTAAGCAAATGATACCTGAGGATTTTTCTTGCTTCCATACCGTTGACACTGTGTGTGAATCAGCCCCATCTGATTGAGGCATAAAAAATAGCCGTTGTCTAATGTAATGTAATGAAATTAAAACAATCACTTTTTAACCAAATCGACTTACAATCGAGGACATAATCATAGTCAACATTACTAGCAGATACAAAGTGCACAGGATTCCAAGCTCAATGAATATAGGAAATCCATCCATGACATCAGGTACATTGTGTGTCTCTTAACTTGTTCTTTTTTGTTTGTTTGTTTGTGTCTGTTTCTTTTCCCTCTTAAGATTTTGGACCCTCAAATACCAGCACAGCGTTTTGGACCAAGACCAGGCATCTCGCAGCCCCTAAATCCCCAGATGCCGTTCCCCTTCCCGATTCACAACTCTCTTCAGCTGCTTGACACGTTGGACTTCTCAGAGGACCAACGCTCAACGGTACATAAAAGCTTCACGTCTCTCTGTGGTTTGGCTATGCTTCCAACCTGTAAGAGCAACCAGTGACTGACTATAATGACAGTTGGTATTGCTATTACACTTTCATTTGATGGACTATACTACTACGACATTACACAATAGATAAATTAAACCATAAATAGTACAAGAAATGGCAAAATGATCGTTGTATCATGTCATTACACTTGTCATTGAATAGACTTTGCTACCATAGTACTACACTACTACAGCATTACACAATAAATTAATTTAACCATAAATGGTACAAGAAATGGCAAATGTATCTTAATGTCATGTTTTAACACCCTCTAAGGGTGCGTGTTTCGGCTTCGCCTTGGCTCAGACGGTAGGGCACTGCACTGCTACGCAGGGGACCCGGGTTCGATTCTGGCCCAAGGTCATTTCCCAACCCTCCCATATCTCTCTCTCCTTCTCATTTCCTGCCCCATTCTTCACTGTCCAAGTTGGAAACCGTCAAAAATATGTTTTTAACCCATTTTAGCCTATGCCCTTTTTGGAACAGGGTGCCTTCTGTCTATAAAATCCTTAATATCTCAGCCGCCGAAGCACTTACAAACATGAAATAACTTGCATTTAAAAGCTAGGGCCCTCATTTTGCACTTGAATGTGTTCATTCAGCTGAAACATACCCACATTTTTAATAAAAATCCCTAAAATCTCAAGAGTCTGAATGCCACGTATATGTGTCTCCAGGCTAAAATGGGTTAAAGGATGTGTGTTTGTGTGTGCAGGGTCCGAGTGAGTCCTCTAGGCACCAGGCGAGTTCCCATCAAGCACCAGGCTCCCCCATCAGGCCCATCGCCAGGCCCACTCCATCACATTCACACACGCTCACAAACACACCAGCAGCTGCTGTCTCAAGGCCTACCAACAGCTCAGCAGTAAGTACTGAAAGCCACCTGCATTTCATAAAATATGTAACTATCCACTTTTTATTGTTGTTGGTCAATGTTTATATTGTGTTTTAATTCCGAAATAATAAAGTTCACATTGCTCTTTCATTTAATTCAGAAGTGTTTATTACATGATGTTTTCAAAGCGGAATTAGGTTTTATTCTGAATTACGGAGGCTCTTCCCAAGTAGAAATTTCCTGTTCCAATCCTACTCCTACTCCCACTCCCAATTGTGTGTTTTAAATCCTGGAAGAATCTATTTGTTTTTCCCCATGTCGTCTAAGGGATTTTAAAACCAAATGGCTGCCTAGTTTTTCCACCTGAGACTGACTGTGATGGTTCTTGTGGTTATGTTCAGGAGGATCTTCACCCAGCTGTGGGCCAGTCCGGTGTGTTTGGGGCCCAGTCAGCTGTGGGCCAGAGGGCCCCTGGACCTCACCCATCCGCCAGGCAGCCTGGAGGGGCTCAGGCTCAGGCTCAGGCCCAAGCTCAGGCTCCTGTGTGGCAGTGTGAAGCGGCGCAAAGACAGGCCATACGCATGCCCAGAGCGGTAGGTGTTTGGTTTTCTTTCCTTTCTTTCCTTTCTTTCTTTCTTTCTTTCTTTCTTTCTTTCTTTCTTTCTTTCTTTCTTTCTTTCTTCCTTGTCTTTAAAGGTGTTAATATACAGTTGTTGGCTTAGTGTTAATATTGTGGATTATGGTCAAATTGGCTAGAGGCCTACAGGAGGCAAACTTCTAAGTAAAATAAAAAATGGTGGACTATAAACTAATTGTTAAAACCTTTCTTTAACCTCTGGTACATATGAGCAACATTTTGTATCTACTTGCTATTTGTCTCTTGCGTAGATGGATCACCCTTAAAATGTCTAGAAAGTCAGGCAATCACAACACTGATTTATTCTCATTTGAACTTGTAATGTCTAATCCAATTTGTTTTTTCCCCTCAGTTGAATGTAGAGGATCCATGTATAATTTGTCATGAAGAGGTGAAGCCTGAGACCATGTGTGTGCTGGAGTGTCGACATGCATTTCACAATGAGGTATGTGGACTAGTGAGTCATTGTGATTCTGCCTTGTATATGGGTCAAAGACGTCTTAGTCATTCAGTGTTACGGACACCTTCCGCCAACTGTAACTGCAAAAAAACAGCCGAGGCTTTCATGAATTCCCTGTAACAATAAATAAATAAAGAGTCATGTTTTTTACAGTTACAGTCAGCAGAGGGCATCCGTTACACTGAATGACCATGACCTTTAGCACGTCTTTGACACAAGGGGTAAGATTAAACAAATATGGTATCGTGCACTTGTACTGATAATAGTTCAAAACATCTTGCATAAGGAGATGGGCTTACTTACAGAAAGAGTGGAGGGGGGAAATCTGCTTTTACTGGTAGAACCAGTGCTTGGCGTGGCAGTGCATGGCAAAACCTTGGTCTTCTGAAAGCCAGAATGATGCACCTCAGGAAGGCAGAGAGATACGAAAGTTTTTCTCAGCCCTCAATTTAAAAAAACAAAAACAAAACGAGGCCCTGCCGTGGCCATCCAGTAGCGCACTCGCCTTCCATGCGGTTGACCCGGGTTCGGTTCCCGGCTCTGGTCTTTTGCCAACCGCTCCCTGTGTCTCTCCCCATCCGCTTTCAGTCTGTCTCTCATACTGTTCTGTCCATAATAAAGTCTAAAAAGACCCCCCAAAAAAGAGGAAAAAAAAACCTGAAACATATGCTCCATTTCTTTTTGCAGTGCATCCGATCATGGCTGAACACACAGAGTACGTGTCCTACCTGCAGAAAACATGTTCTGCAAGTGGACGAGTTCCCTGGGCTTCCTGTCCGACCGGACCGACCCAACGAGTAGCCTATCGCACCATTCCATGACGCTGGACATGCGTTTCCCTTAAACCACAAACTGGACCACTGTTTACCTTTTTGTTTTAAAGAATGTGTATGTATGTTGCTGTAACACTTCATCATTCCTGCTGTCTATGCAAAAACCAATTCCTTGCCTTGACTCTTTTTTTTTATTGTTTAAATTTGTTTTAATAGGTTCTTGATTTTGTTTTGTTTTTTTAATTGTACGTTTTTCCACAAACGCATGCAATCATTCCAATAATTTAATCAGTTTCACTGGCGCACAGGGTTTACCTCAAAAGCAAAAAAAGAATTAAATCATTCCCAGGTGATGGAAAAGGTTTTTTTTTCCCTTTTGTGTTTACTTGAGTGAGGAAGACGTGCCTGTTACTTGCTGGTATTTTTCATATTGTTACACGGTTCACATTTGGTCAGCTTGCTTGCTGAAAATAAACTTAACGTTTTAAAAAAGACGAACTGCATTGGGTGTTCATGAGACTTCACTTTAGAACAGGGCAGGGGTGGGGAATCTATTGCCTGAGGGCTGTTTACTGCCTGTGTCCGGGCCCCCAATATAATTTTTATGTTATGCAGTTTCACAGGAACTATGACCTGTTTTGTTCTTAGAAATTACATTTGCAATACAAATAAGCTCTATTTTCAGGGGACCTAGCAAAGGTGGGGTCTGATGTTACGGTGGACGAGTCCTTCAATATAGGCCTAAATGCAGAGGGAAATCCTGGTTTGTGTTCATAGTACGACCCTTGGAGGACTTTTGAAATTTGAAGTGGCCCCTTGAATGAAAATGGTTCTCCACTCCTGCTTTAGAACATATCCGGTAAAAAATAAAAAAACAAACCTGTGTAACCAAGCTTGAATTCCAATTACCAGTAATGTGCAAATGATAGAATCGAAATAAACGTGAATGTGTCCTGTTGGTGTTTTTGAAGATGAATTCATAACAATAGGACAAAAACATTGGCACACACTTCAAACAGGAGACTTAAATTAGTTAAGTTCTTAGATTTGGAAGATTTCAGTGTAGGTTTTGCGCTCTAGCCAGTCAGTGATGCTTCCTTTTAGTTGTCGGTAATGTTCACGTAAGAAAATCTTCCCGTTTTAGTTTGTGACACCAACATGACGACTCCACATTTATTAAAATCAGAGGGCAACCAACCATAGGCTGTGCCTCTTTTTGTTTAACAATGTGCCAAGGGGCCAGCCAATGGTTAGAGCCAATGGCTCAATGGTTAGAGTGCTGGCCTTGAGAAGAGTTTTGCAGGGTCAAATCCCACCTTTACCAGCATCTTCATCCATGATGACTGACGTTCCCTTGAGCAAGGCACCTAACCCCATATTGCTCCAGGGACTAACCAATACCCTGTACCTAAATTAAAGTAAGTCGCTTTGGATGAAAGTGTCAGCTGTAACGTAATGAGTGATCATGACCACCACGGCACATGTCCTTAGTCCAGCAGTGGCAGTCAGGCTAGAGGTCGCTCCCTCTGAAATGTTTTTAAGGATGAATTGGGTGGTTGTGATTACTTGCGAGGGAGATTGAGTTGGTAATTAAATACAAGACGGTGTGTTTTTTTCTGTATTTATGTATTGTAGTGTGTGTGCCCTTGGTTCAAAAGCTGAACAGTCAAACATGTTTCGCTTCCTCTCTGCATCCACTGGCTTGTGGCAGGAAATGCTGCGCAGAATGGGTGTTGTGTGTGTCTAGCATTGCAGGAACTTTGAGAGCACCACAACTTCATCTCAAAAAGGTGGAAAAGGTGTTTTAATAGATGAAATAAAATACATATACACAATGTGGTCACAACATGCTAGTCAGCCTGGGTGCTGAAAAGCAACAAAGGCACAGTCCATGGTCCTGGCTGAATCTTTTGATACATGCTCTCCTGCAAGTTAAATACTATAACACACTGAACAGACGGTCCAGTCACTGACAACAAAATTAATTAAATATCTTGCAAAAGCACAGTTCTAATGTCATTTTCTCATTTGCAATTGTATTGGGATGGTGTATGAAAAACAGTCCCTCAAAAGTTGTTGTGGCTAAGCTGACAGCTGGGAAACTATTGTTTTCTCCATAAAGGGGGTGCGGGGCGAGGCCACAAGCACAAGTGGAGGACAGGAGTGTGCATATTGGAGTGCACTCAGTGATGATGCGGTACATATCTGTGCACCAAGAAGATGGGCAAAAAATGTCCATGAAGATTCTCATTTGTCCTGGCCATGGTTGCTTCAAAAGAAGTCAAGTTGAATACAACTTTTCTCATTTGGGCTGCAATTAGATGTCCTGTGTTTTCACTATTTAGAGGATATTCCAAAGTCTTACCAACATCATTACATTCTTTGTAAAACTAAGCGCAACAGTTGATATACTATTTTGGTGAAATCAGATGAAAGGAGACAGTTGGTTTGAATCAATGGTAAATGGAATCAATGTATATAGTCCTGTTGTTTATGACCACCTTCCGCTGTCTGTAGGAGAGAACAATTAGAATACAACCATAGATCCAAGAGCTAATCTGTAATTAAAATGAATTAAATGAGGCATATGGCAATTAAACTGAAAGCTCTCTCTCTCTCTCTCTTCCCCAGCCTGGGATGGGTACCAGTTCATCACTCAGTTCACGCTGCATTTCTTTTTCCTGTTCTCCATCCTACTGTACCATCAGCATCCACCCGCAGTCAATGGGGACTACTGATTCACATCTAACGACTCATTACGATTAACTGACCATCATAATATACACAATTAAATGGCCGTCGTTTTGACACATGAGTGAGGCTGTTTTGCCCATTGGTCGATAAGTCACACTCTGCAGAGTTTGAGGGGGAAGTTCTCAGTGATGAGGTGGTCGTCATGGAGCACAATCACAATATTCACTTCAAACTCTACAGGGAAAGGAGAGAGACATAACGTGTTGATTATTTTCCAGTGATTCTCTATGCCCTCTAGGGGAGTATACCAACAGCCTGGCTAAGCAGTAAACCAGGTTTAAAGGTACACTGTGCAGGAAATGGTCAAAAAAGGTACTGCAACTATGCTGCTCATTGAAACGGGGCTGACAATTTAATTGCCCAATTTGATCTTAACATGAAAGTTTTCTAAATAATAAACAAGTATTTTCTAGTATGGTCCAAGTAGAGTCATTTTTGCAGCTAAAAATGGCTATTTTTGGTAATTCAAAATTGCGGACCATGGAGAAGATCCCCTTTCCATGTATGAAAAGTGCAATTTCATAATGAATACTTAGAATGTGATGGTGGTGGTAAGTATTCATGAAAAAGGTAACATTAGTGAATGGGCAGCATGTATTCTGAAAATAAACAACTACAGTGTCCCTTTAAAGGGAAAGAAGAGAGGCAGACTGTGCAGATTATTTTACAGTGTTATATTTCCAATGATCCTCTAGCTGCCTTTTAACCATCTCTGCTATTACTACTTACAGTGTCTATATATCAAGTTTTACACAGTAGGCCTATATCAATTAATTATACCTGTAATACGTACTACCAATGACACAAAGACTTTCATGTTCATGCAGTGGCATGCACAGACGTTAGCTTTAGCATCACTTAGTCCCTATCTGTGCACCGATGAGTGCGTTCCAATATGCGACCTTGCCTCCTCCGCTTGTGCTTGTCTCCTCGTACCAGGAAGTAATTTGTCATGATGACATCACTGACAACAGCATATTTCAATATCTTGCAAAAGCTCAATTGTAGAGTCTTTTTCTCATTTGCAATTGGGATGGTGAATGAAAAACAGTCCCTCAGAAGTTGTTGTGGCTAGGCTGACAGCTGGGAAACTTTATCGTTTTCTCCACGGAGGAGGGGCCAGGAGGCGGGACGAGGAGACAAGCACAAGTGGAGAAGGCAAGGTCACATATTGTAACGCAGTCCATGTGTTGTTGTTTCTCTAACTTACCGACTTTGAAGTTGGTGGTTTCGAGGGTGGGGCAGGTGAAGAGGCGTGGGAAGACCATGTAGATCGGGATGGGGAGGCCGTGGCACACGTCACCCTCGGCTATCTGGATGTTCTGGATCTCGGTTGCATCTCGTGCGTAGCCCTCAGCACAGCCTGTCATGCATACACAATAATGAACTTCTCAATATTCAGTAGCAGCTCATTTTTAAGATGGCCACATCTGCTGGCTTGTTAAATAGGCAATGACAACAGAATGGCTGTTGTGTGTCTGGCACAAAAATGTTATCCCAAAATTCAAGTGCACCAAAATTGAATTTCCAGATCATCTGTCTCACATGTGTTGTTAACTACGTTTAATGCAAAGTAAAGGACATTTCAGAGATATAAATGTTGATTAAGCAAGGCAGATTACACAACATGATAAAGTAAAACCTTGAACAGTAGTAACCAAAGACTCTAGCCCAAACAATACTCTTTTCTTTTGAGGCATGCAAAATGATGCGCTTAAGCGTCATTGACATCAAGTGAGTCAACTCGTTAAGACACAGCGTTATAAAATTGCTGTTACCAGAATGGCAATGACCAAGTCATAGTGCATTACTAAAGGCCCTGTGTTGTGTCACAGTAGTGTAGAACTACGGTACTTAACTTTTCAATGACTATTTACAGCGTGCCACTGGTGGAACTGCGTACATTAAGGGGTTACCAAACAACCTAAACAAGTCGCTAATCGATGTCTCTCACCGCATGTCTCGACTCTGACGAGCTGCAGCTCGATGCTCTTGATGGGCACAGAGGAGCTCTCCACCACCAGCTCTCCCGTCAGAGGCTGCGTGATCACACAGTTGGTGGCGTGAAGGTTACCCCTTAATAAGAACTTGGGGAGCGACGTCCTCTGGGGTACAGAGAGAGAGAGAGAGAGAGAGAGAGAGAGAGAGAGACCATACGCCAGAGAGACTTGGTATACTTGGGTACTGGTATGCTTGATATGCATGCAATATTTGTGTGCATGACTTCAGAAACAGTACTATGGGGCCATTAAGGCCTATATGAAAGAATTAACAAGCACCATTGGTCAGTAAAGACTTATTACCTCTCGAACATTTTGCAGTGTGTCCGGAGTAATCGTGAAATCTACTGGCGTTGGTAATACTTTTGCTTTCTGTGGCTTTGCGGGTGAAAGACAAAACATGATTATTGCACGATCAACATGATTATTGCACCATATTTTGCATACATGACGTTGGATAGCCCAGTGTTTCTCAACAGGGGTGCCGGGGCACCCTGGGGTGCCGTGGGCCCCCCTCAGGGGTGCTGCAGAAACGTGGATGATAAATAAATTATGTAATATAAATTTACATATTTGTCTAAATTGATAAGTTAATGCTAGTCAGTGGAATCTTTCATCTGCCATTTACGCACAATAAAGTAAATATAGGTCGCCCCAGTAAGCTGCAACTTCAAATGTAGGTCGCATGACGTCTCCAAATGTGTTACTTTTCTAAGCTTGTGTAGTATCGGATGCGATGCCATGTTATGGCTTGTTGGTCTGGGATGCCTTGAAATGTTTCATGAATTGAAAGGGTGACTCGCCTAAAAAAAGGTTGAGAAACACTGGGATAGCCAACACCTTGAACAGATGAAGTACAGACCTGGCAGTGGATCATGAACTCACAGGTCTTGGTTAAGTCCTTGGCCAAGAGGGAGCGCTTCATATCACAGCGTAGTGTGTACTGAAAATTAGCACAACATGAAGAAATGTGAGTGTGCATGTGTTGCGTGGCTTCCAACACATATCAGCTACACTGTAGATTAGAAGAGGTATAAACCATGATGACCACCCGCTCAGTTCAAATTGTGGAAAACGTTCATTCCTTTCACGTTGTTGCAACATTATTGGTGATTACATCACATTGCATTACATTACATTACATTAGTATTTAGCAGACGCCTTTGTTCAAAGCGACTTACAAGGAGCAATTTAAACAAGAACAGGGTAAGGCACAGTGTACAGTTGCAACACTGATAGCATTGTCCTACAAAGAGTAAAGAAGAGGACAATGCATTAAAAAGTAGCAAAAAGTAAACAAAGACCTCAAGGTGCAGTGTACAGTTGCAACACTGACAACATTGTCAAACACAAGGTAATAGAAGCAACATTAAATAATAGGAAGGTCACAAGGCAAATTGGATAATAAGCAAGACATCTAGGCGCAGTGTACAGTTGCAACACTGGCAACAATGTCCAACATACAGTAGTGATAAAGAAAAAATAAGTAACGGATTTAAAAGGATGTTAAAAGCAAATTAGGTACATAAAGATGTTAGGTACATAAGAGATGTTAATAGCAGTGGCTTAAGGAAAGACCTGAGAGACTAAGACTAAGGAAAGAGACTAAAAACTAAAGGCTACAAGGTGAGTAGAATTAGTTATGTTAGAGTGTTAAGCAGGGAAGCTTTCTCGGAAGAGGTGAGTCTTCACTAGCTTCTTGAAGGTTGTGAGGGATGACCCTGCTCTTGTAGCAACTGGTAGCTCATTCCACCATTGAGACACAATGACAGAAAACCGTTTGAACTGGGGTTGCCTTGTGTGAGTAGAGGGCAAGGCTAAACGGTTGGTATTGGAGGAACGCAACGCCCTGGTAGGAACATATGGCTTGAGCATATCCTTTAGGTAAGCCGGAGCAGAACCTGCTTTAATTTTGTAGGCAAGGGTCAGAGCTTTGTGTTGGATTCGGGCAGACACTGGTAGCCAATGCAGGTTGACAAAAAGTGGCGTGACATGCGCCCTTTTGGGTTGGTTGAACACCAGACGCGCCGCCGCATTCTGGACCATTAGTAAGGGTTGAGGGTTGAGACCCTTACTAATGGTCCAATGGTCCAGAATGCGGTGGCGCGTCTGGTGTTCAACCAACCCAAAAGGGCGCATGTCACGCCACTTTTTGCACAGGCTGGAAGACCAATCAAGAGGGAGTTGCAGTAGTCGAGGCGAGAGATGACCAAGGCCTGTACCAGAAGCTGAGTGGCATATTGGGTCAGGTACCGCCTGATCTGTTTTATGATCACACACTCTTCATGTATTTCAGTCTGAATATGGCTTATTTTCTGCTGTATTACTCACAAACGTTTTGATCACTGAATGCACAGTAAAATGTATAGTAAATCCTTGATCAATATTGCGCCGCTGACTGAACCATTTGGGGGACTTCAGCATTCTGAATGTTCAGTTAGTTTGAATGATGTACAGCTGAATGGACAGAGCTAACATACAGTACCATTATTACTAATGCAAATATTTTACTTACCTGGATGTTGACAAAGACTCCATGGTAAGTTTCGTAAAGCAACTTGTTTCCTTTTGCATTGAGAGGAAACTCAAAGGGGATCTCAGTTTTACCACTGGGAACTTTTCCCGGTTTGACAACTTCTATATTGCTGGTAATTAGTTGGATAGGCTGTAAGATCAACATGGCACAAACGTTATGGTGTAATACTCTTGGGAAGAGACTTGGACTTAGACTATAGTAAGACTTTGTGATGTAGCCTACAGTGCATATCAATCAGTGATTCAGTAAAATGAGTGCGAAGTGCACAAGTCGCTAAATAAATCACCATTAAATTAACACATATCAGCATATAAATTGAATCAATATAGATGTATAGCATTTAATATGTAAATTGATTCCATAATCCATACTTGCCTTAACGGAATTGTAGAATGCTTCAAAGACTCCAACACTTTTCGAGCTGAGTTGCAGATTGACAACCCCCTCCATGGTTAGAGATATCCCCTGGTGCTGCACTGCCTCCTTGCTCACGAGCACCACCACTCCAGCCAGTACATCCTGATAGAAGGACATTGCATTGTCAAAGCCAGACAAACACACTGGGTAGATGAGCTGGACATGCAGTGGAAAAGGTAAGGTGACAGTCATGTAGTTTATTCCCACATTGCAAGTGGGAGGTTATGTTCAAAAACAGAAATGGCTTCTTTCTTCTACTATCAATAATATTATGTTGTCCTCTTCTGCCTGACAGTATGCATCATCTTAAAAAAAATAAAAATAATAATAACCCATGACATCACTCCAGACCTTTCTCTGCCTGCTGCTGCGTGTAGCAAAGTTATCCAAAAGCAGGGCACTGGAATTAATTTACATGTTGTTAATAGTAATATGCCTGGAATTAATGTAGATCAGGTCAATGCACTTCCATTAATTGGTGTGACAATTGTATGTAATAAGAATATAGCCTACTATGGTAAGGTGTTTAGAGAAAACTTCACAGGAAAAGTTTCAAAACAAGGCAGTAGACTGCATGTCAACATTCTAATATTATGCCTAGCATAACTATTTCATTATGTGCCAGAATTAAACGTGCCGCTGGCAAATGGCAATTGAAAAAATAATCCATTTAATGAAGCATGAAAGCATATGATTTCAGGGGAGAACGACCCTCCAAATCGTGCTACCCTCCGTGCTTTGACAGCTTAAGTGCTCGTGCTAGGCGACTACTTCAGTGGATATAGGCGCACGGGGCAATATTTTGAAATCTGCTGTCGAACTGCAAGGAAAATGTTCTACTTACCCCTTCATGGTAAACCTTGTTCGCACGCTTAAGCCTAACATCGAGGCTGACACTCATATTTGCAACTTAGAGCGTGCGATTTGCCAAAGAAAGCGACATGCAAAAGAAAATGTATTTTACTGAAGCAGGAATGATCATGTGATCTTCCGCATATGTCACATGACTTATGACACAACACTCCGATGGAAAAGGGGAGAGTTCAATGTGAGGCGTCACTGCGCTGTTCATGTAAACTGTTGTAGGCCTACTGTGGCCCTATTTATTCCGAACAGATACTATTGTATTCTACTTGAAAGCAAGCCGTTTTCAACTGTTCAGTAAACGATGCAGGCATAAGGTCCACACTGCACATTAGGCTACGGCATAAACCAATTAAATTTAAAGGTATCCTACACTGTGCAAGAGTTTTAGTTGTTTATTTCCAGAATTCATGCTACCTATTCACTAATGTTAAATTTTTCATGAATACTTACCACCACCATCAAATTCTAAGTATTCTTTATGACTGGGAACATTGCAATTTTCATACATGAAAAGGGGGATCTTCGTGGTCCGCCATTTTCAATTTCCAGAAATAGATATTTTCAGCTGCAAAAAATGACTTTACTTGGGCCATACAAAAAATCTTTAGTTTGTTACTTAGTAAATGTTCACTTGGCAATAGGTAACCCAGTTTCAATGTGCAGCATAGTGGTGCAACTTTGGTGGTGAGAACAAATTTCCCCTTGGGGACAATAAAAGTCCAAAAGTCTATCTATCTATAGTTGCAGTATCCTTTTTGACCATTTCCTGCACAGTGTACCTTTAAGACTAGAAAAATATTGTGTGTGTCAGGATGCTCTAGCCTACATCCAGTGTGTGTGTGTGTGTGTGTGTGTGTGTGTGTGTGTGTGTGTGTGTGTGTGTGTGTGTGTGTGTGTGTGTGTGTGTTCAACTTGCACATTTTGCTCCTCTGTGTGAGGGCTGGGCTGGGATCCAAAAACCACCTGGGCCTTTTTGCCTTAAACTGGCCACCCACATAGGCTACAAGCTGTTTTAGTGCTATACTATCCTGCTAGACTTAATACATTAGACCGTCGTGAAACAGGTTAGTTTTACCCTGCTCAGTTTTATCCTGCTCAGTGCAAGACGAACCGCAGGTTCAGACATTTGGTTCGTGCGCTTGGCTGAGGAGCCACTGGTGCGATCTGCAGGATTATGACTGATACCCGGGGCCCGCAGGCAGTGGTGTAGTCTACGTAGAACGCGGGTATACGGAGTATACCCACTTCTAAATTTCAGGGATTTCAGTATACCCACTTAAAATGGATTGATCCATTGTTTTAAATAGCACATATTTATACAGTATACCCACTTCAAAAAAATGCTCAAACATACAGTATACCCACCATGAAAAAGTAGACTACACCACTGCCCGCAGGTCTCGGTGAGCAGAGTCATGTGTGACTAGGTTGGGGTGCAGCCAGAAAAGCACTGTAGCCTACCTGTTCTCTTTTTTAATATATACATATTTAGACCTTTTATTATATCTTTATTTTTAACAGGATAGTGGAGGAGAGACAAGAAATGAATGGGAAGAGAGAGACTGGGAAGAATCGGCGAATGTCCCGGACCGGAATCGAACTCGGGTCGCCAGAATAGTAACCCAGTGCCCTACCATTAGGCCCTGGCCCTTTTCTGACACTGCACCGCATGCTCATGACGAACCTGGCCGTGAATAAGATCATTGGGCCACTCCCAGGAATGGGACAGGACCAAAAAAAAAGGCCAGGGCATTTTTGCACACCGCCCTCTAAATACAAGAACCCCAACAGCATCAGGCCCTGAGGGCTGTAGTAGGCCAACTGGGAAGTGCCCTGTATGCCATATTAGGCCAGTTATACACAAGAGCGTGGCATGGCGGCAGCGAGAAGATGCCTGTCTTTCTGCCTAGTCTCGGCCGGTGCGTTCTACTCAGCCTCTCACACTGACCGGTCAGCATGCGCAGTTAGTCCTGTTCAGCATGTAAGGACTGTAGTACCACTAGGAAAAGGTCTGAACTGATAACCTGTTAGGGCATTTTTAGGGGGCGATGCTACTATGTTTGTTTCACTGTTTTGTTTTGTATTTTTGCTTGTTTTTCCCATAGAGACAGGCGCACCACCATTTGGATGTGATGGCCTATTGGGCAAACTTTAACCCCTTAGCGCAGCACTATGGCTCTCTGTAATGTCACAGCAATGTTGTTATGATGTAGTTAAGCATTTTCAGCAAGTGAATAGGGTCGCCGGCGACCCTTGCTGCAGTAAGAGGCTACCGTAGACAATAAATTTAGCAAATTAAAATATCATAGGGAAAAAAACAGGGGGCTGTGTGAGGTGCTGGCTGGTCTCACCAAGAATGCCCTGGTCGCTTCTTGGTCCCAGCCCAGACCTGGCTGGGAAAATGCCCTGTAAGACTACCAAACCAGCCCTAACTGTGAAAATGCCCTGTAAGACTAACCAGCCCTGAAAATGCCCTGTATGCCAGATGACCAGTCCAGCCTTGACAGGGAAAATGCCCTGTATGACAGATTACCAAACCAGCCCTAACTGTGAAAATGCCCTGTAAGACTAACCAGCCCTGAAAATGCCCTGTAAGACTACCAAACTAGCCCTAACTGTGAAAATGCCCTGTATGCCAGATGACCAGTCCAGCCCTGCTCTGTGTATGCCTTTAGCGTAACAGAGTGAACTGACAACAGAGTGCACTTTGGCTTTGACAAGTCCCTTAAACTAAGAATGCTGAGCATAATCTAATATCTTTGTTTCTGTACGTGTAGGCCTATATCTATTCTATCCGTCTGTATTCTATATGCACATACTGTTATTTAAGAGTACAGTATCATTTATTGATCCCGAGGGAAATTTGTCTGAAACTTTGACTGACCTTGGCTAAATGTATTTGCTACCAGTCAGAGCAGGGCTATATTTGTCAGTGGAGTAGTGTAAGTGGTGGAGAGCATTTAACCGTGGCATTTCAGTATGCTACTGCAGACTACATCCTTTTAGTCATAGGCTTGCTATTGGTTTAAGGCAGGTTCAAGTTACTTACACTATTAACACTTCACCCCTTCAGTGCTCATAGGCCCATGCAGTCAGAAATCATTCATCTTAACATCTTTTTTCATATTTTATCCATTTATTTAATTTCACATTATTTATGATAATATAAACTGGCATTAATCCGACATGGTTAAAAGCCATTCATCTGGCGTTCTGGATACTGCTGGACTATTGCCAGTTGACTCTCCTCTATTGCGCCACTAAGGAGATGAAATTGGCTGTAGATAAAAACAAAGTAAAACTCTATCAAATAATTAAAACAGCAACATTTACACCGCCAACCCAAAAGTTTGGAATTTACAAATAGTGGTTTTGTACGTGTATACCTGCATACAGTACATGTAGGCTAAATTTCCAGTAAAACATTTTGTTAAAATAAAACTGAGCTTCAAAACACTTGGTATATAAATCTTGAAATCAGATGTGGTCAGCTCTGTAATTCAGACTGTAATGATTAAGAGATGAGTGGAGACCAATAGTCTGAAGTCGTAATTTCAGAGCCTAGCAAAAATATTCTGTCTGGGATTTATCAGAAAGCAACCCTATTTTGAAACATTTATCACAATTTTGAATAGCAATATAAATTTAAAACATAAATAAAAATGTGTATAATTTCAAATAATTTATTCCAAATTTTATAGATGACGTGTAAATGTAGTTACATAGGCTATAAAACCACAGCTTTCCCCTTCCCCTTCAAATGGCTTTTTAAAAGAAGAAGTACTTTTTGATTTGTTGATCTTACAGACCCTGTAAGAGCACAGTCATAACTGTCCCTTGTGCCCTTGCGCTGTGCAGGACGCCATCTTGGTTCCTGACTGGTTTGCCATCATCACACACCTTTCAAAGACTCATCACAAACATTCAGTGGGCAACCTGACCAGCAGAGATGTATAACGCAGAAGTAGACGTAAAAAAAAAGAAAAGGAAACCCCCTCATTAGGTGGGCCTGCCCTACTCATTAGATACAGTGGCATACCTGGTGTAACAACCCTGTATCATGTAGTGTTGTACCTATCATGAAGTTACTTCTATACACCTCTGCTGCCTAGGTAACTAATTAGTACCAGTGACACTATTCCCAGTGTGTGAGCCAGGTAGATTGTCGATGATTCTCTCATCACAAACTTGATGTTTTGGAGATTTAAGAGCTAGTCCATATTGTGTCCATAAACCATTAGCAAAGAAACTGGAAACTAAATGATTTTATTGTGATACAGTCAGTGCACTTAAGGACATAATTGGGAACATTTCAATGTACTTAAGTTGATGATATATTTCTTCATTTTTCTCCAGATACTGACTGCCATTGAGAACAGAACGTAAGTCCATGCAAAGCAAGTACACAATTATGTAAAGAAGTATAAGAAGTTTGTGAACTTGATGGTGCACAGGACAACTTTCCCCATTCATGTTGCCAGTCAGAATACGACAACTTTCCCCATTCATGTTGCCAGGCAGGCCACAACAGGATGGTCTCCCAATCCAATTTCATAATCGAGATCCTAATTTAAGTTGCCCTGATATAACATAGTATTTATTGTTCAATTCCAGTAGGCCGCTGAATGTCCAAATAGCCTCTACTAGCGATTTTGCTACTGGCAACCAGGGCTCTAAATTAACTTGTTTCATCAACAGCCAAAATGTCTAGTAGATGTTAATCTAACTAGCCAAACACACACTTACTAATGGGTCAAAGCGGCTAGTAAGTTGGTCTTTTCTTTGCCTCGTTGGCTGGTGTTAATTTAGAGCCCGACTGGCAACATTCCTCAAATAAAGTTGCCCTGTGTGTAGGTCAATGTAAAGGAACACACTGTGTTCCTTTACATTGCCTTTGTTTTTATGACCTAGACTCTTTCTTACAACTGTTTTGGAACATTAACAGCTATGCTTTGAATCCATTCATCCATTCAAATGTGTGGAGTTCCTTTAATGGTAGAGGCGTTTGGACCATATGATCAAAAACGCCACACTTGTTATTTGCTTTATATTAAAAAAAATATTCAGAAGGCTACCTGTGAAAAAATTCAAAGAAAAGGCTCATAATAGTCATTCTAAAAACAAAAAAGTATATTGTATGTAAACTCCTATTCAGCCAAACCTTGGAAAGGTAAGGGCCTGGACATGGGCTACTGTTACCTAAAACAATTACGTTTGTAGAACTGTCATTATTATATATACTGTATACACACACACACTCATACACACACACAGAAGAATGTATGTTGCTTTCCCTTTCCACACACGCAATCTCATTCTAACTTAAAGGGCACTGCAGAAATTAAATAAATCAATGGTAGACACTCACAAAAGACTACCGCTTAGGAAAGGGGGGAAAACTGTGATTGTAGAAATCAAAAACATCCCTGTAGGGTTTCAAGCCACTGGTCACAAGACATCTCGGAGCAAGACTTGGCCAGGCATGCAATGCCAAGATCAGACCCTTTCACAAAAGACTGAGAAAGAATTCAGTCGGGCTGACGGACAAGTTTTGCATCCTGCAGAGCGTGTGACTTGTGTGTCTTGTGTCGACTCTGTGAAAGCAATTACTGTATGTACATCCTGCAGAAACGACAACGTGGCGACATGAATTGTATACATGCTTAAATATTCCAGAAAAAAATCCCTAAGAAATGAAAGATTATCACATAAGGCATAAAATATATACAGTACAGACCTGGTCTAAATGGGTTTGTATCAAACGGACTTGTGTCATAATATATTCACACATCTTCAAACAAACTAATATTGAAACATATGTACAAAAATACAAATTCAAATGCCCTAGAATATATATTTATATAAGGTTTTCCTCTTTCAATTAAAAATCTGAAAATAACTTTCTTTTTAGAAATCCTGTTTGAGACCATGCAGTTAGCCCAGACGTCTCTTTGTCCAGGCATCATTTCAGTTATCTTTGGGGCAATACGTGAGGAGGGGGGGGGCAACATATTGAAGTTATTGTATTGTGTGTGTGTGGGGGTGTGTCTGTGCCTTCAAGCCTTGTCAAGGTCTCTTCTCCACTCTAGAGTGGACTCTGAACACTGAAATAAAAGAGTTTGCGAGCGTGTGGACGTGGAGGGGAAAGACCGACGACGACAACAAGGGACATGTTTTTTTTCCCCAGTCCTCCATCAACCACCTCTACTCTACACTTTGGACTCGCTCTCGATGTTGGCAATGTCGCCGTTCCTCTCCGTCTGCTCCATCAGGCTTGTGTGCTCGTCCTTCTCCTTCTCCTCCGCTGGTGGTGGTACGCCACCTCCTCCGTCCGTGTACAGCGCCCCCTGCTGGCTGAGTTTGCTGGCCACGGACCACGTCAGCGGGAGGCGCGCGCGCGCTGTCATCTCGGCCAGCTCGCGGGCGCTACAGCTGGGCGTGTTGGTCTCGTAGATCTCATGGAAGCTGTTGTAGTCCACCTCGTAGAAGCCGTCCTCCAGCGTCAGCACCGGAGTGAAGCGGTAGCCCCACTTGATCTCGCTCGACACGTACGAGCTCCTCGCCTGGCACGTCATACCTACACAAGACACAAAAGCACATGAGCACGGTTACCAGGTATGACTGATCATTTCCGGAGGCGCTGTGGCACAGAACGCAAAGCCCCCCACATTTCGGCTTGCATGCCCACGGGGACCCCGGTTCGAGTCCGGCCGGGGTCACATCCCGATCCCACCCCGTCTCTCTGTCCCACTCGTTTCCTGTCACCATCTCAGACTGTCCTATCAAATAAAGGCATATAACACTAGAACTACCACGGAGGGGTCAATTGACCTTTTTACCTAAAAGACCCACAAGAGGGTCATTTGACCCTTTGGACCCCCTGCGGACACTCCTTTTGTAAAAATGATGTTACTTGTTATATACTAACCTGATTATCATAATTTTGATATGACATCTTCCAAAACGTTCCAAAATATTTTATCCCAATTCCCTAACACTATCTTGAAAATTGAGCAGACTATTCTGCATATGATGACTTATATGGAGAAAATGTGCTGACATGTTTACACTGAGAATCAACCAATTGGGATAGATCAGCAATGTACATTCATTTGAAAATTGTACTAAATGTAAGTTGATTGTGTTAACTGTAGGATACTTGTACATAGCCATTTGCAAGGATGTACTAAATGATTGAGACATGTACAAAAGCATTTGAAATTTGATGAAAGCAATGATAAATGCCATTCTGTTGTGAGGAACTGCAAATTAGTTTTGGGATTTGTCCATGTTTTGAGAATGACATCTCAGTTTCAAGAAATGAGCCAAACCAATGGAGAAAAACTGTAACCCACTGTCCGCCAAACTGTGCTATCTGTCTTTGCTGCTGATATCTTCATGCAAGTTGCTATTTACCTGTAGTGATTTTGGAGGCTGACAGCCCCTCACCCCTCACCCCACACGGCCCCTAACAGCCTCATTACCATAACAAAATGAGTGATTAGTGTATTCGGTAAAAGCCGCCGGGTCAAATGACCCCTCTCTGGTACTTCTAGGTAGGCAGAAAAATCCTGGTAGTTCTAGTGATAAGCCCTTAAAAATATATTTAAAAAAAATAATAAATAACCGATGATTTCCACACAATAAATAAATGCCCAAGTGGCACTTTGAAAGGTGTGTGAAGCGGTAGCCCCACGACACGTACGAGCTCCTCGCCTGGCACGTCATACCTACACAGGACAGACACAGGACACAAAAGCACATGAGCACGGTTGCCAGGTATGACTGATGATTTCCAGCACGATAAATAAATGCCCAACAAGCTGCCTGGAGGCACTACTAAATCACCCAATCTGGCAACTCATAAAGCACATAAAGCAAGAGGAAAGGGAAGGGAGTAAGGGACAGGGGAGAAGGAGCTCATTGAACAAATAAATCCTTTTTCAAAGTGAGGCTTGAGTTCACTCGACACGTCGAGACTCCTCTCCCGACAGGTCATACCTATACAGGACAGAGCGCCATTGGCATTCAGGTCAGTACACAAAGGACATGAAGAGGAATGGGAATATGAGTGGAAAGTACCTGCTGTAAGTCTATAGAGTGAATTGAGTCCTTTTAAAAGAGTGGCATAGAAATAATTAAGACACGCTAGACTAGGTCATACCTACACACAGGACATAAAGGAAACAAGAGGAAAGAGAAGGGGAGGGCGGCTAGGAGGGTTGAGTGCCTCAATGTATTTAATCTAATAGATCCCTTTTCAAAGAGTGACTTGGATATGACTGAGACACAGGATTCTGTACTGTAGCCTACTGTATGTGGCATAGCACTGGAGGTAGCCTTGAGATCTTTTCACGGCCCAAATAACTGTGAATTGGCTCCCACTGAAAGCTGCTGTGAGTGTGGCGTATAAAAAAGTCCAAAGAAGATACTGCCATGGCCCTACCGTGGTGCTAACGGTAGGGCACTCGTCTGCTATGCGGCTGACCCGGGTTCAATTCCGGCCCGGGTCCTTTGCCGACCCTTCCCTGTCTCTCTCCCAACTCGCTTCCTGTCTCTCCTCCACTATCCTGTCTCATAAAAAAACTGAAACTGAAAAGCTTGAAAAGTACTAAAATACAAAAAAAAAACATTAAAAAAAAAGATACTGCCATGGCTGGTTGTTCTCCTGACACCATATTACAAGGAGAAAACTAGATTGCTTTATCTTATCAAGATGGCTCCCAAAACTCCCAGAGCCTGCTCAGTCACACATTCACCCTCTGGGAATATCGGCTTTGACAGGTGTTCAGGGCTGTGAGTAATTGGAAAGATGCTGGGCCTTCCAGAGTATGTAACAAAGGAATTCCACCAAAAATCCTTATACTCATATTCTCTACAAATCCTTTGTATTGGCGCACTGTAAGAACTCTCCTTCCCTCAAGCCAAATACTGCAGAAATTAAATCAATGGTATAACATAGTAGTTGTATAGTAGGCCAATTAGTATTCAAAAGGGGTACAGCTTCAGGTGGAAAAATTATTGTAATAAAAATCAAAGCCTCCCAGTAGGTTTTCAAGACAACGGTAAGATACGTGCGATATCCCCTGGAGCACTCTGAGCTGAGATGACATGCTCAAGAGCCCTTCAGCTACCGAAGGGCTTGTGAGCGATCACTCCAGTTAAATTTATTCCCACTAGATTACAACCTCTTAACTAAGTCCCTAATTAGTGACTCCCACAATAGGCCTACTGGTTTCATCACAATACTTATGCTCGCAGCACTAAACTTACATTGCTCCAGGTACTGTTACCAATACCCTGTACATAAATAACTGTATAAGTCCGTGGCTGATATGGTAGGGCACTCGTCTACTACGTGGCCGACCCTTTGCCGGCCCTTCCCTGTCTCTCTCTCCCAACTCACTTTCTGTCTCTACTTCACTGTCCTGTCTGAAAAAAAAAACAATAAAGGCTTGTAAAGCCCCCTCAAAAAATACTTTAAATGACTGTAAGTCGCCCTGGATAAATCATGTAATGCAATAATAATAATTGTACTCCATAACTGTACTGTACTGTGTGAGGACAATGACAAACGGGAATCACTTTCGCTTCAAATATAAGGGGGCGTTTCATTCAGCCGGGGACGAGGTAATGTGATCACTGTGCATGTAAAACCTCTGGAGTGCAGTTATGGTCTGTCATATGGATGCACTTCCCAGAGAAACCGGTTTACAGTTCGCAGACGCAATTAGTATGATGATAATGGCAGCGGCATCATTGTCACTGTTTCAACGGTCGTCATAATTATGACCATGATTATTGAAAAAAAAACAAAAAACAAAGCTCTTCTTCTTTGCCCTATTAATGTTATTAAGTCTGGAAAAAATAGGTTTACACTACCAGCTCACCAACATGCAATGACATGAACAACGTCTGTTTTCGTAACATTGAGAATTATGTGTTGGTGCTTTAATCCTATTTCTATAATTGCAATAGCTTTCTCCAGGAAACCAGCAGCTCACTGTCCACCATGACATACAGTAGACTACTGTGTTGGACCAAAGGACACAGCATAATTAGCTATGAAATGAATTTAGGAGTCATGGGAACTGTGTATGTGTGTGTATGTGTGTGTGTGTGTGTGTGTGTGTGTGTGTGTGTGTGTGTGTGTGTGTGTGTGTGTGTGTGAGAGAGAGAGAGTGTGTGTGTGTGTGGTGTGTGCGTGTGCGTGTGTGTGTGTGTGTGTGTGTGTGTGTGTGTGTGTGGTGTGTGTGTGTGTGGGTATGTGTGTGTGTGTGTGTGTGTGTGTGTGTGTGTGTGTGTGTGTGTGTGTGTGTGTGTGTGTGTGTGTGTGTGTGTGTGTCTGTGTGTGTGCGTGTGTGTGTGTGTGTGCACGTGTGAGTGTGTGAGAGAGAGATTATTGTCAATGTCTTATTTAAATGTTTTTAGTGAAACTGCACATTGGAGACTGGTCAAACGCAATTTCAAACTTCTGTGCTAACCCTGTTAGATGGATTTTTGACAATAAAGTACACTTGAATTGACATTTTCAGAAAATAAAGGCTATGAATTGTCCAAACATTGTAACGCAGAGATACAGATAGACAGACAGACAGACAGACAGACAGACAGACAGACACACACACACACACACACACACACACACACACACACACACACGCACACGCACACACAGACACACACACACACACAACCTTTCGCATTTTCCCTTGCTGTCCTTGGGAGGCAGAGCAGAGCTGAGCATCAAATACAGTCATAGGAAAAAGTTTTTACACCCTTTAAAATTTCTTAAATTTCATAAAACATGGTCTGATCTTCCCGGAAATCACAAGAAGGAACAACCAAAGTCTGCTTTAACTAATTCAACCTAAAGATTTACAAGTTTTCATATTTTCATTGGCCATAAGATGTAAACATTCACAGGACAGCAAGGCATAAGTAAGTACACCCTTGCATTCAATAGGTTTTAACCCTAAGTTAGTCGCAATAACCTCAACCAGATGTTTAATGTAGTTGCAGATCAGATTAACAAAACAATCTGGATGTATCTGGTCTCCCTCTTCTTTAGAAAACTGCCTCTCGTCAGCAAGGTTTGTGGGATGTCTAGTGCATAGCTTTCTTGACTTCATGCCGTATAATCTCAATTGTTTTTTGTCAGGGCTTTGACTGGGCTATTCCAGAATGTGTATTTCATTATTATGAAGCCATTCTAAAGTCGATTTGCTTCTAAAGTATGGGTTGTTGTCACATTTCAGCACCCATCCTCTTGTGTGCTTCAACTGTGTGACAGACTACCTCACTTTTTTTCTGTAAAATGTCTCGATAAACTTCTGAGTTCATTGCTCCACTGATAATAGCAAACTGAAAAGGGCCTGAGGCAACAAGGTAGCCGCATATAATGATGCTCCCGCCACCATACTCAAAGGTGGAGATGATGTTTTGGTGAAGGTGTGGTTTTCCAGTTCTCCTCCAAACATGACATTGTGTGTTCCCCTGAACAATTCAACTTTGGTTTCAACGTTGGTCTACAGAATATTTTGCAGTAATTCTATGAAGCATATAAATGCTTTTTCGCAAACCTCAAAGGTGCTGCAATTTTTTTTTGGACAGAAACCCCATTCATTTTAGATTGGCAGAATGAATCCCATTTTTAGCTATTCTTTGTTACATCTCCTCTTCTGAGTATGGTGGCGGGAGCGTCATTATATGCGGCTACCTTGCTGCCTCAGGCCCTTGACGGTTTGCTATCTTCATTGGAACAATGAACTCAAGTTTATTGTGATATTTTACAGAAAAAACATGAGGAACTCTGTCACACAGATGAAGCACACAAGAGTACGGGTCCTGAAATGTGACAACAACCCATAATTTAGAAGCAAATCGACTTTAGAATGGCTTCATAATAATGAAATACACATTCTGAAATAGCCCAGTCAAAGCCCTGACAAAAAATAATTGAGATTATATGGCATGAAGTCAAGAAAGCTATGCACTCCAGACATGCCACAAACCTTGCTGACGAGAGGCAGTTCTCTAAAGAAGAGGGAGACAAGATACAAACAGATTGTTTTATTAATCTGATCTGCAACTACAGGACAAGTCTGGTCGATGATATTTCAACTAACTGAGGGTTAAAACCTACTTAATGCAAGGGTGTACTTACTTATGCCCTGCTCTCCTGTGAATGTTATGGCCTTATGACCAATAAAAATATTATAACATGTAAATGTTTGGATGGAATTAATTAAAGCAGACTCTGATTGTTCCTTCTTGAGATTTCCGGGAAGATCAGACCATGTTTTATGATCAATTTTGACAGAAATGTAAGAAATTTCAAAGGGTGTACAAACTTTTTCCTGGGACTGTATATGGGTCTGAAATCTACAAAAATAACACTAACATGACTGGACACATGTTCACGAAAGGGAAAAAAAGAACAACAGAGGAAGAAAAAAAAGAAACCGGTGGTTGCCTGTCTCCTACTCTAACAAAAATAGCATCAGTGTTGCCAGATTGGCCGGTTACCTGCCCAATTGGGCTGCTTGGGATGGCCGTCTGTGGGTGTGCCCATAGTTGTATGCACATAGAAATCAATGCAATTTGTTGAAATTGGACGGAATTTAGCACTTCCTGGCGTTTTTTCAGCACCTTTAGGGCAGGATTTGATCAGACACATCTGGCAACACTGACATCCAGTGAAAGGCTAACAATATTACCATAGCCGGTGGCTGGACAGGGTTGGGCTGGCGTGAGGTTCCTGCCTCTGTTTAGATAACCGTAGTTATGTAACAGCAGTGGGCTTCCCTGTGTCTCGGTCTTCCTATTTTGGCTCTGCCAAACACCCTGCTTTCTGCTTACCCTCACATCACCTCACACACACACACACACATGCACACATTTCAACCATCCGCAGTTCCCATGGTAACACCTCAAACCAACAACACAATGCAACAGTTAAGGCAGTGCATGATAGGCCAGAGTAATATAATCAGAAATATGTCTGTTTTAAATAGAAATGATTTGCTGTCAAATTCCCTGAATTCTTGGATTGGTTGGGGGGGGGGGGGGGGATGTTGCCATCCCCCCACAATGAGAATGGTCAAAAACAGACATCCCTTGAAAATGAGTGAGATCCCCTCATTGACCGTGAGTAAGATGGATACTCATGGAACTCATTCATCCGAAAGTGGTTGGGGCTGCCACGGTGCCTCTCTGAAACTGGCCTGTTCGGGAGAAACATGCTCCAGCGACCATTGAAATCTCTGCAGCTGGGCTACAGGCAAGAAAAGACCAGGTTGGTGCTCGAGCTTCGGGAGTCCAGAGACGAGTCAGTGGGGAAAGCTAACGCCAGGGTCCTAACTGGCCGCAAGTGGAATGCCCAAACAGAGGTCGATCAAGCTGTCAGACGGCTGCAACTAGGGATGCACGATGTCAAAAATGTTGGCCG
Source organism: Engraulis encrasicolus (assembly GCF_034702125.1). Classification (NCBI taxonomy): domain Eukaryota; kingdom Metazoa; phylum Chordata; class Actinopteri; order Clupeiformes; family Engraulidae; genus Engraulis; species Engraulis encrasicolus. The sequence continues at coordinate 14,372,019 of NC_085863.1, read as the reverse complement.
ATACCGATTTCCGATATTGATATTGCGGTTTTGGCCGATAACCGATATTAACCGATACCGATGTTTTTCTTTTCTTTTTTTAAAAAGAGATGACAATGATGCTAACAAACATAATTTTTGAATGTCCTCTTATTTCCAAAAACACTTTTTATCTCCCTGTGATAAAATTAGATAAAAAAGAGAGACACATTAGAAGACAAACATTGAAAGTCACCATCAAGTCCAATCTTTTAGAACCGTAACATATTAAAAAAAACATTGGCGTTAACATCGGCCCAGTTTTACCCATCGGACCGATGTCCAATGTGTTGAGAAATGTCAAATATCGGCCGATACCGATACATCTGCCCGATACATTGTGCATCCCTAGCTGCAACACAAGGAAATCGTGGGAAGAGACCAGGTAGGAAGAGCAGGGCTAGGATGGGGAGATGCACCACGCTTCTGGTCCAAGGCCCGCCGCAAGGACAGGAAGGAGATGGTGGTAGCGGAGGTGACAAGGGAATCTCAAACAGAAACATCAGTTGGGCAGACATGTGGAAGATCCCACAGGCAAGACTCAGCTTCCTTTTATATATATTTTTTTAGGGGCTTTTATGCCTTTATTTGATAGGACAGTCCAAGATGGTGACAGGAAGCGAGTGGGACAGAGAGGCGGGGTGGGATCGGGAAATGACCCCGGCCGGACTCAAACCAGGGTCCCCGTGGACATGCAAGCCCAAATGTGGGGGGCTTAGCGCGCTGCGCCACAGCGCCCCTGGCAAGACTCAGCTTCCTTATCCGCTCAACGTATGACACGCTTCCCTGTCCTCGGAACCTCAGCCAGTGGTTCGGAAAGGAGGAATGTTGTGCACTCTGCAGTGCTCCCAGTGCAAGCCTCCAGCACATCTTGTCAGGCTGCGAAATCGCGCTCTCTCAGGGCCGCTACAGATGGCGTCACGACCAGGTCCTGAGAAAGCTAGACGAGGTACTGGAGGAGTGCAGACAGGGCAGCAGAATACCATCGCCAGCAGAGGACCCTACCATCTTTATTGCGGAAGGAGGAATTGGAAGCATCAGGCAAAAAGGAAAAACAAGGCCAATCACTCCCGGCCAGGAGTGGAGCATGAAGGTTGACTTGGACAGAAAGCTTCAGTTTCCCACAGAGGTCACCACCACATCTCTCCGGCCAGACATAGCGGCTTGGTCTGCAAAGGCAAGAGCGGTAGCTCTCATAGAGCTCAATGTACCATCGGAGGAAGGCATTGAGGCGGCCTCTGAACGGAAAAAGCCCAAGAACTCTGACTTGGCTGCGGAGTGCCGAGAGGCGGGATGGAGGACTTCCATCTATCCAGTGGAGGTTGGATGCCGAGGCTTTATGGCAGGGGTGTCAAACTCAAGCCCGGGGGCCAAATTTGGCCCGCGGAGCCATTTTATTCGGCCCGCGAGATCATTTCAAATGTGTATGGCATACACCATTAATGTATAGCGTAACATGACTTGAACATGAAATTTGCTGTGTCACGGGATGTGCAGACACATTTGAACTAACAAATATGATGGGAAAGAGTGTGTGTGAAATTTAAGTATGAATATGAAGTGCATGTACACACAATTTTAGTCCATTTTTAAAAATAAATGTTGAGTTTGGCCGCGACTTCGTTCCAGATTTTGATTTTGGCCCTCAGTCAATTTGAGTTTGACACCCTTGCTTTATGGGGTTGTCGACCATACGCCTCCTGAAGGATGTGGGAGTCACTGGAGGAAGGCTAAGGAAGGCAACAAAGGAGCTGGCAGAGGAGGCGGAGAAAGGGAGCTTTTGGCTCTGGCTGCGGAGGAAGGACAGGAGCTGGGGGAATAATCACTAACCCCCAGAAAACAGCCGCAGTGACAACATCTATCAGCTGAAGGGGGTGACAGGGAGACGTCCCTGTCACTGCCCCGCCACCCAAGACGTTACGGGATTAAAGGGGCGAAACGTTGATGAACGGTGGTTCCCGGCTGATGACCCTGCAGCTGACCCATGGGCACCAGAGGAGGTGCGACAGGCAGCAATGCCCAGCAGGATATAACACCTTCCTGTACAAATCTCACATTTTCAAAATGTTCTCGGGGGACAAACCCCCAAAAATCTGAATCCATTTCTGACCATCGCCCCTGCTTTGGTTTTACAACTCGACCACTGGCACCGTGAACCCGATTGGTAGTGTGATGAGGGGTTCAGGGGAAATAAATAACAGAGCCACCGACAGGGCGGGGAAATCGGGTCTGTCGTCTTGGGCCTGGGGAAAGATGGGGGCTCAGAACTGGACCACCCTGATATTGTATCTATCTAATGAGTATGGGGTTTCATTTCAGATAGTAAGCCTGTAGCTCATACCATTCAGTACCAGTGTATTGTGAGGAAGAAGTGCTGTGTGCCTGTTTGGGAGTGATAGTGGGGATTAAGGGTGGCATTGTAAGACGGACATATTATGCAGGCCTACTCCATGACTCCTACAGCTATGAAAAAAAATATGATATTCAAAAGTATAAATCTCCTATGCTGCACAGCCAGTTTCCAGGTGCTGGTGAAGCGCAGCCAGAAGTAATCCAGAGAACTGTGGATGAATCACCACATACAGGTGGGCCAGGAATTTCTGATCTTTTATTTTTCTGACAAACAAACTAACAAAGTTCCAGGATGCTGCGTGCAGTGTTTAACATCAGCTATAGTGCACATGTAACCAATGAAATCCTGTAGGAGGGAATACCAAGGGTGAGCGAGAAAATTGCTGTAAGGAGAATGAGACTTGCAGGACACTGCCAAAGGCACCAAGAACTGCCAGCCAGCAAACTGGTGCTGTGGGAAGCGGCGCATGGGTGCCGGTCAAGAGGACGTCCCACACTAACATATGTGGACATACTTAAGAAGGACGCAGGAACCCAGAGTACCAGTGAATTGAAAAGATGTATGGAGAATCGGGATGATTGGAGCAATGATGGAAGGCTCATCTGAGGACGACATAGAGAGGCAAGTGAAACTTGTTGTTCACCAAAATAAAAAAAGTATGATATTCCTTTACCTGTGGCCTCCACAAATTTATATAAATATTGACTGAAATAATCGTGATAATGATTTTTTTTTCATAATCAAGCAGCCCTAAAAGACAGCTCAACTACATAATAACAACATTGCGGTGACATTATTGAGAGCCTTAAGAAACAGATGAAGACTTGGCCATTTCAATGTTGGTGACAACGGTGATGTTATAACAAGGCTCTGTGCCAAGGGGTTAAGTTGTTATGAGTTAGCCTGATTATCATTGACATTCAAATCTCTTCGAGGCTTGGTCTGACCAAGAGCATAACACTTATCCTTTTCCAAACGGCATGGTTGACCCCTCACCCTTGGTTTGCTTATGGTTGTTTGCCTCCCGAAAAAGTGAAAGGAGTTCCCGTATGTTCGGGAACTCAGAAAGTACTTGCATTGCTCTTGACCTGACTAGTTGCAATGCAGAAGGTGTTGCGTCACTAGGAGGGCGCGGCCTGGGTAGTTATGAGTTGTTATGTAGGCTACTTCATAAAGCTATAACAAAAACTTGATATTCCTTTATCTGAGGCATCCACATATTAATATCAATATTGACTGAAAAAATCGTGATTATGATGTCTTTCCATAATCGAGCAGCCCTAAAAGACAAAGGATATTCCTTTACCTGTGGCATTCACATATTGATATCAATAGTAATTGATATAAATAATCGTGATTATGATTTTTTTCCATGATCAAGCAGCCCTAAACTGACATATGAAGAGTTCAGATGCAAAACCCCCTAACTCCATTTCTGAAGACCTGCACTTCTATATTTTTAGAGAACCCTGTTGTTGGTTTGGTTTACATTCATGTACTTGACAACAGAGATGGGACCAAGTCACTAATTTGCAAGTCGCAAGTAAGTCTCAAGTCCTTCCAATCAAGTCCGAGTCAAGTCACAAGTTACGACACATTTGACCAAGTCAAGTCCAAGTCCAAGTCGTGCCAAAGCCAAGTCAAGTCAAGTCCAAGTCCAAGTCGTGCCAAAGCCAAGTCAAGTCCAAGTCCAAGTCTTATTTTTTCCAAGTCATTAACAAGTCACCTTGTATTCTATGTGCAATATTGACAATTACCTTTGGTCATAAATTCATTACCTCTCCACACTGCTTTGCATGTCCCCCTTCGCCAGTCATGTCCCGAAAATCGACCATGGTATACTATTATTTCAGTTTTTTGAGCATGGTTCGGCATTGGTCTTTGGTTTTACTAGGTTTAACTATAAATTGAACCATGGTTTTACTCTGAAAACTAACCATGGTTTTACCACGGTTTATAATTATTCATTAAATTACTTTTATCTTTTATCCAACACATATATTGGTGACAGTCCTTTGAGCAATATGGCGTTAGGTGCCTTGCTCAAGGGCACTTCAATCATGGATGGAGATGTAGGAAGAGGTGTTTAAGGGTGGGATTCAAACCTGCAACTCTGTGATCTCCAGCCCAAATCCCTAACCTTTACAGCACGGCTGCAGACAAGCTTTCATGTTTGTTTGGGTGACCATGCAACCCACACTTGATCATATATATTTTTTAGCATGGTTTTTGACTATGGTTGAAGGTAAATCATTTACTTTTTCTTTCTTTCATGCATTTTTTTCACACAAAAAATGTAAAAAAATATATATATATTCATTGACTTGGAGCACAATTGCAAGTCATTGCAAGCTAAAACTGTCAAGTCGAGTCAAGTCTCAAGTCAATAGCGTACAAGTCGAGTCAAGTCACAAGTCACTCCTAATATTGGCAAGTCAAGTCTCAAGTCGAGTCATTTGTGACTCAAGTCACAAGTCAGTCCGAGTCACAAGTCACAAGTCCACATCTCTGCTTAATAATACATATAAATAGTTATATTACATAAATAACATTTTAAAAATATGCAATTTTGATAGCTTTGTATTAAATAAAAATGAATTAAGATTATTTTCTGAAAAGTTACTTAGGGGGTTTTGCATCTGAACTCTTCATATAGAGATATTCCTCTACAGGTATGGTGCTCCTATACACAGCCAGTGTACAGCTGATGATGAAGTGCAGTCACACAAGTAATCCAGGAATAGGAGAAGAATCACTGCACACTGGTGGACTTAATTTTCCAGCAGCTGTGTTTCTTCTCCTATTCAGAGATATTCCTGTACCTGTGGCATATTACATGTTAATATGAAGACTGAATCTGACATTTGGGAAATAGGACTGCATGAAAACGTCAAGAAATGTAAAAAAAAATCAGTAAAAATGTCAAAAACCATCAAGAAAACATAAAAAACAGTAATATATCCACTTATTGATATGAATATTGACTGAAATAATCGTGAGTATGATTTTTTTATGATTTAAAAAGATATACAATATGATATTCCTTTACCTGTGACATCCACATATTGACATAAATATTGACTGAAATAATTGTGATTATGATTTTTTTTTCCATATTCGAGCACCCCTAAAACCGGCGACATCCAGATATTGTTAGGAATATTGATTAGAATAATCGTGATAATGATTTTTTTTTCTACAATCGAGCAGCCCTAAAACCCGCGACATCCACATATTGATATGAATATTGACTGAAATAATCTTGATTATGATCTTTATTTAACCTGTAGCCTCCACATTTTGATATGAATATTGACTAAAATAATCATGATTATCGGGCTGCTATAGCGCAATGCGCTAAGCCCCCCACATTTGGGCTTTCATGCCCATGGGAACCACGGTAAGAGCCCGGACGGGGTCATTTCCCAATCCTCCCCCATCTCTCTCTCCCACTCTCTTCCTGTCAGCATCTCACACTGTCCTGTCAATTAAGGCATAAAAAGCCCCTAAAAATACATTTTTGAAAAAATAAATAATCGTGATTATTATTTTTTTTCCATAATCGAGCATCCCTAAAACCGGCAACATCCACATATTGATATGAATATTGACTGAAATAATCTTGATTATGATATTTTAAATATTACTATTAATATTTTCAATAAAGGCATAAAAAGCCTCTAAAAAAATATTTTTGAAAAAAGAAATAATCGTGATTATGATTTTATTTATTTTTTTACCTGTGGCCTCCACCATGCCCTCCAGGATGACGACGATCTCCAGCTCGTCCTTGGCCAGGTGTGCCTTGGAGATCTCCCAGAAGGGGCTGTGCTGGTTGATCTCGTGGCAGATGATGAGCGGCGACACCAGGAAGAGGCGGTCGTCGCCCGTGTCGTAGCCCACGTTCATGTCCGTCTGGTTCAGAGGGATGAACTCCCCCTCTTTCGTCTGCTTGGACTTGATCATCTTGGCTCGGATGGAGGCCTCCACGATGTGCGAGTTGCGCAGGTCCCCCACCCGGAACATCAGGCACAGGCGCCCGTCCCGCATGGAGATGACCGCGTGCGTGGAGAACACCAGGGTCTCCGCCCGCTTCTTGGGCTGCGAGATCTTCACGAACATGCAGCCCACCATGAAGGCGTTGACGATAGATCCCAGCACCGACTGCACCAGGAGCAGCAAGATGCCCTCGGGACACTGGTCCGTGATGACCCTGTACCCGTACCCGATGGTCGTCTCGGTCTCTATGGAGAACAAAAAGGCGGACACAAATCCGTTCAGGTTGTCGACGCAGGGAGTCCACTGGTTGTCCCCGATGTGCTCCAGGTCCCCCCGGATGTAGGCGATGAGCCACCACGCGAACCCGAAGAAGAGCCAGGTGACGGTGTAGACCAGCACGAAGATGAAGAGGTTGAACCTCCACTTGAGGTCCACCAGGGTCGTGAAGATGTCCGTCAGGTAGCGGTACGTCTCCCGCACGTTGCCGTGGTGCACGTTGCACTTCCCGTCCTTGCGCACGTACCTGTCGTAAAAAAAAAATAGAAGTAAAGTATATCATTTCTGTTTTCAACTTTAAACTTAAAGTGATACTGTCCCATTTTTGAAAATAAGCTCATATTACAACTCCCCTTGAGTTAAATAATTGAGTTTGACCTTTCCCCTGTACTTTCAATAGTTCTCTGAGTACAGCCGTGCAAATTTTACCTCCAAGCTAACTGTTAACATTGAGTCCTATGAGACCAGTTAGCCACCAGTTAGCCGGTCTCATAGGACTCAATGTTAACTGCTAGCATGGAGGTAAAATTTTCAGTGCCATACCCAGAGAACGGTTGAAAGTACAGGACAAAGGTAAAACTCAATTATTTAACTCAAGGGGAGGCGTAATATGAGCTTATTTCCAAAAATGGGACAGTATCACTTTAAGGCCATGTTGTAGGTTGAAGAAATTAACATTTAAGACAGTTAAGACAGAGAGAGTAGAGAGAGAGAGAGGTTCCATTGGCCCATTGTTTCCGGGTTCCGGGTTCTATCATTGCAAGGGGGAGGGGGGGGAAATCCCCCTTTAGGCATACCTAGGCAGACCTAAGGACTGTTCTATTCAATGCTAGGAGCATTATGACATGCCCTTTTAGGCAGACCGGAACCTGGTCACATTAGGTGCCCATAGAAACCTATTATGTTGGCATATCTCTATATACTTAAAGAATCTCTGGTTAAGATGTGAAGACAAAAGGTGAATAAAGACAAAGAATCACACATGAGAATGGAGACCTTCGCCTTTGGACTCGGAATCAACATTACTATCTGGGACTTTTATTGGCTTTAAAGTTACACAAGGACATTTACATTTCTAAGGAGGGCCTAACAGAAGACTGTCACATGGACTTTGGGGGTGGGATGATAGAACTATAAGAAGCCTTAGAGTCTTAGTAAGTGTTGAGGGGCAAGAAGACATTTTTAAGTTTAAGGGATGGCATTCACCAGGAAAGTCATAACTTCCGGCGTCGATATTATAAAACTGCAGAAATCATCACAAGATGTTCAGTTTTTCTTAATGTTTAGCCCACGTACCTCTGGATCTTCTTCTTCTTTTGTTTTTCGTGGTGGTCCTTCTCCACCAGGTGTTTGGGGAGATCGTCCCTGACATGCTTGGGCAGTTTGGGTTTCCTGATTGCAGCAGGGCTCTCCACATCCTGCTCCATTGGGGCATGTATAAAGATCTCAGCCTGCAAGAGGAGAAAAGAAAAACAAAAAGATACCTGTACAAGTTAGAATTGGGACTCTACGCATCATCCCTCACTCAGCTTGCAGGTGCATCACAGTGGGACAAACATCACTGGAAAGGAGAGGCTGGAGCACACTGCAGCTTAGTTTTCAAGTCTTTATTTTGTGGTGTGTGCGCAAAATAAAGTCTTGAAAACTAAGCTGCAGTGTGCTCCAGCCTCTCCTTTGCATACAACAAGTTAGGTCAGATTGCAACAGTGTGATGGTGCACTTGCTGTGTGATGGGTGGGTAGTTATTATGTGTAAGCAGTTAGGACGTCAGACTTGCAGCCCAAAGGTTGCTGGTTGGACTCCCGACCTGTCAGGTTGGTGGGGGCAGTAATTAGGGCCCGAGCACCGGAGGGTGCGAGGCCCTATTGTTCTTGCTCGGATTATTATTATTGTTATTTCGCTTCTTTTTGCTCGTTGTTCGGGTCGTCTATTTTGTCTGAGAAGCATTTGGTGAGACGCCCTTTGGCACGGTGGTCGGAAATGTGCACCGCTACTCAGAACCAGAATTATAGGTCATCACCCCGAACCCTCTAGCGCCACCAGCAGGCCAACATTTCAGGGACATTTTTGCTTGTAACTTTTGAACCGCTGGGCCGATTATCAAAAACTTGTTATCCCTGGAATCCTTGGGCCGAGACGAATCCAACGACGTCATTTTCCGCCTGGATAGTTTTTCCGCCATTTTGAATTTTGTGAAAATCAATAAAAACGCTACTCCTCCCTCAATTTTTGATCAACCGTTCTGAAAGTCGGTATATAGCATCTCTGGACTGAGCCTCACAAAACTTATCAAGTGGATTTTGCGATAATGTTTTCGTTTGGCCGTGGCAGCCAATCAAAAACGGCCTAAAAGTCGCCTAAAACTCGCCAAACAGGAAGTGAAGTCATATCTTGAGAACCCATTGTCACAATCTTCTGACTGTCTACATTTCTGCCTGTAACTTTTGAACAGCACACTCAATTTTAAATCTAGTGGTACCGTTGAAATCCTTGGGCCAAGACGAATCGAACGATCCCTATGACATTATATCCACCATTATAGAATGTCCGCCATTTTGGATTAAGTCGCCAAACAGGAAGTGACGTCATATCTTGGGAACCCATCGTCAGAGTCTTCTGCAAATTGTAACAGACATTCTTGACCATCCTAGGACCCCCCACAAGAGATATCAGGTCGCTAGCTCAAACACTCTAGCGCCACCAGCAGTTCAAAGTTCAAAGTCACCACCAACCAGCAGGCCAAAGTTATAGCTACATTTCTGCCTGTAACTTTTGAACCTCACGCTCAATTTTAAATCTGGTGGTAGCGTTGAAATCCTTGGGCCAAGACGAATCCAACGAACCCTATGACATCATACACGCATTTTCAGAATGTCCGCCATTTTGGATTTGGTGAAAATCAATAACATGCTCCTAATCCTTCAAATTTGGTCTGATTTTCACAAAACTTGAAACATATGATTTCAGGAGCACTCTGAAGAGATTTGTAAAAGGGTTTTATTACATCTTTTATGGTTTGGCCGTGACAGCCAATCAAAATCCTCCTAACACCCCCAAACAGGAAGTGAAGTCATATCTCAGCAACCCAGAGTAAGAATCTTTTGGAAATTGTCACACACATTCTTGGCAATTCCCACAAGAACTTCCAGGTCCCCATTTCTGCAAAAATGACATGGCATGGTTGTTCAGTATGGCGCATTTACAAATCCAAAAATGTCAGACTCATAGAACCCCCTGCAATCAACATTTCAGCAACATTTGGATCTTAAGTTCAGAGGACTCTCTCTGTGTGTGTGTGTGTGTGTGTGTGTGTGTGTGTGTGTGTGTGTGTGTGTGTGTGTGTGTGTGTGTGTGTGTGTGTGTGTGTGTGTGTGTGTGCGTGTGTGTGTGTGTGTGTGTGCGTGTGTGTGTGTGTGTAAGGGGGAGGGGGGGGTGTCTTTGGGGGGGTGTGGGAGTGCACACCGCATCACATGAGAGAGTGTAAACCAACAGACAAAATGAGTATGTACTTCCAGAGAGCAAGACATTGATCAGGTTGTGTACTAAATAGGTCCCATCCCTATCAATTGTGTGGACTTTGCGAGTGAAGGAAGCAACAGCAGTGCTACTACAATGACACCTTCACCGACCTCATTGTTATGCTTGATTCATTTTTCACAGGTGTAGGTGTATTACAGCAGGGCGATATGTCACGACCCCTGGGCCGTAGGTGCGAGGGCCCGCCAAGGCTGCTCGCAGCTTTAATTAACCATTGCTCTCCCCCATCCACCTCCATGACTGAGGTACCATGAGCATGGTACCGTCCCGCCGCACTGCTCCCTTGGGGCGCCATTGGGGGCTGCTGCCCCCTTGCACGGGTGAGGCATAAATGCAATTTTTGGGTGCAGTGTGCACTTCTGTGCTGTGGAGTGCTGTGTCACAATGACCACGGGAGTTGCAGTTTCCCAGGTGGGCTTTCACTTCACTGCCCTACGGCAATGCACTGCACCAGAAAGGAGCACCAGTTGGGGACCGAAGTTCGAATCTAGCCAACCTCCCTTCTGAGCCATATCTTGTCTACACTTCTAACTGAATAAAGGCCCCAAAATGCACATAAAAATCACCATAAATTGTATATTGAGGTAATATGTTAAATTGAAATCCTTATTTCATTAGAAGAGCATTCATATAGCCACAGCAATAATCCAGTGTGAGACATTATTTACAACATCTCTTCACAAGTCATTTTGTTTTGGCTCTTCCTTTCGCTCCATAAAATGCACACTGTACCTCCAGTGGCACTCTGTAATAGTCAATGAAAAGTTAATTGCCATAGTACTACACTACTATGACATAACGCGGGGCCTTTTGTAAAAAACTAAGACTTGGTCATTGACATTCTGCTAACAGCTAATTTATAACGGTGTGTCTTAACGGGTTAACCCCTTTAAGACACGGCACTATAAATTAGCTGTTACCAGAATGGCAATGACCAAGTCGTGATGTAATACTAAAGGCCCTCTGCACTGTCATAGTACTGTAGTACTACAGTAGTTAAGTTTCAATGTCTATTACAGCATGCCACAGGAGGTACGGCGTGCATTAAGGGGCTACTGAATGAACTTGGAATTATCTAGTACCACCTCTCCCTATTACAATTCCACCGACCAGACCCAAGGGAAGTGTAGATTGGCTCTCTGCCATGGCTTATGCACACACTGCAGACAAGTGGGATCTTAAGACTGACTTAAGAACTTCACCTCTCTGGTTTGTTTATGATAAATGATAGGGGTAGTTTGTCCTTCGGGATCACTGAGTGCTGTTGGTAAGAATAAAACAGAGAACATTTGCTGCAACATCGACCGGAAAATGAACTGTTAGTAACTGTATTTGTGTGTGAGTGTGCATGTGTGTATGCACTTTCTCATTTCCCAACCCTACCCTATCTCTCTCTCTCACCTACTCTCTTCCTGTTACAACCTTCACTTTCCTATGAACAAAGCTTGAAAAACACTGTATACCTTGAACAAAGAACTACAACGAAGAACTAAATTCTCTTTGCCCCGTTCAAATAATGTTGTCTGCCAGATCATTATTCCATCTATGCTGCATTAAAATACCCTGTTCTTCCTGTATATCCTGTAGACAGGGGGGATCTAGCCATTTGGGGCCCTAGGCGAAACATAAACATGGGGGCCCTCAAAAGTCGTTATATAGACATACAATTCTGGGATTTGGTGCTATTCAGGTGTTTTGTCTCATATAGATCTTTGATTACTTTACATATGTGACACAGTAAGATCAAGCCTGCTTTTTTTGCACGTCTAGCACAACTGGTGTGAGAGTTGGGGGCCCCTATGGAGGACACATTTGGCTGGGGCCCTAGGCAATTGCCTAGATTTGCCTAATGGAAAGTCCGCCTCTGACTGTAGAACCAATCAGTTTAATACCCTAATAACTGATTTAGGAGGAGCTCAAATCTATTCATGTAAACATCAAAATAAAGGCCCTACTGGCTCTAACGTTAGAGCGCTGGGCTGCTACGCCGGCGACCTGGGTTCGATTCTATCCTGGGTCCTTTGCTGACCCTTCCCCGTCTCTCTCCCCAAAAAACACTGCCAGTCTCTCTCTCCACTGTCCTGTCACTAATAAAGTCTAAAAAGACCAAACAAAAAACCCATCATGATAAAGAGCTATGACGCCGCCAGTGGAACACTGCAATAGCTGATGTCTTAAAGGGACACTGTGCAGGAAATGGTCAAAAAAGGTACTGCAACTATGCTGCTTATTGAAATTGGGCTGCCTATTGCCAAATTTGATCTTTACATGAAAGTTTACTAAGTATTAAACAAATATTTTCTGGTATGGTCCAAGTACAGTCATTTTTGCAGCTAAAAAAGGCTATTTTTGGAAATTCAAAATGGCGGACCATGGGGATCCCCCCTTATCATGTATGAAAAGTGCAATTTTTCCATTCATAATGAAAACTTGATGAATTTGATGGTGGTGGTAAGGTAACATTAGTGAATGGGCAGCATGAATTCTGGAAATAAACAACTAAAAATCATTATTAACTACCATATAGCACTAGCACTACAATATTATCAGAGCCTTCAAAGCAGTACATTGCACTGTAGGAATAGCTATCCTGGTAAAAGGGGCCAAATCTTAGATGAAATAGAAATAAGTATGAATGAACACAGTTCTTATCAGTTTAGCAGCCATCAGTGTGATTGAATGTAATCTCAGATGGAACGGTTCAGATCTAAAAATACAGTTTAACAGCACCGTGTATCTACCGTGCAAACCAATGACAGTGTCAAATGTCCTTTCAGCACTCCATTCCCACGGGTGGATCTAGTCATTTTGGGGCCCTAGGCGAATTATAAACATGGGCCCCTCAAAAGTCACCAGATAGACACAAAATTCAGTGTTTGGGTGCTATTTCAATGTTTTTTTCTCATATGTCTTCAATGACTTTACATAAGTCTCAAATTAAAGGGATAGTTCGGGATTTTTGACATGAATTTGTATGGCATCCCCATCCCCATTGTAATGCAATGACACTGACTTGACTGACAATGTGACACTGACACTGACACTGACACCTATCAAGCCTACTTTTTTGTGTTTTTACCGCGACTGGTGTGACAGCTGGGGCCCCTATGGAGGACCCCGGACGCCGGGCCCTAGGCAATTGCCTAGGTTTGCCTAATGGAAAGTCCATTCCCAATGACTGATCCCAGTGACAGAGAGTGCCGGCAGTCAGCCAGACCCGAGTTGGGAAATTCAATTATCTTGTCTTGTCTTTGTGCCTCTGCTACTCATCCCTTAGATTGGTGTTTCAATCAGAATATTCCCTCCTGAAGACAACACGTTTACTCACCATAAAGCTGTGACATGCATGTACTGTACTGTACATTACGTTGCATTATCTCTGGAAGTCATCAAATCAGTGGCTTAAGTTGGTCTCCAACTCAAGACCTTCCCACAACGCAGCATAACACACAAGGCCAAAAATAACATTCAGAATCGGCTGTGTCGGTACACATCAAGTCCAACGCTCCCAGACCAATTGACCTCTGCCTTGTCCAACACAACCTAAATTCTATAAATCAATACTCCAATATGTCACTTCATGTGGAACCCCTGTAAAGATTGACTTTTAAAATGATCTCATCCTTAGGACTTCAAACACGTTAAAGGGGTGTGCCACTATTTTGGGGCTTAATACAGTTAAAATCGTTGGCCAGGGTTTATAAAGGTGGTGGAGTGTCTTATTTTTCATGTAAGCCGTTGTCTTGCTTTAAGACAAGTTAAAAGAGGGAGCATGTCGCTAAGCTAGTGAAAGTCAATGGATCCGTGTAGCGTGCTACAATGCTACACGGATCCGTTGACTTTCACTAGCTTAGCGACATATTCTCTCTTTTAACTTGTCTTAAAGCAAGACAACGCTTAACATGAAAAATAAGACACTTTACCACCTTTATAAACCCAAGCCAACGATTTTAACTGTATTAAGCCCCAAAATAGTGGCATATCCCTTTAAAACAACTTTACCTCAACGCGATTCAAAGTCACTTCAACATGTTTACAATTCTTCATTAATTTTACCTCCACATGACCATTTCAATATTTACAGTACTGCGTAAGTTGCCCTGAGCTCAAGTTCTGCTTGCCCAGCCAGACTTGGTGGACATGGGAGAGGTAAACGTATGATGATGATGTATTGACCATTGCACTTTATGTCTGTCCTGTGGTATAGTTGTTGCAGTCTATATTATGTCTTGCTGGCTGCACACCTAATCGCCCCTTTTGGGGACAATAAAATTGAAAAGTTGAAATTGAAGTTGACTAATGATAGGTGGCGGGCGAGTGATGAGTGGGCTGGGCCGTCCATTATCCTGAGATGGCAGAGGTGGCAAATGTATCAGAAATGTGATTATACCCCGGCTGAGACTCAATCGCTTGGAACTGCAATGCTACACCGGCGATCCGGGTTCAATTCTGGCCAGGTCTAAATCTGGTAATTTTCCGAACCTTCCCCATCTCTCTCCTCACTCGTTTCCTGACGCCCTCTAACTGTATTGTCCCAAATAAAGGCACAAAAACCCCTACAAATATCTTTTAAAAAAAAGAAATGTGATTGTGTCACTTCTGTTCCTGAAATACTTTGTAGGCCTTTTTTAGACGTTATTATTGACAGGACAGTTGAGAGAGACAGGGAACGTTTTAGAGGAAAGAGAGAGACAGGGAAGGATTGGCAAATGACCCGGACCGGAATCGAACCCGGGTTGCCATTGTAGAATAGCAGCCCAGTGCCCTACCGTTAGAACCACAGTAGGGCCAGGCCAAAGATATTTATAAACGAACAAGTGGCAACATGTAAATAGTGAAAAATAAGCAGGTTTAAAGGGACACTGTGCAGGAAATGGTCAAAAAGGGTACTGCAACTATGCTGCTCATTGAAACTGTGCTGCCTATTGCCAAATTTGATCTTTACATGAAAGTTTACTAAGTAATAAACTAATATTTTCTAGTATGGTCCAAGTACAGTCATTTTAGTATGAAAATGTATGAAAAGTGCAATTTTTCCATTCATAATGAATACTTAGAATTTGATGGTGGTGGTAAGTATTCATGAAAAGGTAACATTAGTGAATGGGCTGCATGGACTCTGGAAATAAGCAACGAAAAATCTCACACAGTGTCCCTTTAAACTGCAACAGTCGAATGGCAAACTTGCTGCTCTACAGTCACTGCGACCCTTTCCTTGTGTGTTACACATTATACAGTAGGCTCTCTAGAGACGAGGTGTTAATTTAGCCTGTGAAGGTTTTAATTAAAACACAACGTAATGGGTTTTTTACTCTCAACGAGTAATAAGGCTGACATGTTTAGAAACACGAGCCTGGGCCATAGTGTGTGTGTGTGTGTGTGTGTGTGTGTGTGTGTGTGTGTGTGTGTGTGTGTGTGTGTGTGTGTGTGTGTGTGTGTGTGTGTGTGTGTGTGTGTGTGTGTGTGTGTTAGCCTTGGGCTGCCGGTATTGCCTGTGTGATACTGCCTAGTTTGAGCAAGTATTGCGACATGAGCTTAGAAGAACTGAACTAATGAAATGTGAGTGTATCTGTCATTCATCACCTTTTGTGTTTTTATCAAAATTTGGAAAATGACACTAACACTAACGCTTTTTAATTAGAGGCAGAGACAGTCATATAAACTTGAATTCACCAAGTCCTGCAAATATTATACGTGCAACTCATGAGCAAAGTAAGTTAAGCAAAGAACCTGATGCTGATTTGGCTCTCATTTCAAAAGATGTGTTGAGATGAGTGTTGTGTCTGTGTAATGTATGTTTCCACTACATGTTGTAATACAGTGGTTCTCAACCTTTTTTTTAAGAAACGCCCCCTATACCTCATCTTAAGCCTCCTAACACCCCCTTCACCTCATCATAAGCCTGTCAACGCCCCTTAGTATTAAAAAATAAAATGGATTAATGCCCCTCAATGGCAACTAAGCACGCCCCCCCTCTCATCTGTATCCTTCTCAACACCGCCCAGGGTTCTCCGACGCCCCCTGAGGGGGCTGTAGAGCCCCCGTTGAGAAACACTACTGCATTAATACATTAAGTTTGGCGTCTTTCATGTTAAGAGTATTTGGTCTTTCCTGGTTAGTTAGCAACACACAACAGGGTCTCTCTGTGATGATGAAACACTTGGATTGTAAAGGGCCTGGTGGTGAAGCGTTGTAGTAGTGCGTGGCCTTTTCATGACCCCGACAACAGCAGTTTGTTACTGTGGAAACTCCCTGTATAAATAAAAGGACATATGGTTGCATATGGTAGCCAGTGCCACAAAGGGCACAAACGCTATTGTCTTTCACATGCACTGTGTGCAATAGGGGAGTCTATGTAGGGTGCGCATGTATGCAGGCAGGCTGTACACAGAGATGAAGTTCACAGTTCAATTCTGGAAATGTGGTTGCCTTGTTCTCATACTATTCCCTATATTTTTCCATTTTGAATGGATCATGCATTCATGCATCTTAATTCATTTGTAAAATGCGTGTAGCCTACTTACTGTATGAGACCAAATGGAAACGACATTTAAATCCCTCATCTTTATTCATCAATAACAGCAATGCTATATACGTATAATGTATGCATGATCATATGCACAGGGATGCTATATTTAGACTGTTTAAATGCTAAAGTCGTGGAATATTTTTTCCCCAACTCGGGCCTTGTTCAACGTTTAAGCCTGGCTATAATTAGCCACACACAGCATCGTAAATAACAGCTACCAGTTGTTGATGCGGAGGCCTGTGTCACTGCATGAGGCAATCAGTTCATATTAGCAACATGTGCTTCCTCTTCCAATTATGATGGGTGTTTTGTGCAGCCACATTAGTAAAGACCAATGAGGAGGATGAGTGGCTGGACATGAATATATAGTTAGTTATCTATATGTGTATTGGCTGTCTTTTAGATTGAACGAATGACTTGTATGAATGGATAGGATGCTCTTTAAAATAAAAAGAGTTTTTTTATATTTTATTTTAAAAGCCCTTCTAGGGACGGCATTGGGAATTAGCCAAGGCTATAAATGCTATGATGCTATTCTGTAGGGCTTGCATAGTCTACTACATGGTGTGTATCTGTCCCTATCAAATAAACCAAACTGAACTGAACTGATGTCAGAGCTAAGTACAGGACAACATGCTACAATACCATAACTGCTTCATTGTCATTTTAAACACCGAAATTCATTTCGCATGCATCACCAAACAAGACTCACTAAAGAAATTGCTGTTATACAGTGCAGTATTATGGTATTTGCAGCGTCAAGCACTGCATGTGAAAAGGCTGACCCTGGGTTAAATTTCAGCCAGGGACACTTTACATGAGATGAAACAGTTTTTTTCAATTGCTAACAAGCTTTTGTCCAAACCTCAGTGGCATTTGCAAAACTCTTAATACAGTTAGCACACCAAGGGCTTTCCATTGCCATACAGTTGACACATTACATGCCTTTTTCACACAATTAGCAGTCAATTAATGCATTTATTTGTGTATATTTAACAGTGTGTGCTTTCGAGAGGAAAATGAACTGTTTGGCCAATTGTGCTTGGTAGGTGGTAGTCTGTGTTAAGAGTTTAGAAAAAGTATCCAAAGTATGGGTAACCGCTTGTTAGCAATTGAAAAAAACTGTAAGAAAACGTCCATAGACGTGAACAGATGGACTTGCATAAGACTTGCAGAAGATTCACAGTAAGCGTTCGGAGTGCATGCTGTACAACCAAATAAACAAGTGCCGGACTAAACACTAAACACCAAAATTTTTAAAAAAGGAAGACGGTCCGACGCTGTTGCTGCTCCCAGTTTATTGTACACAAAAAGTTTCGACCAGTCTGACCAGCAACTGACGAAGACCAGACCAGGGGTGAATTTCTCAAAACCAAAGTTGCTTACTACATTAGCTACTCAATGCATTTTCCCATTAGCAACTACTGAAGTTGCTAACAGACTAACAACTTCTCTTTTGAGAAACTCACCCCCGACTAGTCGAAACGTTGTGTACAATAAGCCGGGAGCAGCATCAGTGTGCTGAACTTCTTTCGTTTTTATTCAGTTGCAGAAGATTGTCAACATATGCATGGGGACACCAATACAGCAGAGAGAGTAGAGGGAGAGAGGTTCCATTGGCCCATTGTTTCCGGGGTCTATTATTGAAAGGCGAAGGGGGGGAAATCCCCCTTTAGGCAGACCTAGGCAGACCTAAGGACTGTTCTATTCAATGCTAGGAGTATTATGACACGCCCCTTTAGGCAGACCGGAACCTGGTCATGTTAGGTGCCCATAGCAACCTATTACATTGGCATATCTCTATATACTTAAAGAATTTCTGAATCCAGTGTCATGCTGAGGTTGTCCTGGGGGGCAGGGCAGTGTCACCAGCCACCTTTAAATAAACATGTGTGTCATTTTTTTCACAAGATCACTCTGTAAAGCTTTGAAGCCCTTTAGATTATGGCTGTGTATTGGTGATAACTGCTATCTCTGTGTGTGTGTGTGTGTGTGTGTGTGTGTGTGTGTGTGTGTGTGTGTGTGTGTGTGTGTGTGTGTGTGTGTGTGTGTGTGTGTGTGTGTGTGTGTGTGTGTGTGTGTGTGTGTGCGTGCGTGCGTGCGTGTGTGTGTGTGTGTATGTGTGTATGTGTGTGTGAGAGAGAGTGTGAGTGCGTGCGTGCATGCGTGCATGCGTGCGTGCGTGCGCGTGTGTGTGTATGTGTGTGAGATGCAAAAAGGAAAGCAAATAAAATGTTCATTCCAAGACAAAGAGGTTGATTTGCAGAGTGGGTTGTGGGTAAATAGAAACAGATGTACACTCCCAGACACAGCATTCAAATGAACTGGACCCCACGTTATGCATCTGCACTTTGTCCTGACTATAGCCTACTGCCGTGTTTCCCAACCTTCTTTGTCTTGCGTACCCCTTAAAGGGACACTGTGTGAGATTTATAGTTGTTTATTTCCAGAATTCATGCTACCCATTCACTAATGTTAACTTTTTCATGAATAAATTTTACCACCACCATCAAATTCTAAGTATTCATTATGACTGGAAAAATGTCACTTTTCATACATGAAAAGGGTGATCTTCTCCATGGTCTGCCATTTTGAATTTCCAGAAGTAGCAATTTTTAGCTGCAAAATTGACTTTACTTGGGCCATATTTGGGCCTTTCATGAAAAGGTCAAATTTGGCAATATATGACAGTTTCAATGAGCAGCATAGTTGCAGTTCCTTTTTTGACCATTTCCTGCACAGTGTCCCTTACAGTTTTTCTCGATTGGTTTGGCTAATTTCTTGAAACCGAGATGACATTTCTATAAATTTTGGGTCATTTGGCTAAACATTCTTACACTTCTGCACAACAGTTCAGATAACTAGCAAAATGTCATATACCTCCCAAAACAGCTCATTCTTGCATCAGCACTAAACCTTCTCCCACATAAATAGTCAGTACCATAAAAAATGGCATATATCCTTCTCAATTGGTTTGGCTCATTTGCATTCATTTAGTCATTCTGTCAAAATAAACTGGATGGTTCAGCATAACGCCATGGATCCTCATCACTTGCTCATATCACTCAAAAAACAGTTTACCCGTGTGTCGAAAGTAAATTCCTTCCACAGAATGCGTTTGAAAAAATGTCAAGAAATTAGCCAAATAACAGAGGAAACTGTAGTGTACACGGTTGTAAAATTATTTTCTACAAACTAGTAAAGTTACAATACCATCTGGCCTGTTGAACACTGTCATGAATTTACTGTTTACAGTAAAGAAATTCTTAAAATATTATGTCCTTGACAGTTTTGACAATTGTGTAGACTACTTTGCATATGATGACTCAAACAATGAAATCATGCTGACATGTTTTGGAGAGGGCAACCATTAGACTGAGAATTGTCTAATTCGTTTAGATAAGAAAGGTCCATTTATTTGGAAAATGTGCTAAATGTATGCTCAATGTGTCAACTGTAGGGTACTTGTATATAGCCATGTGCTGAGATGTACTAAACAGTTGGAACATGTGCAAAGCATTTGAAATTTGATGAAAGCAATGAAAAATGCCATTCTGTTGTGGGAAATTGTAAGTTGGTTTGGAGATTTGTCCGTGTTGTTTTGAGAATGTCATCTCAGTTTCGAGAAATTAGCCAAACCAATCGAGAAAAACTGTAAGACACGGCATTATAAATGAGCTGTTACCAGAATGGCAATTACCAAGTTGTAATGTATTACTAAAGGCCCCGTGCACTGTCATGATAGTGGTGTAGTACTATAGTAGTTACCTTGCAATGTCTATTACAGCGGGCCTCAGGAGGTACGGCGTACATTAAGGGGCTACGCCATTTTGTCATATGATGACCACCCCCTCACTCATGCTCTATGCCTTGTCCTCTATCCCAATGTCACTAATGTATTTGTTAGAATTACATTTTTCCACGACGTACCCCCTGAGGTGTGCTCACGTACCCCTGCTTGGGAAACACTGGCCTACTGTACGTGCAGTAGGCAAGAGAAACGGCATTTTACATTTTTTAAAGTCTCTGACTGTGACTGTGCCCCTTAATCTTTCTTATTCAAGCCAGAATGGAACACTCAACTTTTTTCGCAGTGTCTCTGTCAAATATTTCAGCATATTGGAGTTGATTTGTCCTAAATTAGTGATGGTGAGTTTATTTGGTGGATAATGACTTGAGAGTAGCTAGTTTGTGCCTTCATTATGTACTGTAATGTAGCCTCATAATGTGTATGGTTCCACCACCAGTTGAGCACTGTGTTATTCTATTAAAGTGATACTGTCCCATTTTTGGAAATACAGTAGGCCTAAGCTCATATTAAACCTTTCCTTGAGTTAAATAGTTGAGTTTTACCTTTCTCCTGTACTTCCAACCGTTCTCTGAGTATGGCAGTGCAAATTTTACCTCCATGCTAGCAGTTAACATTGAGTCCTATGAGACCAGCTGGCGGCTAACTGGTCTCATAGGACTCAATGTTAATTGCTAGCTTGCAGGTTAAATTTGCACAGTCGTACCCAGAGAACGGTTGAAAGTATAGGAGAACGGTAAAACCCTATTATTTAACTCAAGGGGAGGTGTAAAATAAGCTTATTTCCAAAAATGGGACAGTATCACTTTAACTACGAGTCTTCAGTAAGGCATAATGACACTAGCATTGCCTTGCTGGCAAAAACAAAGACTTAAACATGGGTTCTAAATTTTTGTTTCCCCCTGACTGCGCGAAACTAGCTGCGCACAACTCAGCCTCTGATTGTTGGAAACCGCTGTTGGTCAAAAAATTAGCCCACGTGGTTGGCTGCCAGTGTCTTGCCCCTCCTCATAACATCGTGTTTACAAACACTGCAAACCCATGTATAGCAGGTGTTGTGTCTTAAGAGTGTAATATGATTCAGCAGTGTCTATTTCAGTTGGTTTGTTCTGAAATCTGACTAAGTGATAATGATTGTATTGAAGGGGGTGGGGTAGCCTGTTCATGACTCATAGACAGAATGTAATTTAATATGATTGTATCAATGGTCTGCCTCTGTGTAAGTTCCCTCCGCGATGGCCTCGGTGACTCAGCAGTAGTGAGGGCCTTGGGGGGGGGGGGGCAATTCTAGGGGACAGATGTGTAAATATTTGTTAACGCTATTAATTAGTTCTCTCTCACTGACCTAGTGGGCCATCACCTGAGGCCAACATTCACATCAACAGCCTCTCCAACCACACTCCTCCTCTCATTCTTAACTATGGAGACAGCTGTAGCATGTCTTTCATTTTTTTTTTTATTACAGTAAATCATTGTTCTTTGTAAGCATTTGGCAAGACTGATGCAAAATGGCATGCCAATAGCGCAAACTTGACCTGAATTGAACTGAATTGAATTGAAGTAATTTGAATGGAATTGAGTTGAACTTAATTGTAGCCTAATGGTTATGGTGGCTGTGGAGTTGATATTGAGATCAGAGGGTTTGATCGCATGGTTTGAATACCTTATACTACCAGTTGGAAATAATGTGGCTTTTTGGAGCTAAGAGGCCATGCAGGACAAGTGACAGCTATAGCAAGAGACAAGCAGAGTGAAGAGGAGCGAGAGTGACAATCTGACGAAGAGTGGCAGTCCCCTGTAGTGTTTCTGCAGACATAATAGACAGCATATGTCACCTTCATTAGGCTGTTCAGGGGGGTGGGGTTGATCATTTTGTTGACTTTCCTGCAGTAAGTTCAGAGAGAGTAGAGAGAGAGAGAGGTTCCATTGGCCCATTGTTTCCGGGTTCTATTATTGCAAGGGGGAGGGGGGGAAATACCCCTTTAGGCAGACCTAGGCAGACCTAAGGACTGTTCTATTCAATACTAGGAGTATTATGACACACCCCTTTAGGCAGACCAGAACCTGGTCATGTTAGGTGCCCATAGCAACCTATTACATTGGCATATCTCTATATACTTAAAGAATCTCTGGTAAGTTGTTTCTGCAGGTTTGGACTCTTGCTACTCTGCTGGGCCTAACCCTATTGCAGGGTCCGGACAGAGGCGATTCTAGGGTCAGGTGGGGCCCCAAGCGAAGATGCAAAAGAATGAACATTTGCATCAAAATCACCACTACTGTAGTACAGTATGGGCTGTTATTCACTATCTAGGAGCTTGGGGGCCCCAAGCGGCTGCTTGCCTTGCCTGGTGGCAAGATGCTCCTCTGGGTCCGGATACTAGTTTATGCCAACTATTTCATTTTTTTGCTTTTTTTTGGTGTGTGTGGGGGGGTCCCCTTCATTTGGGGCAGGAATTGAGTGGGGGAGAAAGATGGGGGAGAATCGGGAAATTACATCGGGTCGGACAATCGAACGAGTGTCCCTGGTGTAACAGTGATGATTCAGATCTGAGCTAGCCAGCACAGCATGCAAAATGGAAAAAAAAAAACACAAACCAAACTCTTCGAAAGTAAAACGACGTCTGTGGAAACATCAAATTGGAAAAAAGTGCCAAGCTCCCGCATGATAACATCAGTTTCATAATCAACAACTCTAGTCATTGAAATTCAAACCAAAACCCTAGCAGATGCCACATAGCCGTGTCATTGCGCCCTAGCAATGGATGTATAAATGAAAAAATAAAGCCTACTAATATTCATGATTCAGGATTTGAAAAGGCACAGTCCAATGTGTTTGCCAACCTAAATGGACATATTTGCATAGCTGTTGTGTGCAGAGGAGCAGACGCATTGTTTGGGCTTTCCAGTAGCACAGGGGTGCAGTCTCCCAATGACACACGCTATGCTATAAGAGATTCATTGAGGCGATGTGAGCACACAGCTGTTTTGGCATTAGGTACAATATCAGGCATCTTGTCTTTGTTTTGTTTTCTTGTCTTTTTTATGATGTGCGATGGCTTGAATGTGTGCGAAACTGTTTCGTTGAACTGTTGCACTTCTGTGTTTGGGAGCCATTTTTATGCATTTCAGGCTGTGTCATTCTGCTTCTGCTTCTCAATGTGGCTGGTGTAACTGCTCAAATGTGTAGATTTCTTTTTATATTTTGGAGGGCTTTTGCCGTTATTAGACAGGACAGTGAAGACTTCGACAGGAAATCAGTGGGGAGAGAGAGACAGGGAAGGGTCGGCAAAGGACCCGGGCCGGAATCGAACCCGGGTCAGCCGCGTAGCAGACGAGTGCCCTACCGTTAGTAAGACACGTAACCCCACATTGCTCCAGGGACTGTAGTCAATACCCTGTAATCATGGGGGGCGCTAGGGGCCAAAAGTGGAACAGATTCTAAGGGCCCAAGCACTGACAGGGGCCCTTAAGGGGGCCCAAGCACTGACAGGGGCCCTTAAGGGGGCCCAAAATTTGCATCTTTCATGGGGCCAAACATTTCTGGCAGCGCCCCTGCCTGTAATAACTAAGTTGCTTTTGGAAAAAAAGCATTAGATAAGTTTAATGTAATGTAAACTGAGTTGTAGGCTGTGATGAGTTAGGCTATACAACTTCTAATGGAGGAGTTAACTTAGGCTACATCATAGAGGTATAGGCCTATTGAGTGAAATCAAAGTCACAGGGCAGTAGGCTACCATTTGGATTTACCACTGGTCAGTGGTTAGTGTTAGCATACCCCATGTAAACAGATAAAACAAAACTCCTCATAAACCTGTGGTAACATGAAGGCTAACTGCCTCCTTGTAAATCTCTTGTGTTTCCAACTACACAACTACACACTACTCTCTTGTGTTTGGCCTACTAAATAAGTATTTTTACACCACCCTGATTTACTACTCTACTCTACACTACTCTACTCTACACTATGAGCATTAACATGAGATACAGGCCTGCCTACTTCATATGTCACTCTCCATGCAGTCACGGCTGAAATCCTATACTTTATGACATGATGCTAGTGACTGTCTAACGGTTTCATGTCACCGTAATGGCGTGAACATCACTAGGTTTGTGTGGGGGCGTACTCTGACTGTCATGCCAATGTGCCCGGCTCTTTGTTATTATAGCAGTCAGAGCACATGTAAGGTGCCCTGGCTTTGAAGCTATAGGTGCTGACGACCTCTCCTGCGCTGTGTCACAATCACTTGACCACCGGCATGATAATATACATTTCAGGTCAGCAGACATTACCGAATATATGTTTGAACAGGAAGTACCAAAACGGAAATTAAATAGTACGTGCATTGGCAATATATTGCATACGGTATATCAGTTGAACTGTGTGTGTTGTGTGTCAGTCATTCACACACTCAAGGCAATGCCTCAGGGGCGCTGCCAGAAATGTTGGGCCCCATGAAAGATTCAAATTTTGGGCCCCCTTAAGGGCCCCTCTCAGTGCTTAGGCCCCCTTAAGGGCCCCTCTCAGTGCTTGGGCCCTTAGAATCTGTACCACTCCCCCCCCCTAGCGGCCCCCATGCAATGCCTCGTTGTGTCTTTCTCAAGGACACTGCGACCTTGTCCAGTATCTGTTGTTAAAGCACCCTATTGATCTGCTAGCATTGAAGAGGCAACCCTCCCTGTGATTTTTGATGGACTCCTTCACCTCAGAAACTACGGCTAAACTTACTGTGGGAACACCCTGACATACTAACCCAATATAATTTAGCGAAAGGTCCCTTGTGAGATATTTCCAGCTTGCTTTTTATGGAGGGAAAAAAACCCCACTGTCATCCCTCGAAGAAGTTGCTCACAGAAACGTGATAAAGGGTGATGCTTGTATTACGGATTTCAGCCGTGACTGCATAGTGAGTGACATATGAAGTAGGCAGGCCTGTACCTCATGCTTGTATAGCGATGCTGTATAGTCCTGTATAGTTACGGCTACATCATTCTGGTGCTTTTGATTTCAGTTTGGCCTTTCCTTTCCTATTAGCATGGCTAAAGTTTAAGTCCCAATCTCAATTCACCCCTTGGCCCTACCCCTTACCCCTCCCCCTCCGTTTTGTGTAGGGGTAGGGGTATCTCAATAGTCGTTACGGCAGAGGGGTAGGGGTAAGGGCAGGGTGTCTACAAGTTTGACCATGTCAAAATTAAGACATTTTAAGACTTTTCAATACCATTTTCCAAATAAAATTAAGACCAACTCGCGGCGTTTACATGTTTTAGCAAGTCAAAATTAATACATTTTAAGACTTTTCAATACCATTTTCCAAATGAAATTAGGACCAACTCGCAAGATCATACACAGGTTCAAATGAAGCACAAAAACCAATTGGTTATTTACATTAATGTAGCCGTTTGAAAGCACAAAACTATACACAATGAAACTTTACACTAAATAAAATTCAATAATGCGTTCTAAATTACACTACATGGCTACAACTCTCGATTTCCGTCGTGAAGTTCATCACATGGCTGACATAATTATTACTCCCTAAATTAAGCTCCACAAATTTAAGACATTTAGGTTGAAAATTTAAGACAAAATAAGACTTTTCAAGGCCTTATTTGGCGAAAATGAAATTTAAGACTTTTTAAGACTTTTTAAGGACCCGCGGCCACCCTGGGTAAGGGGGAGGCTTTGTAGCCCTCAAAAAGGAGGAGTTCGGACAGGCAGACACCGTTTGGAGGGGTAAGGGGTAGGGGTAGGGGTAGGGGTAGAAAAATAGAGATGGGAAAGGCCCTAAGTCCATTGTCTGTACTGTCTATGGACTGTGTCTGACAACCCCAACACATAAGCTCTGACAGGTGTTCTGTGGACAACGTTGAAAGGATTCATTACAGTTCAGCTTCTGCGTGACATGAAAAGGCCAGCAGAAAGGCAGTCCTGAAATGCCAGTTAAATGTCATTTGTTGCCAATTCATATGCTGCCTATGCCTACAGTATGTGTGACAGTATGTTAATGTGATACATGTCAACAAATTAAGAATTTCTTTATGCAATAACAAAGCAGAGATGACGGATAAGGAGGAGGTGGTTTATAAGGAGATTCTTCCTGAATCAGATGTAAGGGTCTAAGCTATAGATAGGTCTTCCGTAATGTGAGGAGGGGCAAGATGCTAAGCAGCCAACCACGTGAGCGCATTTTTCCAATCAATCAATCAAATCAGAGGCTGAAGAGTTCACAGCCAGCGACTGTTTACAAACAGGAAACCCATGTAGGCCTATCCCATACCAATGTCTAGTATCCAAAGAGGTTGGATATTTAATAAAGAGGACTCGAAACACGCCCACTCAATGCAAAAGCGAGTGCTCAAAATTCGGTCTCCTAAGGGGGCGTTGTCCCTCCTTCTTCTTCTCTTTTCGTGGTGTTTGCACACGACGGGTGCTAGTGCTACCGCCATCTACAGCGCTAAGGGGACTTCATTGATTCTCAACCTCAGGACTCCGAAGGTCTCCTAACCGAAGGTCTCCTAAAGGGGCGTTCACCCGACATAAAGTGGATACCGGAAAAGAAACAAAATGACGCTTCTTGTTAGATCTACTTTCTTTGCTAGTATCTGTCATGCCCCTTTCAGAGACTAGCAAGGGATCAGAATGAATTGAGTTCAATGGGGAAAATGTAAAAAGCCACACCCATTTAGGAAATCCCACTCTGTTGCAACGCAGAACAATATATTTTGGTTACTATATTGATAATATTTGAATAAAGAACCTTGAATTGATGACAGGCAGAACAATTATTTTGGTTACTGTATTGCGAATATTTGAATAAAGTACTTTGCCTTGATGACACGCAGAACAATTATTTTGGTTACTGTATTGAGAATATTTGAATAAATACCTTGCATTGATGACACGCAGAACAATTATTTTGGTTACTGTATTGAGAGTATTTGAATGAAGCATCTAACACTCAACTCTACTACTATTATTGTATTGCTACTTATGTCAGAACAATCCTATTTAATATTTCTGTACCATGGACCATGAGTACCCCCTAACCAATGCTATCTATGTCTTTCCCCCATTCAATTGTCATTATTACATTTTTCCACGTACCCCCTAAGGTGTGCTCGCGTACCCCTAGTGGTACACGTACCCCTGGTTGGGAAACACTGCTGTAAATAATCCTTTTCCTGTGGCCTCAAAGTCTTAGCATTCAAAAGCAGTTTTCCTGGCAGAAGCTCGGTGATTCAACAGCTTGTTCAGATGTCCGTTCTGATACAATGCTCTTTACATAACTTAGATAACCGTCAACACAGTTATGTACACCTTCAACTACAGAGAGAGGGCTGTATAGTCATGGTAGTGAGAGGGGCAAGTCCACAAACGGCTTCACCTACACACATGCTGTATATTTCCAGATAAACCCCGGAACAAATTTGTGTCTGCCTTTCTGTCCATCATCAGAATCAGTGTGCCAGAAAAGGTTCACCCCTGCACGACCCCTACGTGAGAGACAAACTTCACACAATCACTCGCCTTGTGAGGACAAGTGTGAGTGTTCGCACTGCGAGAAGTGTGAGTGTTCGCATGTACTAGAGGTATGCTAATGTGTACATCTGTACCGTACTGCAGTGTTTCTCAAAGTGGGGCGTAAGCCCCCTTGGGGGGCGCGGAGGCATCACAGGGGGGGCGTGTGGCGTGTGACATCTGATTTTGGGGTTTTTCACCCCCCAAAGAAAATATTTCCTGTCTTGCCAACAAGTCAATACGTTTTAAGCATTATATACGTAATTATGAACATTATATTATTAAATGTCATATAGGAAATGAACACACATCTGCATTCCACTGCAGTCCATCTTTGTTGGGGGGCTCGGAAGCATCCAGACCTTCCGAGGGGGGGAATGATGGGAAAAGTTAGAGAACCACTGCCGTACTGTATGTGTATTGTACTGTGTGTGGTCCTGGACAATGTAGCCTCATAAGGTGCGCTGTACCACCAGGTTTAAAACTTCATTTCTTGGGGGTGCTGTGGCGCAGCGCGCTAAGCCCCCCACATTTGGGCTCGCATTCCCACCTACGGGGACCCCGGTTCGAGTCCGGTCTCTCTGTCCCATTCGCTTCCTGTCACCATCTTTAACTGTCCTGTCAAATAAAGGCATAAAAGCCCCTAAAAATATATATATTAACTATAAACACTTCTTTGGTTGGTTGCCTTTCTAGGTCATAGAGGCTACAGTATATAGGTATTATATCGGAGCATTATGGTCACATGCTTTTGCTTATCAAGCATTTGTAGAAGATGACAAAAAAAAAAACTTAAAATAGAAAAGGAACTTTCAAAAAGGGCATTTTTTTGTCCAGAGGGGCAAGGGGGCAGGAGCATTAGCTTAAGGAAGAAAAATCCGCACTCACAAACTGCGTCTCATTATTTATTTATATTACCACCATGTCCAAAAAGCAAACGCGTTTCGGCTATCAAGCCTTCATCAGTGCGTGGTGTGAGTGTGGATTTTTCTTCCTTAAGTTGGTACATTTTATCGCGCACCCAAAGACTTTAGTTTTTCCAAGAAGTTGAGCGCGTCCTTTGCCAAAACTTGAAGGCAGGAGTATTAGCACCACTGTGCACATCTGTGCAGGCCTACTGTATGCTGCAGTCAAGGAAACCTGGTATAGGCCCTGCCGTGGCCTAACGGTAGGGCACTGGGTTACTACCCCGGCGAGTTCAATTCCGACCCAATTCATTTGGTGATCCTTTCCCGTCTCTCTCTCTCCCCCCACTCATTTCCTGTCCCTCCTCCACTGTCCTGTCAAAAATAAAGGTGAAAAAGCCCTACAAAAGAAAGCTTGATGTAGAATAACCATCTCCTGTCGCTGTATGTGTTCATTAAAGGCGTGCAGCAGAGATAGGTAGCTTTGCCCAATGGACAAAAAATGCCCTTTTTGACAGTTCTTTTTTTATTTTAAGTTTTCTTGTGGCACAAAGTTCTATGGTCCATGTTGACACAATCATCTACAAATGCTTGGCAATCAAAAGCATATGACAATAATGCCCTGATAGAATATATATCCACTACAACAGTGATACTCACTATATTTTCCTCAAGAGCCACATTAGGAGAAAAAAATCAGGAGGAGAGTCGCATGGAGCGCAACACCCCCCCCCCCCCTTACTTTTCAGGGCCTTTCTTTTTTTTTTTTGGGAGGGGGGGGGGTTGGAATTACATCATGATAGTGTTGGCCTCATTACTACAACCTAGTAAGGCTGCCGGAAATTCCACATGCCCCCTGTCCCACCCTTCAACACCTGCTCCCCAAAATGTCTGTTCACGCCACTGGTGTATACATTAACTTGATGCATGACTAGATTTTCAACAGCTTCATGTTACCCATTTGGACAACGTGCGGTCCACAAGGGAGCTCAGAGCATTCTCTTTTCAGGCATTTCAAGTCGGTAAAAGCAACTGTGGCAAGCAACATCTCACTGTGAAATCGAGGAGTCCTCCAATAAGTCGTCTGTTGATTTTCCTCCAAGGGCTACAGCTGAGCAATGCTCTCATTAAATCTTAAACAGGTTGCTCTACCTGTGCCTGCAGGACTCCTGCAATTAAGCTGAACAGAACAGCGTGGAGACACACAGAGAGAGTTGAAGGAAGCAACATGCCTGCAAGGTCACTGTCAGAAACCTCTCTACTAAAACACTCACACAACTTAATCATGTCTCGGCATCTTCAAGTCAAGTCAAGTCAAGTCAAGTCACCTTTATTGTCAATTTCTTTACATGCGCTGGTCATACAAAGAATTTGTGAAATTACGTTTCTTACTTCCCCTGCAGACATAGACATAGACTTTAGGTGTGGACATAGACAATTAGACACAGACAGTAAGCATACATTCCACCTAGAGTAGGCCTACCTATACAATACCCAGAGGTGGAAAGAGTACAGAAAATGCGTACTCAAGTAAAAGTATCTTTACTTTGCCTAAATTCTACTCAAGTACAAGTAAAAGTACCTATCTAAAAATCTACTCAAGTAAAAGTAAAAAGTACTTCACTTAAAATGTAATTTGAGTAAAAAGTACTTAGTTACTTTTAATTAGCTTTCCTCTTGAGAATGTCATGTTTATTTTTCTTGAATATCGTCCTCCATAACCTCTATCTCTTGCTTGGCACCAGCCATCATCCAATACATTGATACAAGATAGTAAAATAGTGGAAATGCTGTGTGCCATCCTGCACAATCTTTCATTTCTGGCGGATTGTGGCATTATTGTGCACGGCATTTTGTCTCTCAGTCAATTGTTTTTTTACTCAGTACTCAGGCCAGGTTCCAGTGTAATTGAGTAAAGTACTTGGGTCAAAATGTACTCAAGTACAAGTAAAAGTATTAATTTAAAAATGTACTTAAAAAGTACAAAGTATTCATAAAAGCTACTCAAGTACAATATTGAGTAAAAGTAATAAGTTACTTTTCCACCCCTGACAATACCCATACAGACATATAAAGTGCAAGACTGGACAACAGCAGACATACATAGATATCTGCTGGATCTTTGCCTGACCGAGCCAGACGGGCATCATCAAAAGTGCCACCATTGTGTTTTTAATGTAATCAATCTTCAGAGGAAACATCCAGTTCGCTGTTCCAAAGCAGAAGATTGTTATATTGCTCATTGAATGTTTGTATGTATGTGGCTAGTGAGCTTTCAGCAGTAGCACACATCAGTGCAACGACAGACAGAGCCACTATAGGTTTTTTTTTTCATTTTTAGTGGACTATCTAAAAAGCATATTCATTGCGGCATCTCATCCTCCAATTACTAATTAATTTATGGGTATTAGATGCCGTTCCGCCACCTGATGTCTGAGCCAATAGAAAACCCCCGCCTTTGACCCATGCATTGATTTTTTTTTAACGTTTTCATGTCTGTTCATGTTTTCTTATTATATTCCATTTTAATGATGGAGGTGTTGGTGATAGATTTGTTGGTTGGTTGAACATTTAACACTAAACTCACTGATTAATAAACTGATACTCAGAGGTTTTTCACATGACAGCTTATCTCATTGGGCAGCTTTGTTGAATTCTATCACAAATAGAATTGTTTATCTTTGACATTTTCATAAATGGCAGATGTCTTCCCCGTGTGAAGTGATATGGGTTATTTTGCTGTGCTCCTGATATAGGCCTATGCAAAGTGCCTTTAATGTGACAGAGGTATTCCTGTTCGTCCCCCTCGGGGATGCGAACCTGCCACCTCGTCAACTGCAACGGTCCGGAAATGGGAGACAAAGTATGATACCGCTGGACTAAAGGACCAGTACCCCAGCCCCAGGCATCGACACTGTATGAGGCTTTGGGAGGGAGGTTTACTAATGTTCTTCACCAACTCTGCTAGTTGGCCTCCGTTCCACTCTCCCCCCTAAACCTCACTCCCATCCGGGTCAACGGCACCACTGTGACAGAGGTGCTCCTGCACAGTTCATCCCCCTTGGGCCACGAGCCTGCCACCTCGTCAAATACATCGGTTCGGCAATGGGAGTCGCAGTAAGAGCGCGCTGAGCTAAAGGGCCGGTCCGATAGCCCAACACAACCGGACTCTATTGAGGCTTCGGGAGGGAGGTTTACGAACGTTCCACGCCACACTCTGCTAGTTGGCCTCCGTTACATATGCAAGGCGGCTTTTACAGTGAGAGATTTAAAAAATAATAATGTTTTAAATATATATTTAGTGGGTTTTATGCCTTTATTTCACAGGACAGTCGAAGATGGTGACAGGAAGCGAATGGGACAGAGAGACAGGGGAGGATCGGGAAATGACCCCGGCCGGACTCGAACCGGGGTCCCCATGGGTGGGCATGCAAGCCCAAATGTGGGGGGCTTAGCGCGCTGTGCCACAGCACCCCCGAGAGATTTTTTACTGCAAGTATTCTACAAGCACGTACTGTATGCACACTTACATAAACACATATTTGATGGTTTCAGCTTAATTAATTTGACACAAACAGCGTAGGTTGCAGTCAGGCATTAACCTTGTGGGAAATTGTGTTGGTTGCATGTACGCACGTACATTCCAGCTAACATGTTTCTTTCCTGCAGTCCCTGACAAGATGTGGATCGTCAGAATTATGACAAATTATACACATACTGCACCTAAACAACCTTCAGACATAGATAGCACATACACAAGGATCCTGAAGTTGTGAGTCAAATGTGCCTTATTGTATTGACCAATTTATCCCCTGTTCAGTTCCACTGAACGTGCAAGTACAGTATAAAATCAAACTGAACTAATATTCTGTCTTTAAACTGAGCTATACATTTCTTTCTGGCAAGACTAATTAAAATATTTTGACGTTGAAAGACTTAAAAGAGGCCCTGTCATGGCCAACCGGTAGGGCACTTCCCTGCACTTCCCAGCTGACCTTTGCCAACCCCTCCCCGTCTCTCTCCCAATTCACTTCCTGTCCACCTCTCACTCTGTCCTATCAAATAAAGCCAAAAAAGACAAAAAAAAATAAAATAATAAATAATGGTTGTTCAGAACATCCAAGTAGCAATACCCAGAGCTCTCTTAATTTCCCCCTTGCCAAGCAGCACTGTATTTCTCAGCCTGACAAGGTAGCTCACATCAAATTAGCTGCTGTGCTGTGTGCCACAATGCATAAGCCAGGTGCAGTGTAAAGGGGATGGGGCGGCATCACGGGTACTCTCACAAGCAGCCTCTACACACAATAGGAAAATTCTAGCATGAATCAGAGCAACAGACTTGTTCACCATAGCACCACCATTTCCACCTCCAGTAGGCAGCACAGTCATGTTAAACCGTCCCAGGAACTATTCAAGCTAATGTAGGCCTATTCAAGTGATTTGTCAAACCAAATTAGGGAAAATAGCAAATAAGTTTTAATTTGCCCTTGCTGAACTGTGTTCAGAATTGAAATGCCATTTGTCAGCGCTATGGTATTGCAAAATGTTCTGGGTTGTGCAATGCCATCAAAACATACCTTACATTATAAAGGTCAACATAGTGTATTTAATGGGATTGGGCTATAGGCCTACGTGACTGCTAAGTAGCCTGTGTAGCCTAATTCATGTGTGTAACCTCGGGAGTTGAAATAACAACAGATTTGTCTAAAGTCAAAAATGTCAAAAAGACAACCATCCTGGTCACATGATATCATCAACCCTTGGGCATCTTTTGTTTGTTCTTTTTTTTTTTTACGGCACGACGACCCTGACCTGAGACTACCCTAACCCCCATAGAACCCCTATAGCGCTGTCCATGGTGCTGGCCGAGGATTCTACAGAGCGTGCAGCTAGAGGTGCTAAACTCGAATCTTTGAGGCGTCCGGATTGATTGGATCATTCCAAGTAGTGTACCCGGATTAGACGGATCAATCGGATCACACGGATCTATTTAAAATAAATATAAATAAATAAAAATAATGTATTTTTTAAAACGTTTCTGCCGTTAAGTAGCTATGCGCCTCGCCTTTGTTGTTCCAATTATCAATTCACGTTGATAAATCAAAGAGTAAGACAGTTTGATCAACAAAACTCACTTTATGAATGTAACAGTTCCTAAACTCATGCTGCGATCCGACCCACCTGGGTCTCCTCACTAAACATGTTCCACAACTCGAACAGCCTTTGGCAGCAGTGAAACGGCATGTTCCTGATTTTGCAATACATAGTGTGTGTTTGTGTTTGTATTTAAGAAGACTAAACGTCAAACATTTGGGAGCAGAAGTCTAGTTGAGCAGGGACAGTCAGGAGGCGAGCAGATGACCACTCGCTTCCGCTGCCGAGTTGCCTTGCGACTCACACACTCGTGGCAAAAACGAAACTTAAGCGTTGATCCGATCCGTAGGGGATTCGCTGCTACCAACAACTCAGTCAGGATTCGTCTCACCGAGTCGCCGAGGGCGCCGCTGCTGAGTGACTCGGACGAGGGGAGTGACAGCAGCAGTGGCTTTAAAGACTATAGCCTACGCTGTAACGCAGTGAGTGATAGTAGAGTCATGTCTGTAGACTATAATTTCCCTAAGAGTAGCCTACAGACTGAGATGTTAAAGCGTTGGCAGAGCACTATTAACATTAAAATGTAGACCTCAACAGAGTCAGAAGCACACGCATAGGGAGCGGGGATCCGCGACTCAAACACTCAATTGGCCACAACGTAGGCTGGACGGATCAAACAGGCTCGATGAATGACGAGGCGGGAGTTGGTTCAGTTTTACTCAGTGAGTGTTCGTGACTGAACAGCATAGGCTACTAGGGAGATTAGAGAATGGCTGTTGTAGTCAACTAAAGAGGATATATTCCGGTTTCACAATTTCTCGCGCTGTAACTGCCATTTTGTTGACATATTAATGAAATGCCGTCTGACCCGCCTTTGGCGGATCAATGCACGACAGCCATCCGGTCTGTTCGGATGAGGTCTTTACCCGGATCTCCAACCGGATCCTCCGGGTTTTTTATCATCTCTACGTGCGGCGCGCGCTCTCGAATCGTTGGTGATGACCTGACAGTGGCACATTTCCTGGTTTTACCTCTTGCCTTTATCACGCCCCCAGCCCCACTGAGCAAGACATGGGATATGCCATGGCTCAATACATCACCAAACACCTTCAACACATCACTAAACTGTTCTGTTCTGTATTTTAAAACGTTCGATATCTAGTGGCCACAATGGCACAACATCCACAACCAAATTGATGGAGTTTGAGCTTATGTATAGCCTAATGAAGGAAGAAATAAGCACATTTCATTTCAAGTCTTGAAATCACGTTGCATTTTTTGTCGTTTAGCCTAGGCCTACTCTATAACCGTAAATATCATATAATCAGTCACAGATGCTGATCGAATCAATTGTAGGGAAACAACTCAAGGGACCCACACAAGCGAGCGCCTGGCCCTTGATTGAGTGGACCTGTCCCGCTAGCAACCTCATGATGCACATCAGTTACATGTTAAGTATGTCATGCATTGACCCAGGTAGCAAAAAATACATCAACAGTCAGAACATTACACCTCGGCCTCACACGACCCTATACTGAAGTCCAGTATCGCAGTCAGCTACTCACCATGGTCTGCACACTGTAGACTGAAGTAGATACAGTGTGCTTTCTCCCTCTTGGTAGAACCTGCTGCTGGCCAAATGGGGTTTACGCATTTCTGTGTTCGAATCCGGCTAAATCAGAACAGTCTTTTTTAAGACCTGACGTGGACTAAGAGGTGGGCTAGAAGCCAACATTTGTCAGCCCGAACTTGCACAGCAAAAAAAAAAAACATGTGCAGACCTACAAGTTGTACGGTAGCCTAAATCAGTTCACAGAAAAAGACCCATGTCCTCTCACATTGAAACGACATCTATGAGTGTTTTTTCTCCCCTCAGGGGATCCAAAAACGTAGGTCAGCAGGTTTTATTTTTACTGTGTGCGTCACTCTATGTTGCGCTTATATCCAGAAATCGAGCCGTGCTCCTCCACCAAGAAAGCTACACTCACACACTTCATGATTTTTGATGGAAGATCTCGCGGTCGCCATGGAGATGGCTGGTGCTCTTCCCCAGAGCACAACAGATGTCACATCGTTAGCTTATACCCTACATTACAAAACCGCCACATATGGCGTTTATTTGGTCAGTGTATTTACATGAAGGCTAAATGAGTGACCTAAACATCATAGGCGTAGGAGAGAACGCACAGGGGACCTGAGAGAATGCTCAGGCGCAAAAATAGTCTCCGGAGGCGCGTCGTGAATTAGGCTGTGGGGAACAGGCTACATTGCCTGATCTGATGAAATTGATGGAACTGCTCACGCGCGATGATGCCGGGCCAAATGGAAATTACGCTTGTTTTAATGAGAAAAATAAAATAAAAAATCAAGGGACGTGGACCTTAGAGAGGATTGTTGAGGGATCCGTACTTTCACCTGGCTGTTCCAGACGGCTATTTAAATGCAATGGGGGCTGTTAGTCTAATTGGGGTATAACCCGAGGAAGAAAATCGAAAAAATGACGATTTAAGATTACTGGGAAGATTGTTGGGCCTATCAGTTGACCACACTAGCTCAGTCAACCCCTCTGGCCAAATAAATGTGGGGCATTAAACAGCTTATCCAGATGATTTAAAAACTTGGCGTATAGCTGATTATAGACTATGCAACAACAAGCTGTCTCCCATCACATTATGTAACATAGGTTACTTTTTCATTCACCTCTTAGTCTTGGTATCCATATTTGCTGAACAAAATGAGCCATGGTCTTAAACCTTGACGAGTGTGAAAATGACAGATGGGTTTTAGAGTTTCCCCTACCTGATAATGAGACACCGCGCTTTCATTCATCCATGGTTTCCAGTTAGTTTCGAAATTCCATGCTGTTAAATACAATGTTGTTCAGTGTGACGAATGTAGTAATGTGGATGTAATAATTCCCCCTTCATATCGTGGAAAAATCCATCTAATGTCATCCTGTCATGTCCTCCTTTGTTGAGAAGGGAGAGAGGGTGGGAGGACTGGTGAGGAGACGAGACGCGTGCATGAGCGAGCGAGAGAGCGAGGCAGGGTGGGGGGAGTCGAATCTCGCGCAGGTGGTGATTATGAAGACGCTGAAAGTCAGTCGAAGAATCCGACAACATAAACACTCGATTGAATGCTTGCCCTTTCTTTTTCATAACCAGGCTACAAGTAGGCTAGCCTATAGTTACGTGTCTTCTTTGACATTTCTGTGGTAGGCTATTGTGAGGGAGCGGTCTTAATTTGTATTTCAGGGGGCATTATTAGGCTGTATAGTGACTATAATTAGCCTTCTCTGAATGGTATATTTCAGTTTTTTTATTTGGAGCCATTGTATTATATGCCATAACCCCGCAAATGTAGCCTACATACAGCCTAAAACAAAGTGGAGTGAAATGTGCCCAAAATGCGCCGTCGGCGTCTTCCAATCAGAAAACTTCACACACAGCTGAGCTAGCACATGATGCTACTGGCTTCGCCTTCACTGTTGTGATGAGGGAATAATGTCCTTCTTTGGTCACTTACAAACGTTGCCATGTGGTGGCGCCACAGGAGCCTAAAAATCTGCGCACGCCATGGAAAACAGCGTCACAAAAACAGGATTTCAGGAGTTTGGTGTGTGTTATAGCTTTTTTATTTTTTATTTTACTCCCCTAGCTATTCACTATGGCCATTTAAAGATTTACTTCACATCAATTTATCTCTATTGGGGATTTGACCTATTTTGGGGTTCCTAACCTACACTCTGCACAAAACAGGCTGTCCTCTGTCCACACTGTACAGGGTTAAATAGGCCTATATAGGTTGGATTTTATCTTGACTTGTGCCCTGTGTGATAACAATTAGCAAAAGGGACTGACTTTGCCTTCCCGTAGCCTAACAAACTCCTCTGCACAAAAGCCATGCTACAATGCCTATTCATACGCATCCATTAAGAGCAAGGCATGAATGAATAATAATCTTAACATGTGTAGTCCTATTTATAGGATATAGGCAGGCCACTTCATACAAGAAGGCCAGAGCTGTTATGCAAAATGTGCATTATTAACACAGTCACAGGTGTACTGTATGTAGGCCTCAGGGCTGTGGACAACTTTGGCCGGGCCCAGGACAGAGTCATCTGAAAGCCGCCCCCCCCCCTCAGCCCAATAGATACAATGTAATGAGGAGCCCAATTCTGCACCCCCTCTCTCCCTGGGCCAGGGACAAATGTCCCCTTTGTCCCCCCCCCCCTGTTGGTAGGCACCCCTGGCAGGTCTACAGTATTTAAAGCCACCAGGAGCAGTACTGGAGAATATTCTTGTGTGGGAGAGGAGGGTTTCTGGTTTGGGAATCCATTGGCCTGTTAACCCATGGGTGTAATTTTAAGGGGGGACATGTCCACACCACTTTCCAGATAAACCTAGCTTGTCCCTACCATTCTTTCACAAATATAATGCAAAAACAGCATATCCGGACCATTTGCGATTGAAATGTCCCCACCACTTTTCAAGCCAAACCTACACCTTTGTGTTAACCCCTCATGATCATGTCAGTACAGAGGGATTTGAACTGTTGACATTTGTAGCATCAAACTAATAATGAAAAATAAACAACAACAACAACATCAACAACAACAACAACAACAACAACAAAACAGAGAAAATACATCGACACAAACATCAGAATAAAGCACAAGTTCATCTCATTTCAAAACATCTCGTGGTTAGTTTCATTGACGCTCAAATGCCAATTTACCATGTTCAAATTTTAAACAAGGTCCTTCTTGGGTTATAAAACCTTGTGACCTGCTGTTACAGTATGTGAGCTGTATCTAATGATCTAAAGTGGACAAAGTAAGAAGGCAATTGGCCATTTTGTTTCAGAAGTGGCATGTCATTCGTTTCTTAATCCCACACCTGACTCTAAACGCAGACGTAGGTTTTATCTGCTTGTTTGTCATGGAATAGGCCTATTAACCATGTTGCACATTAAAGGAAGGAATGTGCTGCTTGATAACCATAAACTTTATGAGCCCAAAGCTTCTCAGCCGGCATCATTTATTAACTTCTCTGGCAAACGTGTAACTTTCCACCATGCGTAAGAAGGGACTGTCATTTTAGAGTGCAATGCATTAAGTGACAATAACATAAATAAAGAAATTCATGAAATACCGGTAAGTGAAACTATGACAATCTGGAGTCAAGCAGAAAATATGGTGTTGAAGACGCGACTTCCTTTCTTACCCTATATTAAAGGAATGCAACATGTGCATGTGATTATTGTTTATTTTTATTGTTCCCCATTACAATTCTTTGCGGGAAATGAAATAGTCATAATACTTTGGCGTGAACCCAAGATTTTTCTCATGCTAAACACAATAGATTTCACAATGGCAGTGCTCTGGCCATCAGACAATATGTAACTGAGGTCACCTTTACTGAGTTCATAGACAAAGAGATACTGTAAGCCTACTTTGACAGAATCCTGTGACTGTGTTTAAATTAAAGCCAAAGCATTGCATTTAGTGTTGCATGCAATTTGAATCAACTTCATGTCATAAATTATAATGTAAATATATACAGTAGTATGTATTTTTA
This sequence comes from Engraulis encrasicolus, assembly GCF_034702125.1. Lineage (NCBI taxonomy): Eukaryota > Metazoa > Chordata > Actinopteri > Clupeiformes > Engraulidae > Engraulis > Engraulis encrasicolus. Next base: position 14,332,405 of record NC_085863.1, on the reverse strand, counting down.
TCATTATTATCAAAACAATAAATAGTAAATTGTATATTACTATTATGCTGATTACCTGGTACAGTCACAATGAAATGACCCTGAACACTATTTGTTGAAAAGGCTAATCCAAACTCGGAACTTCAAATCCAATTGAAATTCGCAGTGAATAAAACTTTCACTAAGTGCTTTCTGAACACGAGCTTAATCCCAAACACATCACAGGTGAGAGCTTCCTTGGCCAGAGGACAGTAAATCAGGGCATGTGTATCCAGTGACAACAATCCCCTGGCGAGAGAAGAAAGGGACAACAACACCATAAAAAAACAAGGTGTACTTCTTAACAACAATGGCTTTGGCCCCTCGCTTACCAAAAAGAAAGGAGAACAGGAGAAGAGGAGGAGAAAAGGAGGAGGGGTTGAACAGGAAACCCGACGGGCAGGTAGAGGGACACACAGGACGGTGCTTTCCTCAAGGGGCCTTTCTCCCGTTACACCTGCGCTGCCCATTAGCTGTCCTCAATAACTCTAGACTAAAGTCCAATTCAAACTTCACTAAGAGAGAGAGTGTTGACTTGTGGCGAGTCCTAATTTCAGTGTATCCAGAAGACAACACATTACAGACGCTGTGAGGAAATCCAAAATCAAAAGGTAAGTCCCTAAAATCACAGAAGTGAACTGTTTTGAATTTAAACTGTTAGATTGATAAAGGGGTTATGCAACTGATGAGTGATCTTATCTGAGGCTTTTAGTTTTAAAAAAGTGCTTAAAGTGTGTGTGTGTGTGTGTGTGTGTGTGTGTGTGTGTGTGTGTGTGTGTGTGTGTGTGTGTGTGTGTGTGTGTGTGTGTGTGTGTTATAGTGTATATCTGTAGTCTACTGTAGGCTATATCAAGTGTTCAGTAAGTGAACCACTGAATTGCTGTAACTTAGATACTTTTTGCGTCACTGACCTTCTTTACAATTTAACCTTAAGACAGCAACTGTTTACTGGCAAACAGACTTCTCTAATGTTTGAATTTTTAAACAAGACTTTAGATTTAGCAAATGATTAAAGAGGCATCTGAGAACTGAAAACTGCATTTTTAAAATAATGACTGGCAAAAAAATGTTTTGTCTTTTGGACCTTATTAGTGACAGGACAGTTTGAGAAAGAGACAGGGAAGGGTCGGCAAAGGACCTGGGCCGGAATCAAACCCAGGTCAGTCACATAGCAGACGAGTGCCCTACCATTAAGCCTTGGCAGGGCCAACCCCATAGACTGATGGGGCTGATGGGCTGATTACTGATACAAGCTTTTCATATTGTGCAAACATTGGCATTTTTAGGGCCCAAGCACTGAATTGAATCAATTTGCCATCTGAAATACTGATGCTTGAAAAACTGATGTAAGGTTTAGTTGTGGGTGTGGCTTAGAGACTATGTTCTGTTTATAATAACATGATGACATCCGCAAGCCCATACTGGCATGGTGTCAGGAGTATTGAAGTATTATCAGAGATTCTTTAAGTATATAGAGATATGCCAATGTAATAGGTTGCTATGGGCACATAACATGACCAGGTTACGGTCTGCCTAAAGGGGCGTGTCATAATACTCCTAGCATTGAATAGAACAGTCCTTAGGTCTGCCTAGGTCTGCCTAAAGGGGGATTTACCCACCCCCCCCTCCCCCTTGCAATAATAGAACCCGGAAACAGTGGGCCAATGGAACCTCTCTCTCTCTACTCTCTCTGGTATTATTACTATACATTGAGTAGACTGTACACAGAGTAGTAGTCCTTTCAAATCAAATGTTGGTTTCGTGTCAGGTGTTTTCAAACTCAAATCTCAAGAGCCTGAATGCAGCGTCTACCGTATGTCGCTCCAGGCGCCTAGGAGGTCAATGCAGCGTACAGTATACGCAACATTAGGCTTAAATCAAGTCAAGTCAAGTCAAGTGTACTTTATCATCAAACATCTATGTAACAGGGTTAAAGGGACACTGTGGGAGATTTTTAGTTTTTTATTTCCAGAATTCATGCTGCCCATTCACTAATGTTACCTTTTGCATGAATACTTACCACCACCATCAAATTCTAATTAATCATTATGACTGGAAAAATTGCACTTTTCATACATGAAAAGGGGGATCTTCTCCATGGTCCGTCATTTTGAATTTCCAAAAATAGCCATTTTTAGCTGCAAAAATGACTGTACTTGGACCATACTAGAAAATATTTGTTTATTACTTAGTAAACTTTCATGTAAAGATCAAATTTGGCAATAGGCAGCCCAGTTTCAATGAGCAGCATAGTTGCAGTACCTTTTTTGACCATTTCCTGCACAGTGTCCCTTTAAATCTATGTAAATGATATATATATTTTTTGCCATTGCAGGATGACCGCAAAGAAGGCCTACGTGCGTCGGCTGGTGTCCAAGGACGGCCACAACCGCGTGAAGATCGAGAACGTGGAGGGCATGGTGAAGCTCTACCTGCACGACATCTGGACCACCGTGGTGGACATGAAGTGGCGCTACAAGCTGACGCTCTTCGCCTCCACCTTCGTCCTGACCTGGTTCATCTTCGGCGTGCTCTTCTACCTCATCGGCATGGCCAACGGCGACCTGGAGGAGGACCTGCCCCTCAACCACACGCTGTGCGTGATGAACGTCCAGTCGCTGACGGGCGCCTACCTCTTCTCGCTGGAGTCGCAGACCACCATCGGCTACGGTTTCCGCTACATCTCCGAGGAGTGCCCCGTGGCCATCTTCACGCTGGTGGCGCAGCTGGTCATCACGGGCCTGGCCGAGATCTTTGTGACGGGCGCGCTGCTGGCCAAGCTGGCGCGGCCCAAGAAGAGGGCCGAGACCATCAAGTTCAGCCAGTCGGCCGTGGTGTGCAAGCACGAGGGCAAGCTGTGCCTGATGCTGCGCGTGGCCAACATGCGCAAGAGCCTGCTGATCCAGTGCCACCTGACGGGCAAGCTGCTCTTCCCCTACGTCACGCAGGAAGGGGAGAAGACGCAGATCCAGCAGGCCAACGTGGAGTTCCAGCTGGACAGCAGCGGGGAGTGTCCCTTCCTCAGCCTGCCCCTCACCTTCTACCACGTGCTGGACCACAGCAGTCCCATGGCGGGCCTCACCGCCGACAACCTCCAGACCAGAGACTTCGAGCTGCTGGTGACGCTCAACGCCACCATGGAGTCGACGGCGGCCACCTGCCAGACCCGCACGTCCTACGTGCCGCAGGAGATCATGTGGGGCTACGAGTTTAAGCACTTGCTCTTCACCACCCCCAGGGGGCGCTACGTTGCCGACTTTAACTTCTTTGATAAAGTGCAACTCTGCAATGACTCCACCATGCTCAGCAATAACACGGAGAAGCTTCAGCTAGAACAGGAGTATCGTAAGGAGTAAATGAAGAGTTTCGTTGCGAACAGGGGCGTCAGCTGACCTAATGCTGTACAGGGGCACCATAGGGCACCGAGAGATAATGCAAGTGTGGAAGCAGCAAACAAAGTTTTTTTGCCGTTATTTATTTTTAAAAGCTTGTAAATTAATTATATTATTGCAAGTAAGTGCATGTGCGCTATTTTGTTCCCTTTCTGTGGATTACTCCATACGCTAAACGAGTTAAATTCCAAGGCAATACGTTTTTTGCGTGTGTGTGTGAAACTCATACCAGAGCACAGCAAATCAATACCCAGGCACGTGCCCCTGTAAAACAGATCTGGCGATGCCCCTGGTTGTGAACTGACGTATCCATCATTTTTAACTTTTGCATTTTATTATTGGAAATGACTTCTCATAAGTTCTATCATTTATGTGCGAATTCTTGCCATTCAAATATTTTGAGAACAAACTTTTTAAACCCATATAAAATGCATTTTGCAATGCAATGCAATGGAATGCCCAATACAAAAATGTAATTTTCCCAAAATATTCCAAAATGGATATACGTCATTTTGAAGAAAAGCTCTTTAAATGCATTCTTGGGCTTCTGGCTCAGGCCTCAAACATTGCTGTCAACCTCAAACATTGTTGTCCGAATATGTGTATGTATTTAGATTCATTTTCAAGGAAACATAAATCAAGTTAAATTTTAAGTTGTAAAATTCAAATGTCATTGGTTTAGAGGTCTTTGTTGTTGTTTTTAAGTAATGTTTAGGCATCATTCTTTATGCACATGTTCTTTACTTCTACAAGTGTTTAGGTAAGCCTACATTTCTTTACCTAAACAATAAACCCATGAAAGTCTTTGTAAAAATACTGACCTACCTTTACAACTCTTTCAAAGACATTTCCAAGCGACAAAACACCAGCCTCAGTCAGTGTGGAATATGAACCCTGTTTGGAAGAACATTACACAGAAAGAGAGAATACAAAGACAAAGTAAAGAAATAAAGGGCACAGCAGTACATAGTCTACTAGATTACATCACACTCAGCCAAAACTTTTAAGTGACTTGCTGTAATTTTAGCTTCAAATTGCAGTCCTGGAGCAAAAGCATGTCAGTTAGGGGTCTTACACACTAGGGCGGGAAAGCGTCGCGGAACGGCCACGTTTTCTACGGCGTCGGTGAAAATACATTGAAAGTTGAAACCTATCTGTCCTTACACACCAACCGGCGGTAGTCGGGCGTCAGCGGCGCGGGAGCCGGCTCCGCGCCGCGCTGCATTTGGAAAATAGAACTCGAGCGTATTTTTCACGCCGGCGACCGGCGGTGTCTCATTCAAATGAATGGCAAAGTAGCATGCTAGCTTTGGCTGTGGCTAGGGTTTTGAATAGGACTGGCCGCGCACGCCGACGCTGTCAGTGTGCAAGGCAGAGAAAAGCACGCCGGCCAAAACTAAGCAGAAAGACCGCGTCCGTCCTGCGACCGTTCCGTTCCGCCTTGGTATGTTTTGGCCCTTACTCTATGGATGAGCAGAGGGCTGGATTAATGTACAGGCTAGATATGGCTGCAGCCTAGGGGCCCCCACCTCCCAGGGGGCCCCCGATTGGCCAAAAGTGAAAAACTGCAGAATTGTGACAAGATGCAATATTGAAAACGTCATCTGTCTTGTTGAGTACAGTTTTGAGTCTTGTTAATACTCTTCCCCACAGTTGGTAGACATGGTATCCTTAATTCCTAGCTCATACTTATGTCTATGTAAATATGTATGTCTATGTAAAAGGGGGCCCCCACACCAACCTGTAGCCTAGGGGCCTCAGCTCAGGCCATCTGAATCCGGCCCTGGAATAGATAACCACCCACATTCCTTCTATTGACGTGAGCTAGGACTCGAGACAAAGTAAAGAAATAAAGGGCACAGCAGTATACTAGTCTACTAGATTACATCACACTTGGCCAAAACTTTGAAGTGACTTGCTGTAATTTTAGCTTCAAAATGCAGTCCTGGAGCGAAGGCATGCCAGTTACTGTATGGATGAGTACACTGTAAAACATTTGAAGTCAGTTCGACTTCCAAATCCAAGCTCCCGTGCTGCCTTAAGTTTGCATGTTAACTCAACAACAGGCTTATTTTTGTGTCAACTCAGAAATCAAAGTCTAGAAAGTTGATCCAACTACAATATTGTTGTTGTCTCAACATAATGTTCTTAGTCATCAAAGTTGATTGGACTTCGTAGCCATTGTTGGATGAAATTGATAGTGTAAGCTGAATTAAAAAGCCATTACAAATCATTTCAATTTAAGATTGGGAGTTTAAATAACATAATGATAGACATCATGCGATATATGACTTCAATTCCAAATTTATTTTAACTTTTACAGTACATTCAAGACGACTCACAGATTCAAGATCCCCTGCTGCCTTACATTTGTAAGTCAAAAAGTTGTAAGTCAAAAAGTTGATTCAACTACATAGTTGTTGTTCACGTTCAATGTCCCACATATTAATACATGCACAGACCATTAATACTTTATACCATCAAAATTCATGACAAATCAGCTAGCCAAACAGGGTACGGACGAAATTGTGGGTGCAGTAAGAAAACATTATGTTTTGACTTTTGGTAAGACTGATGGAGGGACACAGAATTTATGTAGAAAAAAACAAACTGTGGAGAGCTGTGGTCTAATGGTAGGGAGTTAATCTTGCAATTGGAAGGTTGCAGATTTGAATCTGTAACCATACATCAGTACCCTCATCCATGACTTCTGGGCCCTTAGGAATCTAATTCAAAAATTACTCCTCCAGGGACTATTTTACCAATATGCAGTGTGATGTCATTGAAAAGAGTATAGTACATGATGTAGTCCAAGTCCAAAACACTGTGTGGTCAACAGTCCATGTTTTGTGAACACACAAGAGATTCACAGTCTTTTTCTTCACATTGAGCCCAACTCGCCAGTTGGCATGTCCCTTTTGAAATGAATGATGACCTTGTGATGAATGATGATGAAGACTTGTAGCTGGCCTTTGTCTTTGATAAGCAGTCCAACTTGCATCCCTGTCAGCCTCAAGCTGCTCTTCACCATGAACCTGAAAAGATAAAAATAAGAAAAAATAACTTCTTATGTGTGAAACAGCTCTCTCTCGCTCTCTCTCTCTCTCACACACACACACACACACACGCACAGATAAACAGGACATCCCGAAACACTTTAAACCAAAGTACTGTATGTTTGCATTGTCTTTTTTTCAAAGTGTAAGAAAATGTGCACAGACATGAATTTACAGTTCTGTCTATTCTCAAAAATATGTCTAAGGTTTACACTGTGAGACCGGCAACAGTCCTTGGATGTGAATGCAACCATTGCAAATGAATGAATAATATTACAAATAGACCTGTATGTGGTATAGTGCGTTGCCATTAGTGCCAGGATAAGAGTGGATGTCAGTTTGAAAATAGATGGTGACTAAACAGTCACATGATATTTAATAAACACCTACTTAACGATGTAAAGTGTGTATGCATTACACCCCCCCAAACACACACACACACAAACAGTATATGGGTGGACTATAATTGTTGTTAGAGAAGAGAATGGCCTGAAAGAGCGGAGGTGTCAATTCTGGCAACACAGATTACCTCACCTACTGAATTTGCTTATCCAGGAGTTTTATCTATGTATGGAAAAAAATAGGAAAGCATTTGTAAATATGAAGACTTACAGCATACAGGAGGAATCCTCTGGAAAGTGTGGGAGTTGATGTAGAGTTGTGCAGTGGTTTTGGTTTGTGTCCTGCAAAAACAGATGAGTGTAGTTGGAAGAGATTATGATTACCTTGAATCCAAACCTAGGCACTAGAGTAAAACAAGAGTAAAACTGCCATTACGCTCTCTCTCTCACACACACACACTCTCTCTCTATCTCTCTCTCACACACACACACACACACACACACACACACACACACACACACACACACACACACACACACACACACACACACACACACACACACACACAGAAAATGGGCAATTATCTGTGTTATTGGGTCAATAGTATAACAGCATGAATGTTCACCAGAGGTGTCAATCCTGGCATAGGTAAAATACCCTACCACAGTTGCCTGTGCACCAGTTACATCCATAAGGTTATAGGACAGTATTTGTAAATTAAGTCTTACATCGTACTGGAGGATTCCTCTGAGTCAATGTAGAGTTGTTGTCCTCTGGTTTGGGTCTGTGTCCTGCAAAGACAGGTGAATGTAAATGAATTGTATGTATTACCTTGAATCACAATATCTGTACATAGTGATGGAAAACACTAGCATAGAACATATTGTATACATATTACATTCCATACAGTCTATAGAGTACAGTAGGCTACCAACCTGTTTTCAGTTGCTCTCTAACGCTGAAGAACCTCAAGACAACCCAGAAAGAACGGAAAGGTCCCATGAAGGTCTGCTAACAGTCTTGTGGAACACTGCAGTTAGCTGAAGCAGATAAATAACAGCAAATAAAAGAATAATGTATGAGATGGAGACATAAAAACAACTGTATGGATTACATTGCTCAAGTAACAAAATCCATGATTTGCATGTCATAGTCATTAGACAGATTTACCTGTATTACTCATTAAACAACACACTCCACGGCCTCAATGAGTGGTTCAGAATCCTCACAAATTCCTCTTCTGTGCGAATGTTCCCGTCAACTCCATCGTCAGACCCCATCATCCGTTGGTAGAAGCATGCATTTGCACCCTGTAGTTAAAACACAATATTTATCTTGTATTACTACGTTTTTACATGATTTTCATCTTGACTAATGTCGTCTACCGATTGTTATACAGCAGCATCGCGCTGAAAACATCGCTTCAAGAGGCATGTTGCCGCAATGGCTAACTGCACCTTTGAAATACAGCCAGCAATGTCCTTCAGCAGTAGGCCTACATGAGTTTGACTTCGATTAAAATGAAGTAAATAAACAGCCAAGATTATACACCAATATGTCCTTTTAGGGTAGTCTGAACAAAATTCCACAGGGTGACTTTCTAAATAGTAGTTCTAATGCTGCGTAAAAATGGTGCGTAAAAAAGGAGGGGGTCCCCTTTCGTAACGCTGCCGTGTTCGGACACAACCAAAGAACTAGCATAGCAATCTGACGATTGGCCATTTAGAACGACAAACTCGTGAAATGTGGATAACCTGCCATTTGCAATAAGCAATTACCATTTCGTTCACGACACGAGATTACACCAATAGACTACATTAAACATTTAATATTGTGCAAGCAACATGACTAGTGTTTTAGGTTACAGTGAGCCCACCACATCAGAGTTTTTTTTTTGTTTTTTTTTAAGTCTATCCTTTTGATTTTCAGTTCAACCGAGAGGCACATGTTACATTATCACTGATTCTGACGATTAAAACTACTTAACTTACCGGCGAAAGACTGCCTGCGACTGTGGCTCAATTGCCATGAAGTTTCCTCCTCGAGAGTACGAGTTTCCTAAATCCATTTGACGGTTGATGATGTTGAGGTCCTTCACTCGTAATTCCATTGCCTACGACAGTCTTCTTCCGCGGTTCAGTGCAGCTGTGATTCCTTATTTTTGCATGAGAATCGAGTTTCTCTGCGTTATTAAGCTATTATTTCTTCAGGGGTGGCTCATTTGACTCAGCAAACAAAAGTTCCAATTTCGTGCATGCGGTTGATGTTGCTTAGCCCCACCTCCACAGTTTCCCGGTTATTTTCATTCAAACCCATGACTTTCTAAACCAAGTTCAATCAAACTATGGCAGTTCAACTCAATGGATTTCTCAGAGTTTAATATTCCCGCCTTCCCCCCCCTTTCTTTTTTTCAACTGCTGACTTGCCAACCTAAGTTCATTCAACACTTCAAATCTGCCATAACTATCAAATAATCAACACAATAGGCATTTGTAAGTTGTATTAGAGGAAAAACTTCCTCTGTAAAGTTAAAGATCAGGGACTTATCAGAGCTCATTGTGTTGAGGAGACCTAGAAAGTGGTTTTAACTAAACGAGGCTGCAATGTTTTACAGTGTAGATAACCACCCACATTCCTTCTATTGGCGTGAGCTGGGACTCGAGTCTGCAAGTACCATTAGGCCATAGCTGTCCACCTACTGCAGTAATACCAGACAGAGTGTGTTCCAGAAATGTTCTCACTACCAATAATGTGTTTCTAATAAAAACAGCAGACCATGGTCTGAGCTGCCACAAACGTTTCTTAAAAAGAATAGTTAGGCTTACTTGATTTGTAATAGTAGTAATTGTCGGGGCATTAGGTGACCCAGAGGTGAATCCAACAGTTTTGCTTCCTGTTTAATATTGTTGATGTTTTCTGTTACATGCATGTTGTTTAACATTTTCTTTTATAAGACACTGTAGAGGAAAGTATTTTACATCATTCCTGAACGGTAAGATAAAATTAATTTTTCCTGAAGTTCACCTGTTTGCAAAAGCCGACACTCGAGTAAAAAATATTACACAATCTACGTATATCAGTCCATTAACTGTTGTTTATAGCCATTTTCTACATGTTGTTTTCACTCTTAAGTTAAACAATTCAAGGGAAAGTCTAATTGTGGAGTGAAAAGAAACCAAAACTGACGAACAAAAGGAAATATCATTATCTATTCACAGTATCCCCTTCAACATCACAATAGGATTTAGCAAAGCAGTTTTGAACATCAGAATTAACGTGGTAAACTAACAAGCGAGTGTCATCAAAGTTTGGTTGTGTTTTCGCGGTATGAACACAGCCATCATGAAACGCAGCACAGACAATAGTAATCCTCCATCCATTATAACCTTCAGAACAAGTAATGCTAACTCTCAATGCCCTTTAGTTCTTGTTGCTGCTGCTATTGTTATGGCAACAGCAGTATGTGTGTTGGGTGAACATGAGAGATTAGCAGGGCATGTTTGTGTGCATCACAACACTCAACATTCTTATACAATGACAAAATGAAAAAGCTTTTTGGCTTTAAATATTGTTTATTGGAATGACAATATTAAAAAAATCATATAATTTATTCTTATGAATACTGTCTCCTTGCTTTTGTAAAATAGCTGTATTTCTTTCCAAAAGTTAAACGTACAATTTTTTAATAAACGATGCTTCAACATAATTGTTTTTTTTTTCCTGAACATAAAAAATAAACATAAAATGTCTTCTTGGGCAGACTTACAAAAAGTACAAGAAAGAGAGTTTATTTCGTAAACATGTGTATAGAAAGCATCAAGTTCAAGTTGAGGGGGTACTCCAGAGATGTGGTTAAGTATCCACTAGCCTGCTGGTTAACTATATGTGTTCTCATGGGCGGTTCTAGACAGGGGCCAGGGTGGGCCCCTGTGGATTACCTCCTGGCCCCTGTTGTGGCCCCTGTGCTGAATATCCAATGACCACGACATGATACACATTTTTGTATCTTATATACTCATAACAGTAAAAATGTATCTCTTTGGCTAATTCATTCTTTTTGAGAAATGTGTCTGGGCGACGATACATATATAAGACGTTGTTTGGACTGTTTATCACTGTAACACTTTTATCAAGAGAACGCAAAAAAACTTTTAAAACAATTTCATCAGAAGATTTGGAGCCAATCATAGGTTCAGGATTTCTTTTCCTGCCAAGCCCCTAGTGTGCTACTGGGGAGATTCCTATTGGCTGAAACATGTTAACCTATCCAAGCCCTACCCCCCAAGCTTACTTTCTGGAATACCCCCCAGATTTCAGAGTCCAACTTTGGTCAAGAAGTTCACAACATTTATTACAAAATCCAATGGTCCTTGGCTGACTGAGATCAACTCATCATGTTAAATGCATAAGTTATATATTCCTACATAATAAAAAGGCTACATGTATACTCAGAACTGACAAACGCACAGCGTTCGTGACTCAGAAAACAACAATAATAGTGATAATAATAATAACAACAATAATAATAATAAAAAGTTGGCACTTTGGTCTACCATACGTATGTAGTGGGCTATATGGTGCTCTACAGATGGGTAATTTGTTTCAAACAAATCCTCACCTTCGGCCCTGCCCTGCCCCACCCTACCCCCACTAAAAAAAAGTTCTACATATCATTGTATAAAGCCTCCAAATTCAGATTCCAGTTGTTCTTTTTCCCAACCCTTTACTGTAGGTAGGCCTATACCTACTGGGATTGATATCTGTGTACATGTAAACTGCCTTCATATTTCATAATACCAGTAACACTGTAACATGGTACAAGGAGATCACATCATATAACACATCATATTAACATTGTGAATTCCATTGCAATAACGCTATAGTAACATTGTGAATGCCATTGCAATAATGCTATAGTCACATAGTAAATGCCATTGCAATAATGCTACAGCAACATTTTTTTTGTGCATTCTGTAATCCCTCATTTCAAACCTCCTGATCAGGGGCGGATTAAGAAATTATGGCCCCCTGGGCCAGACACTGTCTTGGCCCCCCATACCCCCCCAAAAAACGCACCTCTGACCCCGGTAATTGGTGACCCCGGTAATTGGACACTACGATACAACGACCCGGTAGGCCCGTTCATTAATCCACCCCTGCTCCTGACTTGTACTGACTTATAGGAAATACTGCAAAGCTTAGAGTTTATTTAGAGTTTATACTTGCCTCTCTATCCCTCTTAAAAACCGGCTATCACTTCACTGTAAAACCGCCGGAGTTATTCTGCATTTCAAAATAGCTTTTTTTAAAGAAGTATTTTTACACATACAATGCTGTGTAACTGTTCAGTTAACTGCTGAATTAATTGCCACATTTATATTTGAAAAACAACAGTCACCATTCTTTCAAAAGCATCCAACATACTTGTATTGCACAGCTTACATTCTTCACAGCCTTTGGTCTGATGATATTCTTCCAAAAATATGTTTGTAATTAATAAATTACTAAATGTATTAAATTTACTAAATTAATAAATTTGTTGTTTTTGGAAAGATATCTTCCTTCTCATAATGCTCTGGGCATTTCCAACACACCCCACATTCCTTTTCTTGTCTTTGCAACATCCTTTCAACCCCTACAGCGTTTTCCCATTCAATAATACTGTACAATACATTATACATATTCACATGATTGATTGCACACTTTGCACACTTAGAGGTTCAAAGAGGCTTCCCATGTTGTTTTGGCACAAGCCTCAAACTTGGCATACTGAGTTGCATGTTAAGGCCCTCATGAAGGCACTATGGTGGCCCTACGGTGGCCTAGCAGTAGGTCACTCGTCTGCTATGCGGTCGACCCGGGATCGATTCCTGGCCCAGGTCCTTTGCCGACCCTTCCTCGCCTCTCTCTCCCCACTTGCTTCCTGTCACCATCTTCACTGTACTATCATAAATAAAGTAAAAAATATCTTTTAAAAAAATGAAGGCACTACGGTCAGACACACACAGTTGTCTGCAATTAGACTTCTTTTCGGAGCTTAAGCGTCAAAAACAAGTCCAGTTGTTCACTTTTTACCTACAGGCCCTTTGGATTACCATTACCTGGATGAATGAGAGGGAATCTTAACAGAAAAAGGGCAGTTCTCCTGATGGTCTTGACCTCATTAGGCCTATTGCCATCCTTCAGTTTGAATATTATCCTATACAGTATATCCTCTGTATTCCAGATCCTTCCTGTGCACTCTCAAACCCACAACCTCACAGCAACTCCCATATTAAAGGCACTATTGCTACCAACCAGGCTAAACAGCTAGGCTATTAGCTCAGCTGGTAGAGTATCTTTTTGACGTGTCAGCAGGGAGGTTTACTAATGTTCAAGTTGGCATCTTACCTGCTTACATGCGCACCTGCCCAGGTGGGAGGCCATGACCTGGACGAATAAGAGAGAATGTTCACAGACATAAAGTAACCCCCTCTTGGTTGCCTTGCCCCCCTTAAGGTTAATAATAAAATGTCCTTAACACTGTTAATGTGCTGTTAACAGTGCCTGTTAATTTAATGTGCTATTAAATAACTGGGAGCATTAACAGTGTTGTGGACATCTATCATTCACTTTAAGTTATTTTGTTTTGTCCAGCACCTATGCCACTGATATGCGCGCATTCTCTGTTTTCTTGGACTTGGCCCCATGAAGCCCATGATGTGATGTCTCCTCCAGTGTTGAAGATGCCCTGTGTGCCCTGTAATGCGCAAGGTGCGCCTGCACCTCGTTAGTAGTAGGTGCCCAGGTGTGAGGAGGACACGTCGGCTAGTAGTAGGTGCCCAGATGTGAGGGCATGTGCGCGGCCGGGTGTCGGCTGTTGGGGTAGATGGGCCCCGTCGGCGAACTCCAATAAGGATTCGGGGCGGCGAAAAACGCTGACGAGGTGACGCCGGGCAAGCCCTGAGGGTGCGAGGAGACGAAGTTCATCTTCTGCTGGTGCGCGTGGTGGTAGGTGCTGACGTAGGACAGGTCGGCGGGGTACTTGTACATGGCGGAGTCGGGCGGGTGCGGCTGCAGCGCCTGGGCGATGCCGTGGAAGTCGAACTTGTAGGCGTAGCGCTTGCCGTGCACCTTGGTCATGATGTTCTTGTCGTAGTAGTAGCGCAGCGCGCGGCTCAGCTTGTCGTAGTTCATGTTGGGCTTGCTCTTGCGCTCGCCCCAGCGCCGCGCCACCTCGTCCGGGTCGGTCATCTTGAACTCGCCGTTGGTGCCCTCCCACGTGATGCAGCCCGCGTTGCCGCTGTCCGACAGCAGCTCCAGCAGGAACTGCCACAGCTGGATCTGACCCGAGCCTGAGGAACGACAAAGACAGTGCTTAATTTGAGGGGGAGCAAGGGGGAGCTAGCTCCGGAACCTCAGATCAGAGCTCCGGAACCTTGGATGGAACCTCATGGAAAGACCGCTTGACAAATTAAGCACTGGGCAGACAGTAAACTAAATCGGTGGTTTTTTTTTTTTTTGGGGGGGGGGGGGGGGGGGCTTTTTGGACTTTATTATGACAGGATAGTATGAGAGGAGACGGGAAACAATTGTGTGAGAGAGAGATAGGGTAGGGCTGGGAAATGACCCCGGCTGGACTCGAGCCGGGGTCCCCGTGGGCATGCACTGTAAGCCCAAATGTGGGGGGCTTAGTAAATCAATGGTTTCCAAAGTGGGGACCGGGGAACCCTGGAGGGCAGCGAGTGGGTGCTATGTTGGAAGGTAAAGTATGGCAAAACAAAATAACTAGTAATTAAATAAATTGAATAACTAATGCACACCAAAATAAAATAAAACAATATATAAGCCTAACAATATTCCCATTCGTTAACCCCTTAAGACACGGCATTATAAATTATCTGTTACCAGAATGCCAATGACCAAGTCGTAATGTATTTCTAAAGGCCCCGTGTCAAGTCATACTAGTTTAGTACTATAGTACTGTAGTTAACTTTCAATGTCTATTACAGCGTGCCACAGGAGGTACGGCGTGCATTAAGGGGCTACTAACTGCATTATAATAATCTATTGCAGGGGTGCTCAACTAGAAACTGAAAAGATCCACTCGCCAAATTTCGTATGTTTCCAGGGTCCAAAAAAGTCGCTACGGACCGATGCAGAAAATAGCCTCACTCGCTGGCTGCACTGGCCTCTTGCTCACTCACTGAGTTGTCAAAGTGATGATACTTTTATTTGTCATAAGACTGGCTTCGCAGAAATACACCTATAGATCGCATGGCAGCGAAATCTCATGTATAATTTATACATATTAAATACAGATGGATTTTGTCTTGGTCCGGATGACATTGCGTTTGGGTCCGCATCCGGACCTGGGTCCGCCAGTTGAGCACCCCATATCTATTGCATCTCTGAACATCATTGCATTACACTTGGCTGATGCTTTTATCCAAAGCGACTTACAGTTCTTACTGGGTATACAGTAGTACAGTCTGGGGTTAGGTCAGGTGGCTTGCTCAAGGGCACTTCAGCCGTGGAGAGAGGAACACACAATGGCTACCCCAATTACACAGTACCTGCCCCCGTCACCACATCACAATTATTATCATTATTATTTTATAAATATCCCAGTGAGGCAGTGACTCACAGACCTAGACTATGGTAGTGAAAGGCGTTGCGGTGCACAGAAAAAATTGTGAGGCACGACCCATGTAAGGGGGGCTTCGGCTGGAATCAACCTTTATACAGTATGGGGGCCTTGTCATGGCAGTGGTGTAGTCTACGTAGAACGCAGGTATACGGAGTATATACACTTCACAATTTCAGGGATTTCAGTATACCCACTTAAAATTGATTGATCCATTATTTAGAATGGCACAAATATATACAGTATACCCACTTCAAAAAATGCTCAAATATACAGCATACCCATCAGAAAAAATAAGACTACACCACTGTGTCATGGTAACGTTTATGATGGTAACCTCATGGTAACCTCTAAACTAAATTATCGGCAGTACTATCAGAATTGAATTAATCAATGAAGCAGTACGGAATAAAAAAAGTATTTCACCTTTATTTACTGATATTTTGATCCGGTTGATGATGATATCATGTTCATATCAATATTTTAAACCACTTTAAAACGGCTCTTCCAAAAACCTGATGAAACTTCATGGTATGCCAGACTTCGAACACACAATTAGCTACATGTCAGTCAAACTGTTTAAAAAAAAATCTTACCTGGATTGGCAAGCCTGCTGCTGGTGGGTCCCAGAATTTGATAAGGGTCTGGTGAAGAAATTAATATGCAAATATGAAATATATTATTACTATTCATGTCAAATATTATATCAATATTAATATCATTAGACTTGAAAAACACAAACCTAACTGAGGTCTCTGCTCCTCTGCTTTTGTCACGATGGCTGGTGGGTTTTGGGGGCCTTGAAGGGTTAAACATACGGCAGACACATGGACAAAAAATCAATCCCTGTCTTTATCACACTCATTCACACTCACACTCACACTTACACTCACACACACACTCACTCTCACTCTTGCTCTCGCGCTTGCTCTCGCTGTCTCTTTCTTTCAGGGAGAGGAGAGCCCAAACCGAGAGGCCAGGGTGACTCTCCAGACGGGTCTCGTATTCCAATAGGTCAACACTAAGGCATTTTGACTTACTTTTGGAGGTAGCTGCTGGTTGGGTGGGCCAAACGGACCGTCTCGCCACTTCATACGCCAGGTCTGTCACAAAAGGAAAAAAAAATAAAAAATCAAGAATATAGTTGCAGTTTCTTCAGTCACCCATAGAGGGTGCTCAGAAATCATAGTGGGAAACGAACTGCAATATTGGGTTTCACACAATAAAAATCCCTATGAAAAGTTGCATGTCTGCAAAATCTGGACACTGAGCTAAAGCATCCTCCAGAACACTGAACCAGGGCCGTAACCAGACATTTTCAAATACCGAGGTCAAATACTGCATGCTGTACTGCATACTGTACAATTAGAATGCTTCAAACTCTTCAATCAAACTCTTTCGTTTGTTTTCATGAATCACTGCCTTGAGGATAAATGGGGATGGAGTGGCGTATACAGACTGAATTTATCATTGTTGAACATATATCGATTTTCATCATAGATTAATTTACACTACTAAAAAAAAACCCACAGGACATGACCTCTGTGTCCTCAATGGTAGTTACGGCCATGCACTGAACTATGATGTAATGATAAAAGCACCACAAACCTGGCCTGGGGGGGAGCCTTTGGGCTGTGTCGCTGGAGTACACTTGAGAATTTGGAAACATAAAAGTCGCGCCTCCTGCAAAACAGATATGAAGTGTCTGTGTGTGCTGTGCAGTGTCTGTGCTTTGCTTAGAACACTGTTCAAATATTCACCCCTGAATTGTAGTTGTTATTGGTATGAATTTCAAAAAAATGATGAAATATACAAATCACTGTGCATTTACAGTGCAGAAAAATGTATTGCAACGTGTACTGTTGAGAAACCTAGTGCCAGAAATATATTGCCCACTGGGTTATTTAAAAATGTAACGCTGTATGTCTTTACTTCACAATTCTATTTTCAAGTTTTAGGATGTCAACTGACCTGTGTTGCGGGCGTGCATCATCCGTGGGGAGTTTTGCAGGGCCTTGTCAACATCATCTGAAGTCAAGTGAGGAAGGGGAGCTGACAAACAAAACACTCTTTTTGACATTAAATACTAGAATAACTAAAACACTAGACTAGACTAGGTTGACATCTTCGATAATATAATTTGCATGTCCGCCAATTATGCTAGCCAGTAGATATTAGCCATAATTATATCATTTTAGCCATAGATATAATTTCTATAGGCCTAATGAGAGCTTTAGAATTGCCCAATACTATTTTTTTCACCATTTCTGTTACTGCAACTGGACTCAGTAGTAATATCGAAACCAGGGGCGGGCAACTGGACTCTGATGCATTTTCCAAAAAAAATTCATATACATGTAAACAGCGTCTGAATGTTACCACTCTCTGAGATCTTAGTATAGAGGGGTCACTAAGGGGTTCGCTATAAGCCTGCTACATGCTGAATGCAAATGCACTCTGACTCTCTCTGAAGTAGTGGAGGGGTCACTGGGGGTTCCCTATAAACCTGCCATGGTACATGCTAAATGCAAGTGTAAAGAAATCCCTCACATTGTCCATTCCACCAACAAACTTTTAATACAGCGTTTTGGTCATCCGTCCTTCTTCGGTCGAAATGACCGAAATGTTGTAATAAAGTTTGTTGGTGGAATGGACAGTGTGCGGGATTTCTTTACACTTGAATGACAACCCCACTGGGATAATAATATCCTATGCATCTGCCCAACTACAGAGGTGTGCAAATTAAGCGTCTTCTTGAACATACTAAAAGCAAACACACTCACTCTCTCTGAGGTAGTGGAGGTGTGAAAGGAGGATCTCAGCGCTGTAGCTCTGGGTGAGCCTCTGGAAGTCCTCCTTGGTCATCTTGCAGAGCTCCTTGCCGTCCACGTTCTGGAAGAGGGAGATGTCCACCTCCAGGAGCCCATACTCCTTCACTGCCCACTCCAGCCACTGGCGCACATGCTCAGTAGACCACAGGCTGGGGTCTGAGGAGAGGAGAGGAGTAGAGGAGAGTAGAGGGGAGGAGAGGAGAGGAGAGGAGAGTAGAGGGGAGACAAAGCGAGGCGAGGCGAGGCGAGTAGAATAGAATAGAGTAGAGTAGAGTAGAGTAGAGTAGAGTAGAATAGAATAGAGTAGAGTAGAGTAGAATAGAATACAGTAGAGGAGAGGAGAGGAGAATAGAGTAGAATAGAGGAGAGGAGAGGAGAGGATAGGAGATGAGAGGAGAGGAGAGGAGAGGACAGAGTACAGTAGAGTAGAGTACAGTATAGCATAGTAGAGTAGAATAGAGTAGAGTAGAGTAGGGTAAAGAAGAGTAGAGAAAAGAAAAGCGGAGGATAGAACAAAGAGGAGAATGGAATAGATCAGAAAGCATTAGCTGCCATTGCACAACAGTGAGACGCACTACAAGGGCGATAATGTACTGTATGCTTTATTTAGTCATTTGTATTTATGTAACAGGACTTGACATGGAGCATTACTGAATCTCTCTTCTGACGCCTTGTACAGATACGGTACATTGATGATGTCTAATGATTAATGAAAGAATCCCAGCTTTTGGCTGTCCGTTGGTAGTGTGTACAAAAGATCATGAGTTGAAAACTGGGTTTGGTCTATTCAGGATAACCTCAAGATTCATTCTAAGAACACATGTTCAAGCTAATAGGGTTGCATGTATTGTGTTATCGTGCAAAGAAATGACATTGTAAGCTGTTGAATCCAAATCAGTTTAACACTCTCTATTTTGTAAAGGGTTGATGTGAGGTGTTGTCTGCTGTGCTCACTGATAACAATCCCATCCTCACCCCTTGGCTTGGCTTGGCTTGGCTCGGCGGCCCGCAGGTTCACACATTCTCCACGCCTGTTGTTGGATCTCCGCCATAGGAAACGGTCTAGACGAGGCGAGGGGCTCACATTTGCAACAAACACACTCCTGTGTGGCGCAGAAGGCCTCAGGAAGCCGTCCTCTGACAGCTGAATGCCGGCCGAGCAGGGAGGCACTGGGCCCTTATCAGAACCTTGCCCTTAAGGTGACTCGCCGCCGCATAAATTGTCGCCCCAAAGTTTGTGTTTTTGCAGAATGTTTCGCAGAATATTGTTCAGTATTGCTATGCGGCGTGCAATGCATACATCTGAAAAGATACTATCTATTTGGCTTCATTTACTTCCAGTGCAACAGTACATTACATTACATTACATTGAACTTAGCTGATGCTTTCAATTATTCAAAGCGACTTACAGTTATTATTTTTCAGGGCATTGGCTACAGCCCCTCTAGCAATGTGGGGTTAGGTGCCTTGCTCAAGGGCACTTCAGCTATGGATGGAGGTGTAGGGAGAGGTCAGGGGGGATTTGAACCGGCAACCCCTAGACTGAAAGATCAACTCTCTAACCACTAGACCAATGCTGCCCCAGTACATCCCAAAAAGTCTTGGGAGCTTAGTCCTGAGTCAGCCGATGCTTATTTGAGTCAATAGTCAGTGACCAATGACTCTCGCTACCACTTTCACACTCCTGTACTGCAGGCCTCAGGAAGCCGTCTTCTGACAGCTGAATGCCGGCCGAGCAGGGAGGCACTGGGCCCTTATCAAAACCTTGCCCTTAAGGTGGCGCGCCGCCGCATAAATTGTCGCCCCAAAGTTTGTATTTGTTTTTGCGCAGTGGAATGTTGTTCCGTATTGCTATGCGTCATGCAATGCATACAACGCCTGATACTGATAATACACAATATCTACTGTATTTGGCTTCAGTGCAATTGGAACTGTACACATTGTCCCTCAGCGTGCAGGTGCATCACAGTGGAACATCATTGGAAAGGAGAAGCTGGAGCACACGGCAGCTTAGTTTTCAAGACTTTATTCTGTGTAGACTCTGAAGAAGGTGTAGCAACACCAAAACGTTAGGCGGGTGTTTGCACATAACAAAGTCTTGAAAACAAAACTGCAGCGTGCTACAGAATCTTTTTGGCTTCATTTCACTTCAGGTAGTACGGTACACAGAAAGTGGAGAAGACGTGCTCACACTATCGCCTAAATAGGCTACTTAACAATTCTTAACTGGGTGCTGAATCCCACAAAAAACTTGAATGAATAAATGAAACGAAGGACAGCACTCTTCAGATTTCTTCTTTGTTTATTCGCCCACGAACGTTTCGGGCAGAGCCCTTCTTCAGCGTGTAATGGCGTTTGCCAAACGTTTGCCAAACTTCAGAAGAAATCTGAAGAGTGCTGTCCTTCGCTTCATTTATTCAGTACTCGGAGTAAAATACAGCAAACTGCCACAGTCTGCTTGGCCTGTCTGACTTGATCACAATTGTTTGTATACGTACCCGCGGGCACAATGACCCTGCGTTCGCCGGCAGCCATGTTTTGTGCATGAGGCATGTGCTTCTCCTCCAGGTAGCTGTTGTAGGCCACAGGTGCACCCTCGCCTCCACCTCCACCTCCACCACTGCTGCCCTTGGGAGTCTTACTCACACTGCTCCCATCTGGGGAACTCCTGCAAGGGGAAAAGAGAGAGAGAGAGAGGAGATGAGTGGGTCACATAGAGCAAGACGCAATGGCACACAATAGTATTATAGACTAGGGGTGCAAATAATAATCGATTTGTATCTATGAATCGATCCTCCAGCTGGTGATTCCAATTCATCGATTCATCCACAAGAGAATCGATTAATCCATTTTTATTATTATTTCACTTCATTTTGTGAGGCCTTTTATTTTGCTCATGCCCAGAGGAAAGACCATATGTAGTTGAAGCTGAAGATTGTGCACATCCCAGGAGAAGGCGCAGGACAAAGGCTGACTGTACACAGTAAAAAATGCAGTGTTAATTCAACACTTAGAGAGTACTCTGGGACCAAATACACTCTAGAAGGTGTTACATAGACTCTATAAGTGTTGAATTAACACTGGAAAAAAATCCTGTGTAATATTACAGTGAGGATCTGCACACTTAAAAATCCTTTTTTTTTACCTGTCTCTATTTTCTTTTCTCTAAATGATAACATTAATAACAATAATACACTTTATTTTACTGTATTTATGTTTATTATTTTCATTTTATTTTTTATTATGTTTATACTTTTGTTTTTCTCCCAACTTAAGCATGCACCAATATTTTTAATACTTTATTTGCTCCCTCTCAGTTACTTGTCAGTCAGTGTGTTGTTGTGTTTGTGTAAGAAAAATGAAAATTCAATAAATAAACAATTGAAAAAAAAAATCATTTTTTCTTTGTTATTTTATTCCACGGCAGGATAGGACTGTTGTTGAAACCTCATCCTATATAGGGCTGCACAGTTAATCGAAAAATAATCAAAATCGTGATAAAATAGTGAAATCGAACTCATTATTTTAATCGTGATTTAATCGTGGCAATAGTGACCTACTTTTGAGAGCGTCCTTGAAGCCAGAACATACAGACAGGCTGGCGTTTCTGGCCAGAAATCTGTCCACTTAAGTTTCATGCTATTGCCTTTACATAATTATTACAATTCATTTTATTTTGCTCATCCCGTATGTTATTCATTCTTGGTTATATTTCATGTTATGATTTTCAAAAAAATCAGCAAAAATCAATCGTGATTAATAATCGTGATTATGATTTTGACCAAAATAATCGTGATAATGATTTTTTCCATAATCGTGCAGCCCTAATCCTATATATCCTTTATATCCTGGAATAAAATAACAAAAAAAGGATTTTTAAGTGAACAGACTCCTCACTTTGAAAAGACCATATGTAGACAATAACCGTCACAGACAGCACAGCAGAGACCAGTTACACCGTAAAGGTCACATACATTCACACATGCACCAATGCTTAGTCATGGCTTCACGAAAGAGGAGTCACTGAAGATTTCTTTTTTTTTCTCTTTTCTCTTCTTTCCTCCAAAGCAGAGCCCGAGGACATTTTTATATCTGATGCACCAGCGAATCAAGATGATCAGGTTGCTATTATTATTACGGCTGGAGAGTTGCCCTCTGGAGAAGAAGAGACGCCAGATGTTGCGGATTCAGGATGGAATGTCACATAACTTCATCTGGTCCCGTCTTGCCACAGCCAGGATTATGGAGAATTGGAAGTCACCGGGACTGAGACGGGACTGGAGTCTGGACCTGCCGGGACTGTCATGTGCCAACCAACTGTTGCCATGCCATTGCCCCTGGCCTGTGGGGAATGTGCAGTGTGTGTGTGTGTGCGCGTGCATGCGTGTGTGTGTGTGTGTGTGTGTGTGTGTGTGTGTGTGTGTGTGTGTGTGTGTGTGTGTGTGTGTGTGTGTGTGTGTGTGTGTGCGTGTGTGTGTGTTTGCATGTGTGTGTGTGTGCGCGTGTGTGTGTGTGTGCATGTGTGTGTGTCTGCGTGTGTGTGCGCGTGCGCGTGCGCGTGCATGTGAATGAATGAATGAAACTTTATTGTCATTGTACAGGTACAACGAAATTGGTAAAGTGCAGATGCTCACGGTGCTCAAAATCAACAAAGAAACCTATATATATACTGCATAAAAATAATTACGTTTTTAAAAAGTCAGCTGTGCAAAATTAAGTGTGCAGATTGCTTTTGGATGAAAACTGCCTTTTAGCCTGTTTGTTTTTGTACCCAGAGCCCTGTAACGCCTGCCTGATGGCAGCAGCTCAAACTAGTGTGTGTGTGTGCGTGTGTGTGTGTGTGTGTGTGTGTGTGTGTGTGTGTGTGCAGGGCCGGTTCTGGCTTATTTGGTGCCCTAGGCGAGTTTGATTTCTGGCGCCCCCCCCCCTACCTTTGAAAGAAAAAAAAAATCTTTCTTATACCTCACAGAACACAAGACTAATATCCTTAGTAAGCTTAACTAAATAGCATCAAGAACAATAACCGTTTTTCATCAAATGGATTTGTGGTTCTTTTTGACAGGCGACCAACACATCAGATTGAGTCGCATGAAAGTAGCTTCACTGTGTGGTGTGTTGGATGTGATGGTGGTGGGGCCCCCAACCCCAGATGAGAGGGAGGTTATCAATGTGTTTGAATTGTAACGTGAAATTGAAATGCCAGGAGAGTGATACAGTACATTTGCATGTAAAATGCATGTGTAGACAATAAGCCTACCAAGGAGGTCTGCATTGATCTACACTATCTACAGCATCACAAAGCATGGCAGCATAACAATTTTAATAGGCTAAGCTACACATTTGTGCTGTCTTCCAAACCAATTTCATTTCTGGACTGGAAATAGTGGTGCATTTGTGAGTAGGAGAATGAGAAGGGGGCTATCTATGTGTTTGGAGGGACAGGGTGAGAGAAAGGGAGAAGAGCTGTCACGCTATTGAATTTCATAATATACAAAATATAGTAAATAGCCTCACTTGTCTGCTGTGCATGGTTCTGTTACATGATTAATGTAGGCTATGTCATTCTGGTCTGGAAATTAATGTTTTTTTAAGCTTACAACAAGCAGGTAGGCCTAATTCATGTGGATGGAAGGAGATATGGCAGCTAAAATTGTTTTAAACATTGCACCAGTCTTACTTTACATTGCTTGTCAACCTAAGCAAGTAGGCTATTATGATATCAGGTGGGTGTTAGTGAGTAGTGAGTAGGCTACTAACAGCTACTTTACTGGATTTCATTGCTTGGCATACTTGGCTAATGTTAGCATGCTAACTAGCGATTTCTCTGATCAAAAACAAAGCTCTTTTTCTCTCTAATTCCAAATAGTAACCTCATAACTATTAGGCTTTCCATAATCACAAACGGTTGCTGATTAAATCACATAGTTCCAAAACAACCTCTGAAACTCCTGCATCATGCAATGAGTGGTTTAATGAGAACATAATAATCTCCATCCAGCAGAGCAGCACTACTGTTTGCGCTTGCCCCCTCTGTCTCTCGAGTGAGTCTCCAAATTCAAAATAGACCGCACGCTGTCACTCGTCCCGCCCCCTTTCTCAGAACTGTCTGTTTATTGGTTCACAGACTTCCCAGAGACAGTTGGAAGAGATATTACTATTGGCTGAGGGGCGCTTTGCCGTGAGGAGCGCTTTCGCCACTCTTTGTTGATTGCGACTTCATAAAAAAACTTCATATCGCAAAATTACGCTTAGGAGAGCGCCATTTCGGCGCCCCTTCTTCACATGGCGCTCTAGGCGACCGCCTAGCCGGCCTATGCTAAAAACCGGCCCTGTGTGTATTGCACAGCTTATTAATCCCTTCAGGATGTTCCGTTACTGGAATTGGGATTCTGCTCGTTTCTCATGGTGCACGCGGCGTGCAGCACATGGTAGCCATCACAGCACTGGACAGCACATAGAGAGCAATGTGAGGGGAGAGAGCAATGTGAGGGGAGAGAGCAATGTGAGGGGAGAGAGCAATGTGAGGGGAGAGAGCAATGTGAGGGGACATATTCAGGTTAGGATGAATTGTCTTAATGTTGCCAAGCAACCAAAAGGTCACAGAAAGGGACTGCTCCTTGAGCTTTCTTGAGGAAAAAAAACCCACCACACGGCTCCTGGTGTATGTAGGTGCCATGCCAGCTGCATGGCAGCTCTTGTGAGGCATTCAATGAGAGCTAAATAGTGCAATCCCTTGTGTGGAGTGCAGGGTCAGTAGGAATAAGACATGACGCAGTCTCCAAAGTGTATGCCATGTAGAAGAGAGCAAAAAGTGCAGGGTCTATTTTAGAGATGTACCGGATCCAAGATCCGGTTCCGGATCCGGCAGGATAATTCATTTTCTCAGGATCTGGGTCCGGCAGGATCTTAAGCAGTGGATCCGGTATCCGGCTGTTACCTAAAAATCAGGATCTGGTGCATCTCTAGTTTTTACATAGCCTAGGCTTTTCAGTCAATTTTCACAACCCCAATCTCTGCATGGAGTGAAAGCCCTTTGGAAGCGGCCGTTGCAGGCAGTGTGGCAGTAAGCCAATTTGTCTAAAAAATAGTTTGAGCAAATGTAATAAAAAGGGCCCACGTGTTCGAGTAGGCTATGAGTTTCAACCCTTTCGTAGGATCTGGTATCCAGTTCCGGATCCGGCAGGATCTTAAGCAGTGGATCCGGTATCCGGCAGGATCCTAAAAATCAGGATCCGGTGCATCTCTAGTCTATTTGTTGGATAGCTATTGGATAGCTATTTATTCCTAGCTATACTTTGTAATTCACAAACGGTCTGATTACGCTTCTCTGGAGAGGGTTTTCAGTCGACCACCAGACGGGCGTTGTTACCCGACAATAAGCAAACGCACTTATTTTTTTATTATCTTTATTTTTATGTTTATTTTATTTTCTATTTTATTAGTATTTTTACCTTATGTTTTATCTTAATGTTTTAAATGTTTTTTTACTCTAATTTATTTCCTTCTTTCTTCCCTGTTTCCTTTCTTTTACATTTGTTAACTTTGTGAAGCACATTGAGTTGCACCTGTGTACGAAATGCGCTATATAAATAAACTTGCCTTGCCTTGCCTTGCCTTAGGAGCATAATAACATACATCATGAACATCAACTATCAGCGATTGGTCAGAGCTCATTTCAAACCAGTGCTGAGCTCATTCCTCCCACCCAAGTGCTCCAGTTCAACGAGGATCCAGACCAAAAATGAATTATGAAGTAATGAATGTGGTCTGGTAAAATCAAGCTATTACTGCACCATACCTGGAGCCGTTGACTTGGCTACTGCTGTGGCACTCCATCTTGATGGAGCTCCTGGCGGGCAGCTGGTTCATCCAATCAGGCGGTTGGACTGGGGGACTGATCTTGGTGCTCTGGCCGTACTCGCTGGCGGAAGAGGAGGCGGTCATGTCGGCTTTGGGATGGTGAGACACACCGTAGCCACACTCGAACAGTGACTGGTCCTCACTCACCACTGACAAGGCCTCCTGGGACAAGGAGAACACCATTCACAGTTTAAGGACATTAATGTATACAGAGGGTCCAGATAATGGCGCTTGAAGGTGCACTGTGTAGATTTGTGGCCAGAGTAGGTATTGAAACTGTGCTGCCCATCTTTTCATTAATATTTACAAAGTAATAAACTAATAATGTACTTACTAGTACTGTATGACCAAAGTACCAAAGTTTTGCTGCTAAAAATGTCTATTTCTGGAAATTCAAAATGGCGGACATGGAGGAGATCCCTCTTTTCATGTATGAAGAGTGCAATTTTCAAAGTCATAGCAAAACCTATTATTGTCAGTCTAACGAACCAACCTGGTTTAAGACAAGACAGCCACACCCCTCTAGAGGACTTCAAAATTGTTCATAGTCTTTTCAGCGTTTGTTAGATCTCTTTTGTGGCCCATTTTCCGAGAGGAGAACAAAGTTGCCTAATAATCATGCACAATAATTATGCCCTGATATATGGTATTAGGCTCCTTCTATCACACTGTCTCTTATTATACAAATATGCATGATCTGGAATGCGTAGATCCAATAGGTGTTCATGTCCATAAAGGGTGGAGGCGGACAATATGCATAAAATGGACAATATGGTCAAAAAACTTGCTTGCCTAATAATTCTGCACACAGTGTAGTTATTTAGCAAAACACTGAACATTAAATGCTTCATCACTGGGTTTCTCTTCTACAGCTTTCATACATAGTATGACACACAAAGATCATTCATGAAGAACAGGCCAGTGGCACCAGGTCCATGACTATCCCCATTCAAATATACAGTATTTAAAGATTAACAGAACGCATAAAAAAATGGCCAGACTCAACTCTGTTTAAGTCTCACAGATTTCAGAAAAGAGCCAATTCCCCTAAAACGTCAAGGCTTTAACAGGAATACAAACACAAGGTTCATTCATGCAGAACAGGCCTCTAAAAGTTGTGTCACATTGCGTTGCACCGAATGCCTACAGAGAGGAAGTGCTGCTCACGGGGCATTTCCTGCATCCAGAGTTCCTGGTGGAGCCGGGGGGATGGACGCTGGTATGGCGGCCGGCTGGCTAATGGAAAAAAGGAAGTCCTCGTCCATCGACAACAAAAATGTCTGATTGCGTTCTGCTGCATGCTGAAAGAGTCTTCAGAGTCACCGCTTGGCCTTCAGCTAATGGGGGTGTACCGTACGCAGGGGTGTCGTTCAGGGGGGTAACATGTGACTGAGTCACCAGGGCCCCATGCACGTAGGGGGCCCACATACAGTCCGATTTATGAAAATATATGGCTGGGGGGGGGTCCAGTGGAGCTGATTGTACATAGGGCCCAAAATGGTCTGCTACGCCCCCTGGGTGCACGGCAGGGGAGGGGAGGGGAGAGGGGGGTGAGGAGAGAAGGACACTCACTGCGGCACTTCCATCACAAAAAGTGAAGGGCATTAACCTCTTAGTAACGTCAACAGTGCAAGCTTGCCCTTACATTTCCCCCTTATCAACAGCATAGTGCTGCCGGTGTTGTTACAGCCAGCCAACTCCCCTGGCTGATTCCTTTACGGCGCTTTGTGGCTTCTACATCTGGCCAGCGCTGATTGCTTTCCCGCTATACCAGTGCTTCTCAACCTTTTTCGAACAAATACCCCCTGAACCTCATCATAAGCCTTGAAAAACTGAAAGAAAAGTCTGCGACATCAAGCTCCCGTTGCTCTTTTTTTAATGTGACGTTTCGGGCAGCATGCCCTTCATCAGACAATCTCATCATAAGCCTCCCAATGCCCCCTTGACCTCTACCACCTAACACCCCCTTAGTATTAAAAAAAAATGAAATGGACTAATGACTCCGAATGGCAAATAAGCACCACCCCCAGTCAGCTGTATCCTTCTCAACGCCCCCCTAGCGGTCCCCAATGCCCCCTGGGGGGCTGTATCACCCCCATTTAGAAACACTAGGCTATACTATAGGCTACTGTGAAACAGTGTGGTGTGGGGGTGATTGTGGCTGTGTGGGGTTGTGTGGGCAGCTTCTTCAAGTATGCACAATTAACTACCTATTACTGTAAGTGCACTCTCCAAGTCATGCTAGAGCACATGTTGACAGCACTGTGAGGGGGGGTTAAGGGCTTTGATTGGATGCTGATTACCTCAACGAGCTGTGTGTTGAAACCATTTACATGAATATATTCAAGTCAATGGCTGAAACATGTGAGGATAATTTAACAAAATGCTTTATGTTTCTGGGAATAAGACTGGATATAAACTATGCACACATGAATCAGTCATAACTAACCAATTTCTTTCAAAATAAATACATTCAAAAATAAATTAAAATTCTGTATTCAAATTCAATTATTCTCTATAACTTGTTAAGACAATGCATTACAAATTTACTGTTACCATAATGGCAATGACAAAGTCATTATTGAAGGCCCTGTGTATTGTCATACTGTAGCAGTGTAGTACTGTGGTAGCTAAATTTTCAATGACTATTACCGTGTTGCACTGGTGGGACGGCGTGCATTATTTATTGCAACAGAAGGTACATTACTACTGCTGTCATGTTTCCAAAACTCTAGTTAAGTGACTGTTTCCCCTGCAAGATTACCCAAATACTTTAACCCATTTTAGCCTGGAACGACATATACACTGCATTCAGGCTCTTGAGATTTGAGTTTATCATTAAAACTTTGGGTATGTTAGAGCTGAATGAACACAGTCTAATGCAAAATGCTTTTAAAAGGAACTTATTTCATATGTTTATGCTTCGGATGCTGAGATGTTTAGGTTTTAATAGGCAGAGGGCACCTTTACCCAAAAAGGGCTTAGGCTAAAATGGGTTAAAGGAATTAATATGACTGCTATTTTATACTTTTACGTCACAATGTATAATAGTGTGTATAATTTCACAATGAGTTACACCAGCAATAGGCAAACCACCAACTGCCAATATTGAAATAAAATAACAGATGCAGTGTTAGTTTGGAATGCTTGTCCCTTCAAGAATCAACTAAAAATGTTATGTCATACTGGACTGTCCACTCTACTATCATTGTTTGACATCTACAAGATTCTACAACACAAGACAATCTCCAAGGTCCTTACCACACTAATGATGAACTTAAGTAGCCAGGAAGGTAAATAGATATATAGTGTTTGTAATTGGGTATTTTCCCTAACATTTGGGATTGTAAAATGGTCTAATAATTATAGGTACATAGTTGTATTATGGTGTTTACAGAGTATGCTCCTTTGCGTAGTTAGAGAAAAATGTAACATTCAAAAAACATCACATTACAGGTACACATGGCAGAACAATGACACAAAACAGATACATCTTCCCTACTTCTCTGCTTCGGACAATTCACAAATAAGTCAACTAAATCTCCCAACATATGAATCCTCTGAAACAATGTTTTAAACCATTTTCAATTGTAGTTCGGACAGGGAAACAAATTTGTCCAGGGGACATCTTGCTTTACTGGCTTGGGTAGGGTGTTACCACCAGACCCACTCAATCTGATTGCGGCACAGTATTTGAAAATTCCTAACCCTCAAGACATCAACAAGTGTTTTAAAGTTTTACAAATCTTGTCTCTTACCTTGATGGTGCTTGCCATTGTCAAATAAGGACTGTCCAGTCCTTTTTATTTTTTTAAAAATTCAACTGCTATTCTGATTTTTCTCGTCTTTTTTCTAGTCAGACAGAGGGCAAGTTGGAGTTGTACGTACACACTAAGTGTTGTTTGGAGCGGATGAGATTGTGCTAACGTTGGGAAGTGGATTTGGCCAATGGCAGGAAGAGGATTCTATTGGTTCTGGCTAGCGGCGCTCCAAGAAACAGGATATTTGGGAGCGAGGAGATAAGGCCGCTTAAAACAATGTTGTTGTTGTGGATGATGATGATGAGTGTTAGAAGATTTCTGCTGCTCTTTCTGAGAAGGTGAAATTAGCAGGAAAACCTGCAAGAATGACACTTCAGGAGCACTTACGAGAGTATGATTCCAATAATGTGTGAACAACACTGGAAAAATATATATACTCGGAGTCGGACAGAAAACTGCACAAGTATGTGAATTTCGTCCTGATAGAAAAAAAAAACAGAGGAAGAAGCTAATAAATCTGGAAACCACCTGAAGTGGAAACTGACATCCTCCAAGAGCTCTAATGATCTGGTGCTCAGTATGACATTTGTTTCTGCAAATGTCAACTTTTCGGGGTTCATTTTCTTTCAACAGTCCTGGCAGCCCACCCTATTTGTATCATGTCTTAGCGTACATGTTATTCCTCTTCTCCTTCTATCAGTCTTTTCTTTCTGTCTGTCTTTCTTTCTTTCCAACACTGTCCTTTCCATCTGTTGTTGTCTTTGATATTTTATGACCTTGAGCAGGAAGCTGCAGGGAAATGGCCCCTGTTCCCCTTTCTCTCTCTCTCTCTCTGTCTCTCTCCGCTCTCTTTCTCTATCTCTCTTTCTTTTTCTATCTTGCTCTCTTTCTCTCTCTCCCCCTAGTTACTAGCTTGTCCCTCTCTCTCTCTCTCTCTCTCTCTCTCTCTCTCTCTCTCTCCCTCTAGTTACTAGCTTGCCCGTCTCTCTCTCTCTCTCTCTCTCTCTCTCTCTCTCTCTCTCTCTCTCTCTCTCTCTCTCTCTCTCTGTCTCTCTCAGGGTGACTTGGCCTCTGCTTGTGCCACACAATGGCCTACTGCACTGCACTGCACTGTTCTGTGGTGGCTGGACTGACTGCAATGGACTGACTGGGCAAGGAATAGGGCCCGGTCACTTTTGGCTTAAAGGGGTCCCTCATAATTAACGGCACAGAACTGACTCACCGGTGGGCCCTGCACTCTCGTGGGCCCCTATTTTCAGAAATGTAATTAAAAAAAAAAAAGTGTCTTTCTGAAAATAGGGGCCCAAGAGGGTGCGCAGCCCACCGGGAAATGCCCGCTATGCCAGATGGCCAGTCCAGCTCTGCTGACTGCTCTGCTCTGCTCTGCACTGGACTGCCCTGGCCTGGCCTGGCTGCACTGTGGGCTGGAAATGCTCTCTCTCTCCCTCCGCTCTGTGGGGTTCTGGGAAACTGGGCAGGGCCCGGTCGTTTGCACGCGCTGGAATGTCCTGGTCAGCAGCAACACACCTTTAAATCTCCGCTTGCTATAATTATTACGGCCGCCCGTCACCCTCGTTTCCTCTCTTTTCCTCTTTCGTCTGTCACTCGCTGCGGCCTGCTGGCTGCCTGCTGCTTGCTGCTGTCCTGTAACAGGGAGTAACACCCTCTAAACAAATACTCACGTAACAAAAACACAAAGATAAGAGCAGAGTTTAGTTATTTCTCCAAATATTTCCATCGAATCTGCCACCATTACCCTCATTATTTTGTTATCAATGACTGAAGAATAGTTATAGTAGACTTACAATCCAAGGTAAGAAATTAGCCACTCAACACAAACACCTTTAAGGACATACTGTAGTGGAACTGAGTTTCGATTCAATTTCCTGTAATTCAAATTCACTTCAATTCAACATCCTGTAGGATGTGAGGAACCAATTCGAATTAAAATTCAATTCCACTTCCTGCATTTAATTAAATTCAGTGAACAATTTTAAAATGTGAAAAAATGTAAAACATTACCACTGAAAATACCATTGAAAAATTATAACTCGGATGTTGTAGTCGGCAACAAGCTCTTTAACCCTAACTGATGGAGTAAGTCATGTAGATGGGTGGCAGCTACATACATGGCCTATGACTCTGTATGTAGCATAAATGGAGCATCAGCATCAGTTCAGACAGGCAACAATACTCCAGTGTTGGCCTCTTCTGACCTGGGCCAAACAATCAGGGGACTCCTCTGAACAGAGCCATACCTCCACATTTAAGTCATAACGTATTCAATAAAAATGTCATACCAAAATTGTATCTATTCAGTTTCTTGACTTTCCTGGACGTGACAGGACGACTTGTCCATCACCGATATATAACTAATTTATTGCAACAGGAGTGGAGCAGCATATGAGACCAATAACTCTGCATGAGAGTGAATCACCCTGGCTGGCCAGACGGACGGCTATATTAAAAGCAAGATTTTTTTTTCCGTCCATATTTCATCATTCTGGCCATCTGTTGTTCAGCAAAACACTTGCCCTGAGGACTAGCACGGGATGAGACGGCTCCTCGCTGATCCTCATATGGTTTAGCTTTCCAGCATCTTTGAGCATCTTGTGCTAGTACTGTAGGCCCTGTGCAAAATAAATGCTGCAATACCAAAGAACGGAGACGAAACACATTTTTCGACTTTGGGTTGTACCCAGTGGTGTAGTCTACGTAGAACGCGGGTATACGGTGTATACCCACTTCAGAATTTCAGGGATTTCAGTATACCCACTTAAAATTGATTGATCCATTATTTAGAATAGCACAAATATATACAGTATACCCACTTCAAAAAATGCTCAAATATACAGTATACCCACCATAAAAAAGTAGACTACACCACTGGTTGTACCTCTTCAAAGAATACACAGGAAAAAGCATAGATTTTGTAAAGAACCAGTGAATTACTATAATTTATTATACGATCAATAAAATTACTGTAACCAGGAAAATG
Source organism: Engraulis encrasicolus (assembly GCF_034702125.1). Lineage (NCBI taxonomy): Eukaryota > Metazoa > Chordata > Actinopteri > Clupeiformes > Engraulidae > Engraulis > Engraulis encrasicolus. The sequence goes on along the minus strand of NC_085863.1, from coordinate 14,299,521 downwards.
TCACAATAAGACCTGAAGTCATTAGAAAAGTGGACAGAGATTTTTGTAGGGCAGAATCAGGGGCGTAGCAGCAAATTGTGGGCCCTATGTACAATCAGCTCCAATGGACCCCACAGCCATATACTGTATCTGCATAAATCAGACACTGTGTGGGCCCCCTATATACGTACATGGGGCCCTGGTAACTCAGTCACACTTTACCCCCCTGAACAACACCCCTGGGCAAAATTCACCCTTAAAGGGACACTGTGTGAGATTTTTAGTTGTTTCTTTCCAGAATTCATGCTGCCCATTCACTAATGTTACCATTTTTCATGAATACTTACCACCAGCATCAAATTCTAAGTATTCATTATGACTGGAAAAATTGCACTTTTCATACATGAAAAGGGGGATCTTCTCCATGGTCCGCCATTTTGGATTTCCAAAAATAGCCATTTTTAGCTGCAAAAATGACTGTACTTGGAACTTACTAGAAAATATTTGTTTATTACTTAGTAAACTTTCATGTAAAGATCAATTTTGGCAATAGGCAGCCCAGTTTCAATAAGCAGCATAGTTGCAGTACACTTTTTGACCATTTCCTGCACAGTGTCCCTTTAAGGGCCGTACACACACATCGCTGCTATTTGCTAGCTTCTCGCTTGCTCGCCTACTCGCCTCTCTTTCATGGAACGTTCGCTGAAAGTTCCCGCGGCTTTAACTGCCAATGTACAGGCGAGAAGTACCGAGCTCTGCATTCTAATTGGTTACTCGCCTCGCTCGAAGTTAAATATTTTCAACTCTGCATCGCTTGTACAGTACTCGCCTACTCGCCAGCGAGACTCGCTAGAACACATTGACATTCTATTGACTTCATTCGCTGAGCGAGTAACTAGTAGCGACGTGTGTGTACGGCCCTTTACAGTACATGTAGTGAGAGAGTGGGAAGTGGTAGACCACAAGAGCTTGCCGACTCAGCAGCCGAGTGGGAGGTGTGGGGGTGGGGGTTGTGTGGGGGGTGGGAGGGCTGTGTGTGTGTGTGTGTGTAATGCCATCACTCAGTCTGAGTATGTAGGGATGTGGCATCACATAAACTTTGAACTAGTGAGCGGTGCCCATTGCTTCTTGTGTGTGTGTGTGTGTGTGTGTGTGTGTGTGTGTGTGTGTGTGTGTGTGTGCGTGCGTGCGTGCGTGCGTGCGTGCGTGCGTGCGTGCGTGCGTGCGTGCGTGCGTGTGCATACGTGCATGTGTGAATGTGTGACTGTGCGCATGCCTACGTGTGTTCATCACTATAGTCCTGCACTCTGCTAAAGGGAACCTGTCATTTCTCACCCCGGGATCTCTGAGTCACCACCCGACAGAAATGCACTTCAGGACACGGACACCACGTGGAAGAGATAATAAGGGAGAACATTTTAGTTTTAGAATTCATAAATCACTGGATATTTCTGCTTTCTGATGTCCTAGAATAGGTGTTCCCAACCTTTTCCAATTTGGGGCCCACTTGAAATTTTAACAAATGTCTGGGGCTCACCTCAACTTAAATGAATAGTCAACAGTAACACATACACAAATATTATTTTGATTGTTAGAAAATGATTTCAAGGCCCACTTGGAATACCTTCAGGGCCCACCCAGTTTGAGAATCACTGTCCTAGTAATATATATGTATTCTTGCTGTAGCCATTCAAATTTCAGTGTTGAGTAGCACAGTAGTCAGAATGCATTGCTGTTTTGGATAGTAGCACAGGTTAAATATCCCCACCAGTAGGGGAGTGCTGTGGCGCAGCGCGCTAAGCCCCCCACATTTGGGCTTGCATGCCCAAGGGTTGCACCCAGCGTTCGAATCCGGCCTGGGTTGTTTCCCATCCCTACCCCACATCTCTCTCCACATTTGCTTCCTGTCCTGTCTGAAATAAAGGCAAAAAAGCCCATAAAAATACATTTAAAAAATATCCCCACCAGTAGCAATGTGTGGGTGCTTTCCTGAACCCACTGCCATCGGCTGTGATGACCCTAATTAAGTCCTCCTAACCCAATTTATTCCAGGGGAACTCTCTCTGTAGCTACGTAATTCACTGCCAAATGGTGGCCTAGAATGTAAGCGTCAGCTAAATGTAATGTAATGTATGCTGCCATAATCCCTCGCACAGTACTACTCCTGGTGTTGATCTACGTCTCAAAATCACTGTTGTCCTTGGCGCCAGCGAGAGGCATGAGCTGTGTGGCACATGGCAAATGTGGATTGCCTTTATGGGCCTTTTCACGTGTCAATGACTATGGCAGATTACCAGTAAGGTGCAACAAAAAACAATGTTTACGATTGAAAAGAATGACATGTACCGTAGGTCTACATTTGCAATTCACAATCGACATGGTCCAAGTCATTTAGTCCACAGGACTCGTGCTGCCCTCATGGGCCTTTTCAAGAGTCAATTGGTATGGCAGATTACCAGAAAGGAAGGAAAAAAAACCCAATGTTTACCATTAAAAAGAATTAGCTCTACACTTGCAATCCACTATGTACATGGTCCAAGTCATTTAGCGCCTGGGACACGTGTGGCTACATTACACTGCGAGTGCTGTGAGCGCATACGCAGACAGAAAGAGGCCGTCTACCTCAGACTCTTGGAAAATAAGCTGAGCAGTGTCTGGTGGATGAAACACAACACTTTTTTCTTTCTTTTTAAGAAAAAGAAAAAAAAGCTGTCCCATAGCAGTGGAATTTCACTTCTCTACAGAAATCCCCCAGAAGCCAGCCTACCGTACCCAGTTGCCTTTAGAATAACACCACTAATGGCCCAACAACTGGCTCTTTCAGTCTGATGTACGTACGTATGCCTGGCTGGCTGGCTGGCTGGCTAACTGCAAGAACTGGCTTCAGCCTCTGCCACCGTCCCACAACAAGCCCAGGAATGAGAACTGACTACTTGAATGTTTCATTTGAGGAGAATTACACTCATTACAGAAACACTGTATCACACTTTTTGAACTAAATAAAGAAGCACAAATATGTTACATTTTGCAGACTTACTTCAACACTAAGAGTGCTAAGGTACTCTACTTGAGTACTAAAATGCCATATCTGTGCTTAATTGGAGTATTATTTTTCCCTCCTGTACAGAGGAGTTAAAAGTAAAAGCAGAATGTGACAAATAGCGCTTTGAGTGCTCAAAGGAGTGGAAAGGCGCTATACTTTGTATAAATGCAGTCCATTTTACCATTAACTATGTAATATCATGTAGGCTACTGGTGTTGCACTTTCACCATGAATTTACTTCTACTTTAATGTTGACACATATTATCCTGTTGTCTAAGAGTTGAATTTGGACTGGAATTTGGAGTTAACTTCTAAGTCCTCACCAGGAATAAAAAAGTAACCTGGTATTTACGGAGGACAAGAGTATTTATACTTATCATTAGATTACAGAAGATACTTGGTCCAGAGGTTTACTCTTACTGCAGTGCTACTCACAAAAACAAGCAACTTTTTTAACAGGAATGTTTAAGCTTTTAACAAACAGGAAATGTCCTCTATAAATCAGGGCCTGCCGACCACTGGTCAGAGTGCATTGTTATACTTCTCTGAATCATAGCATGTGACAACTACACTGACAAAGCGTTTCAGCAGAAATGTTTGCCTGCGCCCAGTGTCTTGCTTACAGAGGCCACACACTGATTACAAGCTTCTGAACTTCATAGAGACGGACAAAAACAAAGAATCGCACAAGCAGAGGGGTCAGTAAGTACACACTTGCACGAGTGATGCATGTGTGCTTGAGTTTGAGTGTGCGTGTTTGTGTATGTGTGCGTGAGCGTGCAGTGTGTGTGAGCGTATAGCGTGTGTGTGCATGCGTTTCGCCCAGCACTTCATAGTTAAGGCAGCCACTTCCAAAACAAACACTTGGCACCTTGACTAGGTCCTAGATTCTGAAGTTGAGAGAGAGAGAGAGAGAGAGAGAGAGAGAGAGAGAGAGAGAGTGAGTGAGTGAGTGAGTGAGTGAGTGAGTGAGTGAGTGAGTGAGTGAGTGAGTGAGTGAGTGAGTGAGTGAGTGAGTGTGTGAGTGAGTGAGTGTGTGTGTGTGTGTGTGTGTGTGTGTGTGTGTGTGTGTCTGTGTGTGAGATCTTCAAGTAGGCCTATTCTTGATCCCAGGTCATTACCCCTCACTACAGGAGGAGCATTTGACAATAGGGATGCAAATTATCGATTAATTCATTAATCATTAGTTGATAGCCTTATCGATCGACTTACGATTAATTGATAAGCGGCATTTTCCCCCCAAAATCTCAATATTTATTGGAAAAAAACTACTATATCTAAAAAAATTAATTAAAAATTGAGATAAAATACCACATTTAAATGAAATGGTGATTTAAATATTCCCACCATCCACACCCCTCTTCACACACACTCTTCACATGTCCATTTCACCTGGGTCTCTTGTCAGTTGAATTGTCGATTAATTGCGATTAATGTTTTTTTATCGATTAACGCATTGATCGATTAAAGTCGATTAATCGATTAATCGTTCGCATCCCTATTTGACAATATGCTGTAGTTGTGTTGATTTCTGATTTTCCTTGTCCCACCCTCATCCAGTGGCATTTGATGATCCAGTGGTATAGAATGTTAGACTAAAGAACAATTCCCCAATTACATGTTAAACTTTTTAAAAATCTATATGGAATATTCTTGCTTTTTAATGGTATGGTGGTCACACTGATATTCAAATCAATATAATGCCATTATAATAGTATAAGTTACCAAATATGATGGAATGTAATGGTAAGCACAAATAGAAAGACATAGTGACTCTCTGTTGCAGCAGGCTGCCTAGGGGTGTCAGAGACAGAGAGTGAAAGGTACAAAACCAGGATGAGAGAGGAAGGAGAAATGGAAAGGTAGAAAGTCTTTTCTTTAGGAAAGAAGCAAAGAGAGCTAACAGTAGGTCTTACCTTTGAATGCTGTGAAGCTTTAATGTCCCTTCTTCCTCCACACCAAGCACATCTGGGCAGGCCTCCACTAGACTTCTAGGCCTGAAAAACACCACATGCAGTACAGTATGTCACATACATGAAGTGACAGCCCAGCTGGAAAACTACAACTCCCATTGTCATTGTGAAACAGCACTCCACAGCACACAAGTGAACACTGCACACAAAGAAATTGCATATATGCCTCACCCGTGCAAAGGGGAAGGGCACAATGGCGCCCGAAAGGGAGCAGTGCGGCGGGACGGTATCATGCTCAGGGTACCTCAGTCATGGATGAGGATGGGGGAGAGCACTGGTTAATTACTCCCCCCACCAACCTGGCGTGTCGGGATTCAAACCAGCAACCTTTTGGCTAAAAGTCTGACGCCCTGACCGCTTACCATTACATAACATAAGAGTCTCTGGCGTTTTTAGATGTAGATGTCAGGGTGGCGCTATCAAAACTAACGCACGATTGTGTTAAGTTGGTACATTGATTAAAACATTTAGATGCATGGAATTAATGTTTTTTATAGTATTGCAACGCAATAATTTAAAGGGGTATGCCACTATTTTGGGGCTTAATACAGTTTAAATCGTTGACCAGGGTTTATAAAGGTGGTAAAGTGTCTTATTTTTCATGCAAGCCATTGTCTTGCTTTAAGACAAGTTAAAAGAGGGAGCATGTCGCTAAGCTAGTGAAAGTCAATGGATCCGTGTAGCATGCTACATGCTACAGTGATCCATTGACTTTCACTAGCTTAGCTACATACAAGACACCGCTTAACATGAAAAATGAGACACTTTACCACCTTTATAAACCCCAGCCAACGATTTTAACTGTATTAAGCCACAAAATAGTGGCATACCCCTTTCATCATTACAGTTATTAGCTGTGATTGCACCATCTGACTTCTGCTAATAAATACCATTAACCCAGCAGACCTGAACCATGTGACGCTACAATGTGTGATCACTAGAGATGTACAGGATCTAAGATCCAGTTCCGGATCCGGCAGGATAATAGGGTTTTTCAGACTATCCGGATCCGGCAGANTCTTAAAGATGGCCTCTCAACGTCATTTGATTAATATTGCTGTGTTCCCCATTGTTATTGAATGTGTTACGCGTTGGTCCTGTTTTAAAAAACGTTCTGGTTGCTTTGTTTCAAGCCGTTTTTGCAAGCCAGCAATGTGGCTTGTGGAGAAACGAGAGGGTGTTCCGTGTTTCTCGTGGAAAAGCGTCTCTGATTGGCTTACTCTTCCTGCTCTCGTGGAAATGCGTCTCTGATTGGCTCAGTCCTCCTGTGCCTGGATAGAATGTAATTGGAAACAGAGTCGCCACTTCTCCGGGTGGTACTGCACTATAGGGGCGCCAACGGAGGCGTGCATGCTCCATTCAGGGCTGTGCTCTTTCGACAGCGACCCCTAGGCGAGCTACAGGAGTGGGCCAGCTACCAGAGTGGGCTTGCTCTATGGATGAGGCTTTGTGCTGTGTGTGTACCTGAGAGTAGCAACCAGCTGATAGCTAAGCTAAGCTAGATTTCGGGCCACCAGACGTTGCTTGTATTGAAAACAAGCAGAAAAAAATTACTCGACATGTTTTTAGAAAAATGGATCGACATAAACCTTTGTGGGCAACGCCTTCTTTCGACGTGACGAAACACAGAAAGGCTTTCGTGATTCGCTCGTTTCTCTGCATTATTGATGTAAATTGGGAAACACCGGGAAACACAGCCAGGCGAGGTGACGCACCGCTATGAGAGCCTTGCAAGTGAGTTTAACTTGGGGTGACCGTCCGATCTTCAAAAGGAGTGAGTAAAACTGAGTTTTATCGGAAGTTGGCCTTTAAGCAGTGGATCAGGTATCCGGCAGTTACCTAAAAATCAGGATCTGGGGCATCTCTACTTTTTAAGTAGCCTAGCTTTTCAGTCAGTCTTTCACAACCCCAATCACTGCATGGAGTGAAAGGCCTTTGGAAGCGGCCGTTGCAGGCAGTGTGGCAGTAAGCCCATGATTCTTAAAAATAGTTTGCGCCAAAGTAATAAAAAGTGTGCGAGTTGGCTATGTGTTTCAACCCTTTCGTAGGATCCGGTATCCGGTTCCGGATCCGGCAGGATCTCAAGCAGTGGATCCGGTATCCGGCAGGATCCTAAAAATCAGGATCCGGTGCATCTCTAGTGATCACAGCACATAGTACTCTCAGCCACTCATCAGCCAACCTGTGCTCCACTCCTTGGGCTAAAGCCCTTTACATACAGTAGCTCAAAGTACAAACCCCAACTCCGATGAAGTTGGGACGTTTGGTAAACAGTGAATAAAATCAAAGTGCTATCATTTTCAAAGCATTCAATCTATTCATTAGATGGAGAATAGTGAAAAGACAACATATTAAGTGTTAAAACCGAGAAAAAATATTGTTTTGGGGAACATATGTACTCATTTCTAATTTGATAAATCCAACACGTCTCAAAAGAGTTGGGACGGGGATCTGTGAAATTTAGTAAACATCCAAATAAGATAAAACAACAAAGAAGAACATTTCAAAATGAATTGTACTGACGGACAATATAGGTGTCCAGGTATAAGATCATCATAGAGAGGCTGAGTCACTCAGAATTAAAGATTCAAAGGGAATAATTACCATAGTTATTACATACATTTTTGAATTCCCTTTGATTTACCACAATTGAGTGTATATAAGACATATTTTTGTTACTAAAATCATTGTATAGGTTCATGACATCATAAAATATATATTGGCTGTAGTCTCACTCTAATTCCTGGAGTGCTAGAGCTATTGAAAATTGACCATATTAAGAATGCTTAATGCATGAAAATGATAGAGGGGTGTAACATTCTCCTAAGCACCTGAGCTCACTTGAAATAGACCCAGAAGACATGGGAAACTGTCCTTTGCTTACAGAAGTCAGCAGAAGTTGTAGAAGTCCATTCTTTTTGACAATAATAGAGCATTGCACATCCTGTGCTACAGTAAAAATGGACCATCCAACTTGTGTTAGTGCTAGCTTCAAAAGTCAGCCTCCATGATGGCATGCGGGTGCAGTAGTGCATTGGTTAAGATGTTCTCACTCATCTGTAGAGTTAAATACAGTGCTGAATGGTATAAATGGGTTTTAAACAGCATGAAAAGCCACTCATGCATTATATTTTGAAGGGAGATCTTCTATTACTGCCACATAGTAAGGTCAAATTGCATTCTCTACTATGTTTTAACAGTTTGGCTCCATCATAAGGACCAGCAGGTGATAAAATGGTGGGATTTTGGTCAAGACCTGTCACACTGTAAGCACTACAGAAAGGAAAACATTGCAAATCATGACAAGGAATACACCCACCATTTAAGCTGGTGAAATCATGTCCAAGATAGGAATTAACACTGTTTTTTATATAAAATCATCTCATCGGTTAATGTATTTAACTGTTAAGTGTTGTCTTTTGTTTCGTTTTTAGTCTTCCTCGACATTTGCTGCCATTTATTGTCCCCGTCCCAACTCTTTTGAGACGTGTTGGATTTATCAAATTAGAAATGAGTACATATGTCCCCCAAAACAATATTTTTTCTCAGTTTTAACACTTAATATGTTGTCTTTTCACTATTCTCCTTCTAATGAATAGATTGAATGTTTTGAAAATGATAGCATTTTGATTTTATTCACTATTTACCAAACGTCCCAACTTCATCGGAGTTGGGGTTTGTACAAACATAGTCTACATAGGGCTAAAATCACAGCAAATAGTGGGTGTCCCGAACATGTGTATACAGTACACAAGAGAATTTGAATTTAAACACCTACTTATTACACTTTAATTATTTCAAACACACCCTGCATGTCTGAACAGACCAACACACACAGCCACCACGGCACCAGCCACACTTCTCTACGGCCACAGCACAGCAGCACAACACATCACATCACATGAGCAGACTTGTCAGCACCTCGCTCACAGCTTGGCAACTAAACTCCGCGGAGGATCTGCTGCTGCCTGCTGCTGCTGCTGGCCCTACAAATGACAGAAATATCTGCCCCAGCTTCTCTGCACATGTGGAGGGAGAGAGACTAGGGAGCTTCCAGCACCAGTGAACGTGACCAGACCGCAAGTTTGTCCCCTCAGTCACACAACAACCCATTCCCATATCCCCATTCCCCATCCCTAGCCATCCTTCCCCACGCTATGACAAATGGCACAAGCATCTGCCCAGCTTTTCACCACATGTGCAGGGAGGCTGCTTCAAGTCACATCTATTCAAGGCAGACACATTTATCTGTATAGCACATTCAAACTATAGTAAAAAAAGAGTCTTTAATAACAAATAAAACATTGCTATCAAGAGTAATGATTACACAACAATGACATAATCCATAACAAAATATAATGTGACGACGTTACTCATTTCAAGAAAATAGTAAATAGACAGTATGAGGTTTTTTATGGCTAATGTGGTCAAACAATGTTCAATCCAATACTAATACCACTGCTGCTACAGCTACTGCTACTACTACTACTATTACTACTACTACTAATAATAATAATAAATGGAATACTTATAAAACAAAACAGCAAAAGAATCATACACTTCTCACATTTCCATCTCTCTCTCTTTCACTTCCCAGACTTCTGACAAATGGAAAGAGCACGCAATCTACAAATCTAGAGAAAGGAAAGGTCTACACAGTCTCATCCATCTGACCCTAGGAGCGCAAATAAAATTCCTGAATGCCAGATTTTTTGGATCAGTAGGCTGCAGCGTCTGGCCTGGTTCTTCTGGGCCGGTATTCGGAGCGTGGAGGCTAATGCTCGACTGCTGCCTCGCATAGGCATGGGATCAAGCTTTTCATTTAGGAGGGATCTACAGGCCTCTGGGACCCGTGCTCGCATGTTATTGTGGGGATTGAAGACGCAATGCGTAACACAAAGAGCGAGTAGCAAAAGCTCACTTTGCTTGCATCCATGCAAAGCCAATTGCTGGGAAGCGCCAAAATCTCATGATTGGCGAAATAATATTTTTGTTTTTTTGGGGTATTTTTAGATGATGTTGCAATTAATATTTGTGCTCCATTAGTTACCACTAATTACTATCAGGGCTCTAAATTAACTTTTTCCACCACCAGCCAATTTGGCTAGTAGACATTTTTTCTTACCAGCCAAACAGAAGTTCAACTAGCCATTTTTTAATCTTGCCCAAATAGGCTATGCGTTAGGCTAGTTGTGTTTTTATTATTATTATTATTATTATTATTATTATTGTGGTTATTTTATTCAAATTTCCACAACACATAAACACTATAGGCCTACATACTAGGTCTACAATAAGCATATTATATATACTTTTTTTAAACTTCTGCTTTATTTTTTATCTTATTTTTACCTCTGAAAACAATGAATCACCAGCCACACATAACAGACCTTTAAACCAAACACACAGCCAAACACGACAAAACCTCACACTCCAAGGAGGGAGAAGAGATGAGAGGAAAAGAAGAGGAGGAGAGGAGTCAACACACACACACACACACACACACACGTTGTGCAATAATGGATATGATGTCGTGTGTGCCTATTGTGTGTTCATGTGGCCTACAGTATGATGCTATAGGCACCATTATTTCCTCCAGGAGCTCTTCTCTACCATGCGCAACAAAATAACAAGAAACCTACGATATGTTTAACTAAAAGCAAATAATATCACGGAAATGTTCGCTTCCTTTGTTACTTCCATAGCGTAGCCTACTCGCATAAGGTCTGCCCTTCTTTCCGATGGCGTGGGCTTTCCAACTTATTTGCGCCAGGACTTGAAACATTTCAGAAGACAACTGACAGCTACGCTCACACTACTCTGACAGCCCGTTCTCCTCCTCTGCCCTTGTCGCTATTTCGTTACACAACACTCCTGTTATTGAAACTCTTCGGTCAGGTCCTCGCAGCTTAAAAAGGCAGCCTGTTAGAGCAAGGTGCCGGTGCCGGTGTCGGTGAATGCTAATAGTAACCGTAGTCCTAATAGTGACGTTAAAAGTGGTAGCGCGAAAGCGACAGGAGCAGGGGAGAGCTGCCTGTCAAAATAGTGTGAGCGCACAAAAGTTCTGAAATGCGTTCTGTCCTGGCGCGCGCAACAGCAGCACGGAGTGGCTGCTGCTTCGGAAAGCTCACGGTGGGGTGGGGTCACGACGGGAGTGTTATGGGTAATGTAGGAAATCTCGCCTTATCGTTGTCATACAAGCCGCCGTTTACCGTTCACAATTTACTGTAGGCTACTCGGGCGCTACTAGCCAAATGGGCGGGTAGGTATTTTTTTCCACCGGCCAAAATTAATTTTCACCCGTGTTTGGCGTGTTGGCGTGTGTTAATTTAGAGCCCTGATTACTATGTCTGGTTTTGAATAGCCTGTCGGCATCCATTTAAGATGAAGATGGCCTGCGCTTTGTGGACGCAATGTGCTGCTACCTGACCCTTTTTTTATAAAGGAAAATCACATATATCACACTTTGTCAAGGTAGCCACCTTGACAAGAAACACCTACCAACTTGACTAGGGCCCCTGAAAAGATAGAGATTTCATGGTGTGAATATCATTTCCAAAGTTGCTTAACCAAAAGAAACACTTTTCAGATCATATTTCAAATGAAACTGCACAGCACATCATGCCCACTAATGATAGTTACTTGTCTCTGATGTTGACTAACGCCCCACTACCTTGACTAACGAAAATTCTGCAGGAGACTCTGTATCCTTCCAGTAAAATGATCATACACAACATAGGTACAACAGGTCTGACTTATACCAAACGTTGTAGCACTTACACACTTTCATTTCAAATCAGCAAATCAGTTCCAGCAATCACCCTTTGTCAGTGTGAGTGGAAAATAAATGTAAAATAAAAATAAGATAAATACATACTATGTAAATAACTAACACATTGCGCTTCATACATATGTGAAAATGATAAAATAGGCATCGTTTTGGATTCAGAGGACAAATTCCTGCAGACTTGTACAAATTGAGACTCACATATAGAGTTCTAGGCAGGGGCTTTACGGTAAGTACAACTTAAGGCTTAAGTAATACTTAAATGTTTTTGGGAAACGCAGAACTGAATGGTGTGCAGAGTAGATACAGTAGGTATGCCACCTTAAAGGGGTTTGCCACTATTTTGGGGCTTAATACAGTTAAAATTGCTGGCTGGGGTTTATAAAGGTGGTAAAGTGAATTATTTTTCATGTTAAGCGTTGTCTTGTTTTAAGAAAAGTTAAAAGAGGGAGCATGTCGCTGAGCTAGTGAAAGTCAATGGATCCATTGACTTTCACTAGCTTAGCCACATGCTCCCTCTTTTAACTTGTCTTAAAACAAGACAACGGCTTATATGAAAAATAAGACACTTTACCACCTATATAAACCCTGGCCAACGATTTTAACTGTATTAAGCCCCAAAATAGTGGCAAACCCCTTTAAGGGCTGAGTGTGGTGCAGTGTGGTGCCGTGTGGTGCAGTGTGGTGCAGTGTGGTGCAGTGTGGTCACTCACTTCTGTGTGTGCTGAGGGGTCCAGAGGGGGTGAGGTCCTCTGGCAGGCATCTGACACGGCGGCCTCATACACACGCTCACATCCAGCAGAGCTAGACAACACAACACAAATCACATAGAGGAACTCAAGTCAATACTAATCATCATTCATTTAGTATTTTTTTGAAGAAAAGTCAAAACGATTTTTGTAACTGTCTCTGTGCGTGCGTGTGAGTGTGCGTGGGCCAGGTAACACTGGAGCACAAACTTAACTATATTCGTCATGCGATTTGTCACAAATTTATCCTAGGTCTGCGTGACATGGACCCCAGCTGACATCTTGTACTGTATATTGACATCTTATATTATGATTACATCCTTATTGCTTAGACTCTACCCAGAAAGACCTATGGCGCATGGCTGTCTAGAAAGGTGAACCATTCTGTCCCATGGATAGAATACATCTCTCTCTCCCAGAATTCACATCTGGGAAACATCAGAGCTGACACAGACAGTTACAGACAGGCAGACAGACAGACAGACAGACAGATAGACAGTGTGTCTGTGGCCAACGGTAGCTAGCTAGTGGTGCGCAATTACTCACACAGCAAGGCTAATCACAGGCTGTGCTTCGCAGATGAGATGCGAGCCACAGATTGTTTATTATTTCTATTTCACACCCTAACATAGCAACGCAGAGACTGCAGTGCTGAGTGTGAGGTTTTAAAGATCATTTTTGAGAGCCAAGCATCGCATTCGAGAGCCAAGGAATGTTACAGCAGCACTGAAGAAACCAGGCGTTCGAAAGAAGTAAAACTGCTACAAAATCACATGTACAGTAGTTTTGTCAGAGTCAGAGTGTACTTTATTGTCCCCAGGGGGAAATTTGTCTTGGGCTTCACCCACTGCATTGTATACAGTACTCGTGCACTGAATTGTATACAGTACTCACGTACACACATACAAAATATTATAGATTATAGCAGGGCTGGATTAAGAGGGTCTGAAGCCCCTAGGTTACAGGTTGATGTGGACCCCACACAAAAGGCAAGTTTCGCGACAAGTGTACATAGACAGTGTCATAGTTACAAGCTAGGAATTTAAGATAACATGTCTACCGATAGTGCTGAACAAAACAGATACATTTTTTAAATTTTGCTTCTTGTCACAATTCTGCATCTTTTTTTCACTTTTTGGCCAATCAGGGGCCACCTGGAAGGTGAAGGCCCCTAGTCTGCAGCCACGTCTAGCCTGTGCATTAATCCGGCCTTGGCGTCAAGGCACCAGAGAGCTTCCTAACAAGCTGCCTCAGTAACATATATAATATGGCACTTGCGCCATGTGCTACAGTAGCCTGATTATCATCAACTTTCAAATCTCTTCGAGACTTGGTCTGACCAAGAGCATAAGAATTAACGTTTCCCAAACTGCATGGCTGACCCGCCTCTAGGCTATAGGTTTGCTACTGGTTAACTGGTCTCCAACAAAGTGGGTGGAGTTCCCAATTTTTCTGGAGATCAGAAACAATATTTGCATTGCTCTTGGCCTGACTAGAAGCAACACTGAAGGTGCTGCGTCACTAGGAAGGCGTGGCCTGGCTAGTGCTGCAGTGCCTGCCACAGGGTGGTGAGTTCAGTGAGTTTGTCAACTGGGCCCAGGACCATGCGGGTGCAGTTCAAAAACCAAACCTGTCTCCACCCTTCCATAACAGGACCCGAGACAAATAATTTGCCTTACTCTGTCCCTGTGCTCTGCCAAAAAACATTAAGACATGGTGTGTCATAATCAGGGCTCTAAATTAACTTTTTTTCATCACCAGCCAAAATGGCTAGTAGATGTTAATCTTACTAGCCAAACACACACTCACTAATGTGTCGAAGTAGCTACTGGCTAGCTAATTAGTTTTATTTTCTACCAGCCAAACTTAATTTTCAACAGCATTTTGCGGGTCGTTGCGGTCGTTGCGGCCGTTTTGGCGGTGTTAATTTAGAGCCCTGGCCATAACAGCAGCTGTGAAGATTGTGGGTGTCTGTCACCCTCCCCTCCAGGACATCTAGCATCTAGCACATAAAGCCGCCTCATTTGCAAAAACCCTCTGCAATACAGTCACACAGATCAAGCGAGCTGACAAGATTGTGTGCTTCACAGGTGATCCCACCCATCTGTCCAACAGTCCTCCCATTATGCGCAAGAGCCCGCTGGCAGACAACAGTAGGCAGACGGACAACTTAATTCACCAAGCTGTCAGAAAGCTGAACTCTCTCGATGCCCATGTCATTGCCTGCATTCTCTTTCCCATCAGTCCTTAGAATATCATTGTGGGGCAGCCGTGGCCTACTGGTTAAGGAGATGGGCTTTAGATCAGAGGGTTGCAGGTTCGAATCCCACCCTTCCAGTCCCTATCTCACTCCATGGCTGAGGTGTCTTTGAGCAAGGCACATAACCCCACACTGCTCCAGAGATTGTAACCAATAGGCCTACCCTGTACATAAAATAATTGTAAGATAAAAAAGTGTCTGCTAAGTGTAATGTGTAAGGGTTAACGTTCGGCGAGAAGGACGCTACCGTGGAATAGCAGCACGACAGAGAGAATCTTTAGACCCCGACATGGAGCGGAGGGGTCTTGTTCTCTCTGAATTGCTGCTATTCCACAAAGCGACCGACTCGCCGAACGTTAACCCGCTTATTATATGGATATACTTAAATGATTCACACATGGCGGGGACATTTCTTTATTTAATGTTAAGTTTATTATAATTTTTCATGTCAAAAGATTGTTGCTGCGCAGACCGGACCCCCTGCGGAGTGATATGAAACATTCGCTTTAGCAGTAAAAAGTCTTGTTGTCATTGACAGCGGTCTGATATAGACCAACTCGTCCTTATCTCAAATATCAGACGTGCGAACGTTGGGGAGCCCCATTGAAATGAATGGAGCATTCGACCGATGACGTCACACCATATAATAAAATGTAATATTAAACTGCTGATATTCACCACCATGCTCTCTCTCAACACAATGACTCAAGCCACCACCTCACACATACCCTGAGTTCCCCAGAACTAGACAGACAACACTTTAGAACAAGGTTGGCACCTGCACTGTACTGTAAATGAGCTGCTGTTGCTGCTGAAAGAGCAGCATCAATGACATCTAAGTAGCAGTGCTTAATGCTTCATGATTAAGGAGTCTTGGGAACAGAGGGTTGCGGGTTTGAGTCCCACTCTACTAGTGGGAGGAATGTGTGTGAGTCTATCCCTACAAGACCTTCATGAATGAATGAATTTATTTGACCATTCTTGACATAAAACATGGAACAGCAAACTGACCCATACATTAAAAGAAAGAAATATTCAGGGATGACACAAAAAAGCCCTAAGGCTTATTTCCATTGTGGTCATCCATGGCTAATGGCCCCTCAGCAACACACCTATCCCCAAATTGTTCCAGGGACTGTAGTCAATACCCTGTACCTAAACAATGGCACTGTAGAAAAGTAATGCATTAAAGTCCAGTGTGGGTAGTGTATGACTGTCCTCTCTATTCAACTTGTATCTACCCATCTTTGCCTTTGGCAGAAGAAGATAATCAGACTCATTATTGTCAAGTCCCGGTGTTGTGCAGTGAATAATAGACGCGGCGACAACTGGAAGAGTCTTACGTTTTTTATGCAATAAAACTCACATCAACATCAGCGTGAGCAGTAACCTGTAACAATCTCATAACTACCCACAAGCCCGCAAAGGTCATACCCCAAGTACCATTGGCTACACAAACACTAGGTGATCATGGGACATGTCGTCAAATATACTACAATTATTGACTGAAGCTGTGCACCACTGGTAGAGCTGCTGAGAGAAAGTGGAACAACTAGGGCTGGGCGATATGGAAAAAAACCTATATCACAATATGGATTACTTTATATCACGATAACGATATATATCACGATATAGCACAATTACATACGTTTTCAGTTATTCTCTTTATTTACTGTTTATTTTTTCATGTCACAAAACAACCTTTCTTTAAAATGGAAATTTTTATTCTTATTTTTACAGTTACATGAACTTATAGTGTGTATTGTGACAACATAAAATGTAATTAAATGATATTCAATTGTGTAAAATTGATCAAAATTATTATCACGATATAAGCGATATAGGAGAAAGGTCACGATATACACTTTTATATCGCGATAACGATATATATCATCATATTGCCCAGCCCTAGGAACAACTGCTGAGGGAAAATGGGTATATTACAGCAAAACCTTTCAGCAGCAACTTGCCTCCTTTACACAGACAAACCCATGTGCTCGCCTCTCAACCACTGAGGTCCTTTTTCACGGACCCACTGCACTGACTGACGTCTGACTAAATTGGCTGATGAGTGTGTCGAAGTGCGGTCATTGGCCAATTAACCATTGGATAAAATGGTACGGCATGGAAACATAATGCGATTAAATAGGCTTTAACAAGCCAACAACAATCTATTAATCGGGTCTTTCCAAGGACCTCCTGCTCTGACGATGGGCTATAGGCCCGCTCTAAACCGTGTGGTAACAATCAGCTGAGACACTGCCGAGAAAAGGAAGTCTAAAATTAGTTTTTACTACCTATAATAGAAGATTTATGGGATGGTTTAATTTGCAGTCTCAGGTCTCGAAAAACTTCAGCTCGCAGGGCGAAAATAAAATCCCTGGCCAACGTTAATGGAGGCACTTAAGAGGAGACTGGAGCTATCAACACGCACCGAAAACATGTGGACATGTCACCCTGCATGGCATGCACATGTGCATCTAAGCTGGGCAGCTAAGTAAGAACCACACATAAACCAAAGACACACACACTGACAAACATAGACACACACACGTGCACAGCACACACACACACACACACACACACACACACACACACACCCTCTCTCTCTCTCTCTCTCTCTCTCTCTCTCTCACTCTCTCTCTCTATAGCATGAAATATGCATAGAAGTGTAGACATACACACACATGGTTTCAATTAGACAGCTAGACCTCTGCGCTGTCTGTGCCGGCCAAGAGTGAGGTTTACCACTTCATTCCTTCCCACTCATTCAGCCAGTGAGTGCTGCTTTTACGGCCCCACCAGCGCCATTCCTACGACTTTATACAGTAGCTGTTAGCACTCTGATACGCTAGTCAGCGCTAGGAGGACTACAGTGCTAGTGCTAGGGTGTGTTTAAGGGCAGAGGTGGACTTTCCATTAGGCAAACCTAGGCAATTGCCTGGGGCACCGACCAAATCTGTATGCCTGGGGCCTGTATGCCTCTGCCTGGGGCCCCAGTTCTGTCACACCAGTCGCAGTAAACACACACAAAAAATAGGCTGGATCTTAATTTGCCACTCAAATAAAGTAATCAAAGATACTTTAGACAAAACACTTAAATAGCACCATAACACAGAATTTGTATGTCTATATAATGATTTTGAGGGCCCCCTGTTTTCATTTTGACTAGGGCCCCAAAATGGCTAGATCCGCCCCTGTTTAAGGGTGACCGTTTCCATGTGACTTAGCGATGAACAAATATACAGAGGAGACACAGGAATGATGAATGACACCTTGGTTTTGTTCACTTTTCCAAATTGGACCACATGTAAGCCATTTAGACATTCTTCCCTTATCAGTCACATTTTTGATCATTTGGAAACAGAAGCACTCTTATAATATAATAATATATAGCACTCTTACAATATAATATAGGCCTACCATGTTTTAAATGATACATTATAGATTATTTGTAGCATGGTTCTCACCAGACCTCTCTGTGTGTGTGTAGCTCTGGAGCTCTGTGGTGGAGCTCCAACACAATATCAATGGAAGCTTGCATTCTGGAGTCGCAGTATAGATTATATATAATATTTACGCTTTAGAGAGCAACAGTAAACGTTTTTTGAAGGTATTTGTTGGTGGCAAGGACAGGCAGAATGCGTGCTCTCCCAGACCTAGTAGTGGAGCTCACAAAGCTGCGCGGAACTACAGGTTGAGCAAGAGCCAGGCAAGATTATTATATTATTATTATTAGTGCAGACGAGTATTGTCACATTCTAGATGCAAAATAAGATGCTGAATGAAGTGTGTGGAGCCATCTTGCAATTTGTAGATTTTTTTAAATAATAAAATATTCCCAACCTCGGGATTCCCCCCTTTCTCTGTATGTGGCCCCTGGCATTTGCCATCTTGTAATAAAATACAATTAATTATTTTTGTAGAGGTGGGGATGGGAAACACCTTCAGCGTCTTCTATTAGTCAGGCCAGAAGCAATACAAATATAGTTTCTGAGCTCTAGAGAAATCGGGAACTCCACCCACTTTGTCAGGGAACCAATCATCTTTGAGCAGCTCCAACGGCAATGGGTAGAGGCATGTCCGAGGCAGTGAGGTGGTTTAAGCAGAGACGTTCTAGGAACTAAGAACATGTTTGGTTCAAGCTTTGGTTTAAGACCAGTAGCAAACTGAGGGAGGCAGGTCAAGCATGCCGTTTGGGAAACATTTATCATTATGGTCTGTGTCAGACCAAGTCTCGAAAAGACATTTGAAAGTCGATGATAATCAGGCAAGAATGCTAACACAATCAGATAGTGCCAGGGAAGAGAGGAAAAGCTGGACTTTTAACTTACAATTTCAGCCATGTCTCCTACATGGGGAGGTAAAGTTTTAGGGCCCATTTTAGGTATCGTTTTAGTATTTGGGCCCAAAGACAGCATCAGGAGAGATGAAGATCCAGGATTCAATACTTCATTGCCGAGTAACTTTTGTAAATGACCAGCGAACCAGCATAATATTGAGAGCGAAAGCTGGTGGTGTACAGTAGTTGACAAAAACCAACAAGGTCGACATCTGCGCCTACACTTTAGACCCGTGTATTGCTTGGCGCGTCCACTCCCAAAAAGTAGTAATCACTTGAGGTAATGAAAAAAGGAGGCGCACACAAGACTTGTGTGAAGAATGTATATTGTAGCCAAAAATGTACAACAGAAGTCAGAGGTTCTGCAGCAATAGACGTTTCGGACCTGGTCCATTCTCAATTTCTCCAGTACAATACAGTTTTAACCTCTGACTTCTGTTGTACATTTTCGGCTACAATATACATTTTTCACACAAGTCTTGTGTGCGCCTCCTTTTTTCATTACCTAAGGTGTACAGTCAGAGATTCTTTAAGTATATAGAGATATGCCAACATAATAGGTTTCTATGGGCACCTAACGTGACCAGGTTCCGGTCTGCCTAAAGGGGCGTGTCATAATACTGTCATAATACAGTCCTTAGGTCTGCCTAGGTCTGCCTAAAGGGGGATCCCCCCCCTCCCCCTTGCAATAATAGAACCCGGAAACAATGGGCCAATGGAACCTCTCTCTCTCTACTCTCTCAGGTGCAGTAGTTCCCATAATCCCCTCCACTTGTCAGCTCTGAAAACTCACTCATGGCCCTGCCGTGACTCCAGTAGGGCACTGCACTGCTGCTCTGCATGGCAACCTGGATTTGATTCTGGCCTTGGTCATTTGCTGATCCCTCCCCATCTCTCTCTCCCCACTAATTTCCTGTCACAAGCTTCACTACACTGTCCTAATAATAAAGGTGAAAATCCCTCAAAAAGACACATACATTAAAAAAGAAAACTCACTCATGGGGCGTGAATGCAGTGCGTTAAGACGAAGCCCCTTTTACATGACATTGCATTATATTACATTACATTTAGCAGACCCTTTTGACAAAAGCGACTTACAAGGAGGACAGTCAAGCAAGTACAGAGTGAAGGGTCAGTACAAGGGGCCCCTCTTATTCAGTCAGTGTCACCAGAAAGGCAATGACCAAGTCGTAATGTATAACTAAAGGCTCCGTGTAATATCATAGTAGTATTATAGTACTATGGGTTGCAACCGTTGTGTATAACCTAAGCTTAGTCTTTTCAACAACTGTTTCAGTGTGACAGTGTTAACCAAAGTCGAGAATAAAGTTGTTGAATAAAGTCTGCTATACTTAACAACTCCCTTTTTCCTCTTTTACTGGGAAGAAGAAAAAAATGAAAAATAAAAAAGCAAAATCTGTGAAGACTTTCAACTTTATTCTCATAGTTGTCTGACCTTTTCGTCCTGCACCAGCAGTTTGGAGGCACACACTACTGCCGCCTCTTCACTTGAGTGAGAGTCAATCAATGCACCTTTCGAGATACCTACACTCAATGTATGTTAACCCCCCCCCCTCATGCTTTTAATGCTACATCATAGTTAGAGCAGCTGACGCAATTATCCAAAATGTCTTACAGTAAATTAGGTTCAGGAGGATATTGGTTACACTCCCTGGAGCAACTTGGGTACCTTCCTCAAGGGCAGTGCAGCTATGGACGATATGGATTTCAAGCTCACAACCTTTCCAATCCAAGACGAACTCCCTAACCATTTCGCCAAGGCTGCCCCACTCTTTTCATTCAGTGCCAGGCAGCAGACACAAACATGATGATGTCTATACTGTGCATACTGTGATTTTCGAAAGGCAAGTTTGTTTTGTGATGTTCTGTTGGGTCATCAGTCCCATCTGCACACTTAAAAAAACAGATTTATTCCATGGCATAGAAATCATCTAGTCTCTTGTCAGTCTGTGTGTGCAGATAATCTGAAGAAGACCTCAATGGTTGAAATGTACCTTAGTTCTACCATGGAATAAGTTAAATCTTGAAAAATTGATTTTAAGTGTGCGGACACCTCACTTTTAAACTTCAATCAGTCTGTGAGGTAAAGAGAGAGGGTCCGAGGCTCTTCACCTCAAGTCTCTCCATTTGGACACGATGAGCACCTGAAGAGGTTTTTTTTTTAGACCTACCCCACAGACGCACCTTATTCTCTCTCTCTCTCTCTCTCTCTCTCTCTCTCTCTCTCTCTCTCTCTCTCTCTCTCTCTCTCTCTCTCCAGTCAGTCTTTGTTCTGCACCTTTACCTGGGATGTGCACACTCTTCCCCTTCAACTGAAGTGTGATATCCAGCACCCAGACCATGCGGCAATTTTAGGGATAAATCTCACTCAACTATTAAAGTCTCATTTAAACAACGGCCGACTCATGAAGGTGATGAGTTATCTTTAAATGTTACTTATGCCTTAACACTGACATAGAGAATTATTCAATGAGGCTGACAATGGTTTGCGTGTGTTTTCAAATTGACATACATGCATAGGCGAAATAACAATAGATAAGAATGCACTTAGGCCTATAGAATTTTTAACAAGACATATAAAAAGGTGACTCGTGTTATATGATGACCACTTTGAACGGACATACTGTAGGCTATAATCTTGCTATTGTTGAAGTGCTATGTAGGTTGTTCACAAAGCTGTGACCAGCAGGTGCCTCTATGGTAGGCCTATCCTGAGACCAACCCCATCATGGACATTCAAAATGTTGTAAATGTAATTCATAAAATGCTCAATTTATACATAGCCTATGTCTTCTCCATGGGTACTCTTCTCACGTGTGTGCCATTAAATGTGGGAATTTAAACTGAAACTGAACTGAAACTGAGGAAGGTGTTAGAGAGGCATTATCATCCCTAGAACTGAATGAGCTCTGTAATTAAGTAGTTCTTCAGAATGAGAAGTGGGCAAGTCAGAGATTTTATGGCAGGGTTATATCTAATCATACCCCTTACCATATGAGGCAGATCAAGGACACTCAAATGTTGTCAGCTTATTCATCATGATTATTTGTTTGTTGTTGTTGTTGTTGTTGCTGTTGTTGTTGTTGTTGTTAGGCTAAGGGGTGATAATAAATGAGCAGTTATGGACTGTGGGCGCTTAATACAGCACTTGACACAGAGAGCAAGTCAACCACCCTGAATTCTTTAAAGCAGCACAGTAGCCTACAACAGACAGCATCACCAAAGGGCCACTCAGACAGATGAGTTGAATCATCAGCAAAACAAACGACTGGCAAACTATAGAATAAAGGATAATAATTAAAAACAAAATCAGCCTTCCATGTGTACGTGTGTCTGGCAAGTAGTCTAAAAGCCTTGCTTGACACACGAGCTGATTTCGTTAGCGGGGAGATACAATTTTTACTAACAATTCTGACACAAGAACCACACTTCAACAAGTCAAAGCTTGTCATAAACAAAGTGAAACTAGACCAAAAAAACGTATTAGGTTAAACACTCACGTTTTGAAGAAATGAACGCTGTCCTTTCTCGGGGCTGTCGTATTTGTATTTAGCGTGAAATAAACCAGCCTAATGTAGGCTATATGCGCCGCTACCTTATGCCTGCCAGATGAGCAAACCTAGAACTACTGCATTCACACAGAGCGCAGCTTCGCGCGCCTGGAGGGACTGAGAAAAGTGGGGGCGTGCCACGAGTAGGCGGCATACTTGAGACACCTTTCAGGCATTTTAATAACATTTACTCAACATTGTCAACTGAGTTGCAATTACAACCGAGTACTTTGACAATTGGTGAAGGAAGCCTTGTGGAAAAAAGGTATCCAAATCGCTTAGGAACGTAACCATCACTAGTGACGACGTCTGCTGGCTACACGAGCGTTTCCATTTGTCATGTGTTTATTATCCGAGTAAATAACCAAACATCTGCCTGAAGAGCGTTAGATAAAAATAGAACAGTAAAGGTCATTTGAAAAGAGTAAAGGTCAGTTCAAACGGCCTTGTATCTGTAATGGTAGTTTAATGCAAGTTTCTCTTGTCAAAATATAAAATATACTGAAATAATATAGGTATAGGCTGTAAAATAGGTAGGCCTAATTGTGCTATTGGCTGAATAGACAATCCTTTTGTCATATCAGTAGGCTTAACATGTTACATTATATTCGACATGCCTTACTTAATAGGTTACATTGTTACATTGTGATATAAAAATATCCTTGTTTTGAGGCTTTTAGGCTTATAGACATTGCTGTTGGGTGGATTTGTTCAAACAAAATCACTGTCCATTTGCAGAGGTTTTGAATATTTCACTTTAAAAACAATAGGCCTACCCTTGCCATATGTGCAGCCAACTGGTTTTAGTGGCAGCTCTGGACTGGGTGTAGCACACAGTGTACCACTTGTGACGGAGGGGGTGTTTTCAGTGAAAGCTGCATGAGGTTATTTTAGCTCCAGACATGTTTACATTTCTGTGGTCTAGTCTCTAACTTTCCCTGTTTTTTTTCTTCTTCTTCTTTTTCTTTTTCTTTTTCTTTCTGTTCTTTTTTTCTCATTTCAAAATGCTCTGCGATGAGTGCTGGCCCACTGCCCTAAAGCAGCCAGACATTCCTCTAGTCTGCCAGTGAGCAGAGAGAGAGAGGTGGGGGGTGGGGGTGTGAGGGGTGGGGGTGGTGGAGGAGTATGATATGAAAGACACATGCAGGGACCCCCGGCGCACCGCACGCGTCTGACTGGGTCAACAGTGACACATTAGGCGGATAGAGAGGATTGGCGTCATGTTTATGTTTTCCTTCACGCATGTCAAAACCCTCATAGTAGACACACTTCTTTTAACAACACTGAAACAAACTAAAACACTGAAAGCGAACGACCTAAACAAAATATCCTCATACCAAAATATAACCTGGTGCGAAATTAGACGGAGAGTGTCTTCCTGTAGTTTCAGACTTTTCAAAATTTCATTAAAGACTAAAGTAACCCATTATTCCTTTGATAGACAATCACTTATTTTACAATTTATATAGGCCTAGTTGTAGCCTATTTCTCCTATGAGGTAATAAAGCCACGATATTTAAGTGAATTGAAAGCCCAACTGGAATTACAACTCCCATTGTCATTGTGACACAGCACTCCACAGCACACACAAGAGAACACTGCACAGTGCACACAACGGAATTGCATTTATGCCTCACCCGTGCAAGGGGTATGACTGTTTTGGGTAGAGGTATGGCTCTATTGGCCATTTTGTGACACATTAAAAATTCAGGGGATGGTGGCAGAATGTCTTGCTACATAGGCCAGGTGACTCTCACGTAGCTCTTTCAGTGCCATTGACTTGAAAACGAGTCTTTTCAGAATGTATGGCACAGTGCCAAAGACATGATATCAAGTCAATTACGTTTTTGATGGGGGTTGGGGCCTAACACGTTGATCTGGTATGTTTGTTGTTCACATGGACAAAGAACTCAATTTTTTATGGCTCTTAAAAAATCACTCAAACGTTGAAAAAAGCCTGCACCCCCCAGTCTGAATTTGAAAATGGCTGGCACTTAAATAACAGCTGACTGGACGGGGAAATTCAATGTTTGTTCATAACTATACTCAGGGCCGCTGACAGCTTTCGCTGGGCTTAGGATAAAGTCACCTGAAAGGACCCCCTACCCAATAAATACAATGCAATTGGAACCCAATTCTGGCCCCCCCCCCACCCCATCTCTCTGGGCCCGGGGCAACATACCCCTTTGTCCCCCTCTGCCGGCAGGCGTGCCTATACTATCGGTCAGATGTAATCAGGGCTCTAAATTAACATTTTTCACCACCAGACAAAATGGCTAGTAGAGGTTAATCTTATAGGCCAAACGCACACTCACCAATGGGTCAAAGTGGCTAGTAAGTTTTCTTTTCTACCAGCCAAAATGAATTTTCACCAGCATTTGGCCAGTTGGCTGGTGTTAATTTAGAGCCCTGGATGTAATGCTTTTCATGTAATACAGTGACATCTAGAGGCGAGACCAGAAAACACAGCTCAGTTACACAGATGAGGTGTGAAAGCCCACATGGCAGACTCCCATTGCCATTGTGACACAGCACACCACAGCAGCACACAGCGCTTACTACACACAACAAAATTGCATTTATGCCTCACTCGTGCAAAGGGGCAGCCCCAAATGCTGCCCCAAGGGAGCAGTGCGGCGGGACAGTACCATGCTCAGGATACCTCGGTCATGGAGGAGGATGGGGGAGAGCACTGGTTAATTATTATTAATTAAAGGGACACTGTGCAGGAAATGGTCAAAAAAGGTACTGCAACTATGCTGCTTATTGAAATTGGGCTGCCTATTGCCACATTTGATCTTTTCACTGAAGTTTTCTAAGTAATAAACAAATATTTTCTTGTATGGTCCAAGTACAGTCATTTTTGCAGCTAAAAATGGCTATTTATGGAAATTCAAAATGGCGGACCATGGAGAATATCCCCCTTTTCATGTATGTGCAATTAAGTGCAATTTTGCCAGTTATAATATACTTAGAATTTGATGCTGGTGGTAAGTATTCATGAAAAAGGTAACATTAGTGAATGGGCAGCATGAATTCTGGAAATAAACAACTAAAAATCTCACACAGTGTCCCTTTAAATGTATAGGTCTGTGTTACCATGGCTCTGTGAACAAACCTTTTCGTTAAACAGCCTGTATGTCAAATCAAAACACATGACAAAGTTCACAAATGTGCATCCCTTGGTGCAATATCCGTATTGAAAAGGTAAATGTGGAGTTTTTCCTCACCCCTTTTGCCACCAGGGGCCACATCTGAGTTTCACTGTGACTATTTATCACTTATACTGACCCTAACCCTTGTGGACCTTATGTTGCCTGTTGCCACCAGGTGCCACAGCGAGTTTCACTGTGACTATTTATCACTTATCCTGGACCTAACCCTTATGCCTCTTTAATCTCTACTCATCTCTTCTTTCAACTCCTTATTTCAGTTTCTTTTCAACTACTTATTTATCTATCTAGTTATTCTATTCTGTTTAGTTTCCTCTCTTGTATTTTTGCTATTCTTTCTTGTTTCTGTGTATCTTTATACCTCACTCCATTATTTTGTATTTTCAACATTGTTGTTTATCCATTTGTTACACACTTTGAGCTGCATGCCTTGTATGATATTGTGTTATACCAATACAGTTTATTATTGATAAGAAAATATGAAATGGAATTAAATTCAATGATAATTTGAATGCACAATAAAAAATACCAGTATACTTTGTTTGTGTCTTTTTTTATTACAAGACCGGGTGAGAGAGTGGGAGAGAGAGATGGGGCAGGGCCAGCAAAGGACCCCAGGCTGGACTCAAACCTGGGTCGCCATGAGCATACAAGCCCACAAATACCAGTATTAGTATAACTCTTAACCCCTTAGTGCAGAGCACATGTTATAACCTTACTTTCACCAAAATTGTAATGAGTATGTCTTAATATGTTACTTAAGCCTCTCAGAAATGTTATAGCAATGTTATGATGTAGGAGTATTTTCAGCAAATAGTGAATAGGCCTACAGGCGACCCCATCTGCAGTAAGAGGCTACAGAGTTGGCCCCACCGTCAGAGATTCTTTAAGTATATATCTCTCTACTCTCTCTGCTACCGTGACCTATAATGGTAGGCAAAGGTGTAGGTTTGGCTCGAAAAGTGGTGGGGACATTTCAATGACAAATTGTCCGGATATGCTGTTTTTGCATTATATTTGAGAAAATGTGGTGGGGAAAAGCTAGGTTTATCTGAAAAGTGGTATGGACATGTCCCCACCACCCCCCCCTAAAATTACGTCCATGATGGTAGGGCACTCGTCTGCTACGCAGCCAACCCGGTTTCGATTCCCGGTCCAGGTCCTTTGCCAGGCCTTCCCTGTCTCTCATCCCATCGCGCTTCCTGTCTGTCCCTCACTGTACTGTCTCATAATAAAGGCTTGAGAAGCCCCAAAAAATACTTTAAAAAAAAAGAGGCTACATAGTTGGCATTAACTCCATTCAGATAACATTAGGTCTCACTCAAAAACAGTGGTGGGGATTTCTGAAAGTAGCTTATTTAACCATATTGTTATATACACACTGTATTGTATGTAGTGAGAAGAGTGGAGGGGGATTGGGGAATGAACATGTTTGTTTGAAAGAAAAAAAAAGGAAATCGAAGCTTTCAATGTTAACTGTACTTTCCTATGTGAAATCAATAAACATATCTTTAAAAAAAAAAAAAAAATAGTGGTGGGGGGTGACATGGTTCAGCATGTACCACTACCACGGGGACCGGATTTGATTCCGGACCAAGGTTGTTTCCAAAACCCTTCCCCATCTCCCTCTCCCCACTCATTTCCTCATTTTCACTCTCCACAGTGTAGTAAATGCTCTATGTGTTTCAAATACTTAATCGACTTTGGCCTCTACTACCAGAATATTCAGTGTCTAAGTCTGAATAATTTCAGCACACTATCTATCTATCTATCTATCTATCTATCTATCTATCTATCTATCTATCTATCTATCTATCTATCTATCTATCTATCTATCCATCTATCTATCTATCTATCTATCTATCTATCTATCTATCTATCTATCTATCTATCAATAGCAAGTGGCATGCTTCCGTTTTGTTCCACTTTAATTTCTTGTCACAGACAGTCAATATATTGTTGAGATGGATAGTCCCTACAAAAAGTTATTGTCCTTTTTATGCTTGTTTCATTACCCTTGTCAGTGAGTTTTATTTTGTCTGGTGATTGTGGACAATGCTGTCGGTGCTTTATGGGTGGACCAAACAAATGAATGGGTTTACAGCTAAGGCTAGGAGAGAGAGAGAGAGAGAGAGAGAGAGAGAGAGAGAGAGAGAGAGAGAGAGAGAGAGAGAGAGAGAGAGAGAGAGAGAGAGAGAGAGAGAGAGAGAGGGATAGAGAGAATAGAGAGAGAGAGATAGAATGTGTGCTGCTAGCATGTGTGTATGTGTATGCTTGTGGGTTAGCGTGTATGCGAGTGTATGTGAGTGTTGAGTGTGCGTGTGTGTGATTTTGACAGGGGGTTGTCACCGTGGTGAGAGATTCCCTCACTGATATGCTATGCTGTGTTCCACATACTGATCTCATCTGTTGGTGACGAGTCATCATGGGGGGAGTAGTTTACAGTGTATGCAGGGCCGCTGACACCTTTGGCCAAGTCCGGGACAAAGTCCCTCCCGACTCACTGTAGGACCCAATTCTGGGCCCTGTCCCTCCCTGGCTCCCGGACAACTGACCCCTTTGTGACCCCCCTGTCGGCTTCCCTAAGTATATGAATACCCTTCCCATGTTGTATGGCTTTGAAATGTAGGCCTATTTTCTGTACACGTGAGTGTACATACGAAAATGTTGTCATTGGATGCGTCATGCAGAATTCCAGCCTCAGGCTCATTTACAAAAGCTCATCCTCTATTCTCCTCCTCTCTTTGCATCCTCTCCTTTATTCTCCTCCTCCTCTTCTCCTTGAAGCGCCCCCTGTCAGCCTTTTCAGGGTGACCTTGTGCTCTCTGACAACCGCCCCCATCAACTCTAAAGACCCTTCCTGTCATGGATAAATGTTGATGTGCAGGCATTGTATTAGAGCTATATATCTGTAGTCTCCTGGCAGGACTATAACATAGTAATGAAAACAGACATTTTTGGGAAACACATTTTCCCCAGGCCTGGCATCGACTTAGCCAAAGATATTTAATATTCTACTCTTTCTGTGTTATCGCTGGCCTAGTGGTCTTTCTTGTTCTTGAGTGCAAGTTCCTTCCTGGTTACAGTTGCTCTCTGAGGATCCATCTCAGCTCATCTCCTCTGGGTGGCGTAGCTGACATTCTAAAACCAGATTACATTCCATTGTAGCCATAGCAACGTACAGTGAATTGGATACAGGAGTAGGCCTACTAGTCCCCCTGGAGCAAGTTGGTGTTGCAGACACCCTCATCCTGGGCAGCACAGCGGATGAGGCTGAGGGTGCAGGAGAACACTGAATATTCATATTGTATGTTATTTTAGCATCATTTTAAATGGTATAGCCTCAAAATCCTGGGATGCTGTAATGGTCATTGAAAAGACTTTACTAACATAATAGCCTACTGCACTACTATGATAGGCCTATTACTATTACACTATCATACGAGTATTTAGTAATACATTACATACAACTTGGTCATTGCCATTCTAGGAACAACACATTTATTACAGGGTATGTGTATGAAGGTGTGAAAGGAGTGAACAAAAACGTGAAATGGGAACTTCAATGGTCATGCAGAAACGCTGGTCCAGCCATTATATCATCCGTGCAATGTAAGTTTGCTGGGCCATGTGCTCCCTTTAGACTAATCAAAGTGTAGACACCTTTGGCATTAATAAAAGCCAGTCGCAGTTCTCCATTGGTTTACTCCCTGGGTGAGATGCTGTCCAGAAACTCCCGCAATCCCCCTATGAGCACTATGAGCCCCATGTTGGCAAAAGCGGATGCCTGCTCCTGTCCAACCATACATTGCTAGATTGTTATACATAGCCTATCATTTGAAAGAGGAGAATCTCAGCTTTCCAATGATGTACGGCACTTGCCTGTACTTACTTAGGCCTACTTACCTGTAGTGGGCAACTTGTGGATTATTTTTTGCCCACTTGCCTTTGTAGGGCAGTAGAGATGCCTACAACTTGAATTAGAAAAAAATACCCGGAAAAACATTGGGTGACCCCAAACGTTTGGATGGTAATGTATCATCCGTACAACCTCATCATCCTCAGGTACAGTACATGTACCTAATGACCTATGTAGCCGAGGATCTTTTGGAGAGGAAAGTCGCACTGAATTCTCTGTGTGACTTTGCTAGTGCCTTGGGAAACTGTGCAATGTTGGTCTTGACTCTTCATTGAAAAGTGTATGATATTGTTTGAGAAGCGTGTGTTGATGATGTAAATAACTCATATGACCTCTTATCTTTGGTGTTCATGAAGGTTGGAGCAGGCTTCACCCAACATTTTTTCTCTTCTTTTAAGGGTGCTGACCAATATATTGTAAAATTGAAAGATAAGAGAAGGTCGCACCATGCATAGGTTTCTTTATTACACAGATGCGTTTTGGCGTTCTGCCTTCCTCAGTGTGCAGAATGCCGAAACACGTCTGTGTAATAAAGAAACCTACGCATGGTGCGGGCCTTCTCTTATTTTTCTCTTATCTTTGGTGCACATGACCCAGACTTTGAGGTTGAATCTTAAAGGATAACTCCAGCCAATTTCAATTTGCAGTTGTAATGCTCACACTACCCTGGACCTGTCAGTCCCTTTTTTTTCTTTCTTCAGCCTTTTCCCGAGATCCTAGTCATTGTAATGGGGGCAGGTGTTTGTTTACATTTCAAAAAAACATTCCCAGAAACATCCAAAAGGTTATGCAACATCAGCAGACAGCAAACAGCGATACCTTTTGGGAAAATATTTGGAGTAGGCCTATGTTAAGATTGTTTTAAAATGTTAACAAAATCTGCCCCCAACTCATATGTCGGAAAGGGCTGAGCAAAAAAATACAGCATCACCGGGTACTGACAAGTCAAGGGTAGCGTGAGCAATAGAACAGCATATTGAAATTAGCAGGAGTGCTCCTTTAAGCGTAGTTGACCTCAGTGCTGTAAGAAAGGTATACCCAAAATTCTACAACTTCTCCTTGAGGATGGTGGAAAACAATTGCTGAAGCTTTTGGGCCTTTGCATATTTGTTTGGTGATAGTAGTCCAATCAAATCAATCAACTCCCAATGAGTAATACAGTAGAAGTAACCTCAGAGCAAAATATTCCACAGTGCATTCCAAGATGCTTTGTCAGCACCAGAAACATTCTAGTGATAATTGGGGGAAAACTGTGTCAGGGGGGCAACTTCATAAGAGGAAAATAAAACACAATGGAGTATGATTGGGTCAACAGTTTATTGCTGAGTGTACCAGTAAATTGCACATTAAAAAGCCCCTCCTTGGCCCCTTATCGATGGGTACATACGAACATGAAATCTCTTGCTGTGATTACTGGAAATTTCGCCAACAAATGACTTGGCTCCTCCCCCCACACCACTCCATGCGCTCCGCGAGAAAGCTCTCCGAGAAACACCAAGAGCAGAATCACTTCCTCATTGCTGACAGAGAGTCTTCTGCGCGGACCTCACCACATCTCAACCTGAGGATTATTTTGTCAATTTCATCATCGCTAGCCACTGCATAAGTTCTTTGTCAACACTAACACCGACAGAGGCAAACGCGAGTTCCCCTCGGACTATTTATTTACATTTTCACAGAGGAGCCGATCAACTCAACAGGTAGGTTGGATATTTCCCCCAAACCAGGCGCGCGGCTTCACGTTTTTAGTCAGCGCATTATGGTGGTACCCTGACTGTTCTTTTTGCCTTGGGTTAGTTGGATTATGCGGTAGCCTACACCGTTCGCAGCATAAGAACCAATCTATTAATTATAGCATGATGCTCACACGCAGAGATGAGAGTTCACCATTTCCACCACGACGTCGTTTATATAATCATTCCCATCTGGAGATGAATTTATACATGTTTTACATCGGGAGTCGCGTTGTTGTTTGTTCCAGTTGTTTGCTATGCATTCGGTATTAGGGTATTACAATAGGCCTATGATGTTTATCATGTTGAAACTGCGAATGTTTGTCATGTTGAAAGTGCGTACTGTCTGTAGAAAATAATAGTTATTTCTCTTGAATCACAGAGTTCAGTGTGCTTCAACATGGAACCAGTGATGGCCCTCTCATCCGGTCGCTCTTCATTAAAAGTAAGTAGTTCCATCTTGCAAGATAAAAACAAGAACACTTATAAAAGCTGTTGCTGTGATTGGAAGCGAATAACAAAATTAATATTCTATTGCGCATGGAACATTTACTGCTGTGTTTTATTCGTTTGGAATGATTCTATCTAGCCTTTTATGTCTATCTATAAAACGAAAAATTAATTAGTGAAATCATTAGGTGCTGATCTAGGTGTAATTTGGCATGTAGGTTGGCATTATTCTTTGTGGCACACCCACGCAGTGTTGCTGGGTGACTGCCAGTCCTCGGGGTGTGTTTTGAAATCATCGGAAAAGGAAAGCCATATATGGTCATGCTCTCTGTACTAGCTGTGACAGGCCGAAACCCAGATAAGACAAGTGATGATGTTTGAGTTGTAATGGCAAACACATTCAAGGGTGCGCCCTGGGGCTTTCCCCTTCGCTTTACAAGCAGATGGGGCCTAATGGTAACATAACATGACGCAAAAAAATGTTTGCTTTCCACATGAATGATTTTAAATTAGGGTGATGATGGGGTTGTGTAGCTAGGCCCTCCAGGAAATGTATTGTATAGGCCTCATTCTTAACAAAGAACAGTACATGCATAGGCACATCATTCACATTTGCATTTTTTTTCAGCGCCAGAAGGCCATTGACATGTTCGAACACCCAATGTCGCTGTTCTGTGGGTATCAGCTGCCTGAGGAGGAGCAGTCAGTTCAGGAGGTGCCGTCGGGGCTTGATTGTCTTGTGCCTGGTGAGCAAACTGCACCCACTCACACCTTTTTTATTATTCAAGGCAGACACTGATTACTATCACACCATTCACTGATTAACTTCTGCATTTCACACATTGTACTACTGACTGCTGCCCTCACACCTTTCACTTCACAGTTAGATTTATGAAGGTGGGATGTGAAAACATTTTGAACTGAATTTTAGGGAATACAACTCAATTTAATCCTTTATCGATATTATTTACATAACTTACATTTATGAAGGTGGGATGTTAAAACATTTTTAACTGAATTTTAGGGAATACAACTCAATTTAATCCTTTATCGATATTATTTACATAACCTAGATTTATGAAGGTGGGATGTGAAAACATTTTGAACTGAATTTTAGGGAATACAACTCAATTTAATCCTTTATCGATATTATTTAAGAATGTTTTATCGATTAGATTATGTGCATACGCTAATAATCTACTCTACAGTATGATTATATTGCATTTAATTATGTTTAAAATATCTGGTATCTTATTTATTAATAACTTCACCTGAAGGTTCCAAATAGAGGTAGATTCTTTGTACTGGACATGTAAAATAATGTTTCTTAACGGGGGCTCTGCAGTCCCCTAGGGGGGCGTTAGGGAGCCTTAGGGAGGTGTTGAGAGGTTGCCATTGAGGGGCATTAGTCTATTTTATTGTTGAGAACCACTGATGTAAAACTTGGCCGTGAAATCTGATAATGCTAGTGTGGTTGTGTTGTGAACAGAGGCGCATCTTGCCACCAGGCAAGGCAGTCAGTCGCTTGGGGCCCCTGGATGGTGAATGACAGCCCATACTGTACTACAGTAGTGGTGATTTTGGTTCAAATGTTCATTCTTTTGCATTTTCGGTTGGGGCCCCACCTGACCCTAGAATCGCCTCTGGTTGTGAACACATGCTGAAGACAACAAGGCACTTTGAAAAGAAGGCCGAAGGCCAAAAATCTTTTTGAGGAGACCAAAAACAATATTTTTTACTCTTTTATACCAATAATGAGATGTAATAATAAAAAAATCTTGAATCTTGTTGCAGAGATGGATGCGTGCTCAGTGCCGCTGCTGACCCCGTGTAGCAAGGCCGTGATGAGCCAGGCCCTCAAGGACAGCTTCAATGGCTTCGGCCGCGTGCAGCGCATCTGCGGCATCTCCAACGGTAGGCTGACCTTGGCCTTTCATGCACCGCACGTTTTATTTTCCAAACAGCGCCAGGCCAGCTCATACTGCTGGTATTTGACAAATGCTGTTTTTCCGCTACCAAAAACCAATGTATACAATGCCAAAAGATGCCAAAGTATGGCATACATTATTTGAATACATATACAAATGTAGCAGCAATATATTGGCAGAAAATACACAACATAGTTTGTTGTAGTTGAATTAATTAAAATAACATCACAGGTAATTTGTAAGTACATAATAATAATGACAAAGCTTATTTCAGAAATGTCATTTTTACAAACATTTGTTTCACTTCAAGGTATTGTTAGCCTCTCATCTGAGTACTCGTAATGATGAGAGGCAAGCCTACGCGTAACGATTACAGGCGATTCATTCACATACTGTATTTGTATTGGGGCAGTCGTGGCTCAATGGTTAGAGCACTGGTCTTTCGATCAGAGGGTTGCAGGTTCAAATCCCACCCTTACCAGCACATTCATCCATGGCTGAAGTGTCCTTGAGCAAGGCACCTAACCTGTAACCAATACCCTGTACCTAAAATAAATGTAAGTCGCTTTGGATTTTTTTAAAAAAAACGTCAGCTAAATGTAATGTAATGTAATGTCTCCATGTGATGACTTTACAGACCCCTACAAGTGGAGCAGGCAGCACGTGATGAAGTGGCTTCACTGGGCCGCCTCGGAGTTCAGCCTGACCAACGTCAACTTCTTCAAGTTCGACATGGACGGCCGAGAGCTCTGCCACCTGGGGCGAGACAACTTCCTGGAACTGGCCCCCGACTTTGTGGGCGAAATACTCTGGGAGCATCTGGACCAAATGATGAAAGGTGAACTAACACTGTTTGTGTGTGTGTGAGAGTGAGTGAGTGAGTGAGTGAGTGAGTGAGTGAGTGAGTGAGTGAGTGAGTGAGAGAGAGAGAGAGAGAGAGAGAGGTAAAGACCACCATCATCTTTTGTACTGTGTGTGTGTGTGGGTTAACAGAGACAGAGTCTTAATAAATGAAATCAATCACGCTGAAGCAAAAATAAAAACTGAGGTCTTGGTGCCAGCATAAATCTGGGATTAGACCTGTTCAAATTCTGACAAGATGGTGAAATATGTCAAATCTTTTTTCAGTTGAAAATATGAATTTATATATTATTTTTGGACTTGTTGTTATGCATGTTGCTATGCATCATTTCTAAACCCATGATGTCCTCTTGAATCTAGCATGCCAGGACAAGATTGAATCGACCGTCCTTACTCAGGCGATGCAAGCTGTGCCCACCTGGATGACCAAAGACATTGTTGGTAAGTCTAGATACATATTATCAAGTTGTATCAGATGTATTTGTATTATTAGACACATAGTATCAAGTTGAATCAGATGTACAGTGCCCTCCATAATTATTGGCACCCCTGGTTGAGATGTGTTTTTTAGCTTCCAAATTTTTTTTTTTTTTCTAAATAATATGGGACCTTAATGGAAAAAAAGAGAAAAATCCAACCTTCAATACAAGTGCATTTATTCAGTGGGGAAAAAATCCCACATAAAGAAATAATTATTTGACATCAAATAATGTGTGTCACAATTATTAGCACCCCTGGTGTTAATATTTTGTACAACCCCCTTTTGCCAACAAAACAGCACCTAATCTTCTCCTATAATGTTTCACAAGATGGGAAAAGACAGAAAGAGGGATCTTCAGCCATTCCTCTTTGCAGAATCTCTCTAAATCATCCAGAGACCTGGGTCCTCTCCTCTGTACTCTCCTCTTCAGCTCACCCCACAGGTTCTCAATGGGGTTGAGGTCAGGGGACTGAGATGGCCATGGGAGGAGCTTGATTTTGTGTCTGGTGAACCATTTCTGGGTAGATTTGGCCATATGTTTAGGGTCATTGTCTTGCTGAAAGACCCAGTGACGACCCAGCTTCAGCTTTCGGGCAGAGGGCAACAGATTTTGATTTAAAATGTCCTGGTATTTCAAAGCATTCATGATGCCATGCACCCTAACAAGGTTCCCAGGGCCTTTGGAAGCGAAACAGCATCACTGACCCACCCCCATACTTCACAGTGGGTATGAGGTGCTTTTCAGCATGCGCATCTTTCGTGGTACGCCAGACCCACTTAGAGTGTTTGTTGCCAAAAAGCTCAATCTTGGTCTCATCTGACCAAAGCACACGGTCCCAGTTGAAGCACCAATACCGCTTGGCGAACTCCAGACGCTTGCGTTTATGATTGTGAGTGAGGAAAGGTTTTCTCCGTGCATGCCTCCCAAACAGCTTGTTGGCGTGTAGACAGCGCCTGATGGTTGATTTGGAGACTTTGTGACCCCAGGATGCTACCATTTGGTGTAATTCTGTAACAGTGAGCTTTGGAGATCTTTTGATTTCTCTTACCATCCTCCTCACTGTGCGTGGTGGCAAAATAAACTTGGGTCCTCGTCCAGGCTTGTTTACCACTGTTCCAGTTGTTTTGAACTTCTTAATTATTCCTCTCACAGTGGATATGGGCAGCTGCAGTTGAGTGGCAATCTTCTTGTAGCCTCTGCCTGACCTGTGTAGGTCGACGCACATCTGCCTCACTTGTATGCTGTGTTCCTTTGTCTTTCCCATGTTTAAGAGTGGATAAGAGAAATGGCCTCGGTGTCACGTCATATTTATACCCCAGGGAAACAGGAAGTGATGAATTACTAATTAAATGTTCCTACATACTCTGGTAAACTTTGTAAACTACTGTAGAAATGACAGAAATGCTTCAATTATATTTATTTCCTGGGAATTGTTAAGGGTGCAAATAATTGTGGAACAGGTGATTTAATGAAAAATAATTATTTTTTAGTCAGGGATTTTTTTATTTTCTTACAATTCATTTGAGTTGAAGGCTACATTTTCCTACAATTTTCAGTGTGACAGTATTCTTCTGCAATAAACACTGAATTTATTTTAAGGCTTTTAACACATCTCAACCAGGGGTGCCAATAATTATGGAGGGCACTGTATTTGTATACACTTGTCATACAAAAGGATGATTGTTATTTCATAAAAATAGCAATTTAAAAAAACAAATAGCAAAAATATATATGTAATGTAATACGGCTGCAATAACATTCACACGTAAATGTTTAATGTTGTCACTTGCTAACCTGCTTGTTTTTCTTTCTCCACAAGGGTTTGGTTTGGAAGACAGCCAGTCGTCCTTCCAGGTGCCTGATAGCAGCTTGTTGAGGGAACTGTTTGAGGCCCCAGACGAAACCACGGCAACCGCATCAGTACCAACCGCAGAGCCGGAGTACTCCATGTTTGCCAAGCCCCAGCTGAGCACGGTGAACATCGGCTACATCAGCAGGAGCCAAGAGTACGCCATGACACCCCTGACGCCTGCCATCTCCAAACATAGTGAGTTTATTGCACTGCTCCCTTCCAATGTCAATACTCCAGGGGGACTGTCACTTGCCTGATTATTGTACACTTGTAATCACAATTCGATTTGAGTCTGGCCAAAGGTGTTGCGTCACTATAGGAGGGCGCAGCCTGGCTAGACTGTCACTGTACTTACAGTAGTTCACTACAGGTCACTCTTGATAACAGTTCCAGCTAAATGCAATACAATACATCTTGCACTGTTATCTGAAGAAAATTTATGCGTGATTCATAGTTCAAATGTCCATGATTCCAAACGTGAAAGCCCTATCGTGAATCATGTGATTTGACTTGATGATCTGTCTGATTATTGTCTAGACAGGCATGCATGCTGTATTGTTCCTATGCTGGCAAATTGAAGTTTCAGTGATGTTTATTATGTACAGATGTAGATAGCTAAAGAAACAGTCTTGTGGCC
Organism: Engraulis encrasicolus; assembly: GCF_034702125.1. NCBI lineage: Eukaryota > Metazoa > Chordata > Actinopteri > Clupeiformes > Engraulidae > Engraulis > Engraulis encrasicolus. The sequence continues at coordinate 14,261,781 of NC_085863.1, read as the reverse complement.
CTGCTGTGGCCTAACGGTAGGGCACTGGGTTACTACGCTGGCGACTCGGGTTTGATTCCAGCCCGGGTTATTTGCTGTTCCCCGTTTCTCTCTTTCTGCTCATTTCCTTTCCCTTTGTAGCTGTCCTGTCGCAAATAAAGGCATTAAAAAGCCCAAAAAATATCTTTGAAAAAGGAAAATCTTATTTGGGTTTTTTGTTTCTGTTGCAGTTTCCTCGCTGGAGCAGAGCTCGATGGACAGTCTTGATGGCCTGGACGGTGTCCGACCGGAGTCCATGCTGCGTTCGTGGGGCAGCCAGTCCTCTCTGGCCGACATGCAGCGCGTCCCCTCGCAGGACAGCTTCGACGACGAGTACAGCGCCGCTCCCTTTGGCAAGCCGAAGGAGGGCCTGTCTTTCAAAGACTACGTGCTGGGAAGGAACGAGCCCGTCGAGAAGGGGAAACCTGTTATCCCCGCGGCCGTATTGGCGGGATTTACTGGTGAGTCAAAATCTTAATGAGAGGAGCAAAACGCACACCAGAAACAGAGGTGCTGGCAACCAGAAAATACAACTGCAGGAGGAGAGAAGTGCCGCACACTCTCAAGTTAAATAAACAGTTTTTAATGTGACAACGTTTCAGCCTGTCGGCCTTCTTCAGGTCACGTGACCTGAAGAAGGCCGACAGGCCGAAACGTTGTCACATTAAAAACTTTTTATTTAACTTGTGAGTGTGCGGCACTTCTCTCCTCCTGGAGTCAAAACCTTAACCAGAACAAAAAATTTACAAGCAGCCTTGGGCATGAGGATGAAAAAAATAGTGCTAGCTACTAGTGCAATACAGTGTGGTATTTAGTGCACATTCATAATGAATAATACAGTATGTGTGCATATGTGTGTAAATGGAATTGTTGATTGCTTTACAACTGTGTGCGTTTCAAAATCATCACATTCATATGACAATGAATGACTAATGGTTTGAATTAGTGTGTGTGCGTGTGTGTACTGTAGGCTATGTAAGTGGAATTCCCGATTGCATATCTCTAACCTGTCTCTGTGTGTCTCTGCGTCCTCAGGCAGTGGCCCCATACAGCTGTGGCAGTTCCTGCTGGAGTTGCTGACTGATCAGACGTGCCAGAGTGTCATCGGCTGGACTGGAGACGGCTGGGAGTTCAAGCTAACCGATCCTGACGAGGTGAGAGCCAGCTGCTTTTCCACCTTATTATCCACGGGTGAAAAGGGCGAAACCATTACTATGTGGGTAGCGGTGGCTAGTGTTAAATCGTACAGAAGAAATACTGGAAATACTGTGGTAGTGTAACAGAGGTGTTCCCGCGCAGTCCATCCCCCTCGGGGCTGCAAACTTGCCACCTCATCAACGCATCGGTTCGGCAATGGGAGGCTTAGTGCGATACCGCTGAGCTAAAGGGCCGGTCCGATAGCCCAACGTTACCGCACTGTGTTGAGGCTTCGGGAGGGAGGTTTACTAACGTTCCACGCCACACTCAGCTAGAACGTTGAAATGGGAGGGTTACCTGTATAGTGCGCATGGTAATAAGGTGGATATGATGGGCGATCTGGATTCAGAAGCTACTGACTAGTCCCACAAGTTACGACCCACCAAGATAACTTGGTGCACTTAAAAACAAGTGGTTTCAATAAGGGATAAATACCTACCTGGATTAAGAGTTTTGCCAATTAGAATAATCTTTTTTTCACAAACAGCTTTGTACTAGATAGCTTCTGGAGCCAAGTTGCTGATTTGTGACCAAAACCATGCTTTCAATAATAGCAAAGCCAGTGTTCTGATGGCATTTTGAGTTGAACTTCCACATAGTGTAAGTGTAGTCATGAAAAGTTCAGGTCGGGATGGCTAGTGGAGCAGCAGTATGCTGTAGTATTCGGATAACTCATAATTGTTACTGTAAGTAGCTGAACCTGACAGAACATGCAGAACTATCACAACGTATCAATTACAATAATTGTACTGCTAATACGGTAATAATTGTAATCACGTTTTTTTGTGGTTTTACAGGTGGCTCGACGCTGGGGACGGAGAAAAAACAAGCCAAAGATGAACTACGAGAAGCTGAGTCGTGGTCTGCGCTATTATTATGACAAGAACATCATCCACAAGACGCCCGGCAAACGCTACGTGTACAGATTTGTCTGCGACCTGCAGAACCTCCTGGGCTACTCGGCTGAAGACCTGCACGTCATGCTGGGCATTCAGCCCGACACAGACGACTGAACAAGTCTCACTTGTAGTAGTCTCGCAGCTGAACCAGGGGATGTTTTCTGAAAGACTCCACCTGGAGATAACAGGAGGACTTTTAAGGGCCTCCATTTTAAAAGTAGCCGAGGTTCATGATTCTGGGTAGCGCCTCTTTGGTGTCTCTACAGAGAACATGAAGAGAGGCGTGACTTCCAGACCTGTTCCTGGAGAGTTACAGACTCGCAAGAGAGGGAGGGGGAAGCTCTTGGTTTGGAAATGTACAATCGCTGTTGCAAGCGCTGTTTTTTTTTTAATAGAGCGCCCTTGTTTTCTCGTCAACAGGAACGAGTGAGAAAACAGGATATTGTCTCATGCACTGATTGCGATAATCACTGTAAAAACTTTTAGACTGCTGATAGAATTCGCCTCCTGGCTGGTGGTGAACACAGGCTGGATATCCATATTGCAATGGCATGGACTGGAGGATACCTCGAGGAATATAGTGGAGGTTGCCATAACAGCATGGGCTTTTAAAAAACAAGGGATCTTATGCCAAGTGTATCTACGCCTTTTCTTGGAAGGAAGGAGGGCTTTAAGAAGCTGTAAACCCGTATATGGATATTTTTGAAAACGTTTACGTTTTGGCGTTGCGTTGACACGTAAATAGAGTTTTCACGTAAACTGCATCTTAAAAATTTGGATTTAAAAATATCCCATTTAGGGGGCTAAAATACATCCGTCATAAATGAGTTTTTAATTGTTATCCACATGTCACGTTTGCACGTAAACAGACAAAAAATATCCACATTGAAAAATATCCGGATACGTGTAACCAGCACCTAAGACGGTTCTTAAATCTTTAGTGAGTTCACTGCATGGGCACAGGAACATGTTTACAGTCACAAGAAATGGATCATACTTGTGTCAATGCTTTACAGCAGATGCTGTGTGTTTTTCTTCTGTATTTGCCAATGAACAGTGGCATGAATGCTGTACATGAATTTGTTTGCTTTTTAAATTTCTCAGGCCAAAGTGAAAATGTGGACGTGTGGTAATTTTGTTGTTTTTCTGAAGAGCCCTTTACCGTTTTGTACCAAAGCTAATTGTGATATTAAGTTGACGTCACACATTCAGGCAATCGAATGTTGTAATTGTAATATATGATATGTGCCTCAAAGCTTCCCTGCTGCTGTAAAACTGCTGTTTGAAACTGAATTTTTATTTATATTATGAAAGTTCTCAGATTGTTTAGATATTTGCTTTAATGGCCTTCTGAAAAATAATTACAGATTCTGTTTTCCAAAAAAACACCTGAATGCTGATATATAATTGTAATTTATATGATGTGCGTTTACTGCTTCAGTAACAAGCTCCATAACTGCATGTGAATGACTACTGTTTCAAGATGAGGACGCAAGGTGTAGGCTACATGCCTGGAGCTACTCATTTGTACTCAGAGCATAACATGCAAAATTGAATGTAATTCAACTACAGCCAGTTCAACTGTTTGTATTTCATGGATATTAACGATGCATCTGTATACAGAATAGGATATGGATTTAACATGCCTGTTGGAACTAAAATGAGTTGTTCAGTTGTATATTGTGTTATTTTATAAAAGCACTATTTTTATATGACTGGTTTTATTATTCTGTGTATGTGTATGTGTATTTTTTTAAAGGGAATAATTACGGACTGTTGTGAAAGAGGGTCTACAGAGTTCTTATTTATTTTGAAAGGTTATTTTGAAAGGTTTGAAAGGTTACACCTTTACATAAACATAAGCCATATTAAGCAGATACCTTGTAATAATTAATTGTATTTATGCCTACATCTCTGGCGGTGTGGTGTGTATGTGTATGTGTGCCAGCTGCAAAATGTCAATAAAAACTGAATGTCATCAACTTTGCCTGTTGTCTAGTATTGCAAAACTATCTTTAAAAACTTGTATTTTGAATTATTAGCAGACATATTAATAGACGTTCTTTGTGGTTACTTATATCAGAGACGGTTCTACTGTGAACCGACAAGAAACTGCTGGTGTTCTATTGTTGATGGACAATTAAACAGTCTAAATGTGTGGCAACTAAAGGCGACGGCGTACGTGCAAAAACAGCATTCTCTCCCATGCCATGCACGGGTTGCAACATGTACCGTGCAGTTTACCGTAGAAAGCTTTCTGAGAGGGCCTACTGGTTTATTTCAAACAGAGCTTGACACCCTACCCGTGGGCATATTGTGTCAAGGTTGTGAAATCGTTTTTTGTACAACCTGTCATAAACAAACACTTGAAGACTGCACCGTTTCCCAACACATTCATTAAGAGGATTGTGAAGAGTATTCATGACAACGCTTAGTTCAGATATCAATACTTTTTTTCCCCTCACTAGGTTTATATGCTCTCCATAATGCGGTTCAGACTCATACAAAAACATAAACACGTAAACATGACACTCTTGAGACTAAGAGATTTGTCCATGATTATTATGATATAAATTATTTAAGCATTGAAATGAACTCTCATAAAGGATAAATGCTTAGCCTTCCTTCCTTGATAATCTCTGGGGGACATTTGTGCATTGAATATGTTTAGCACCTTCTTCATCCATTCCATCCTAACAGGCACAGTCACTCTGCATAGAGAGAGTTCACACCTCCCTCTCATTGGTGAGGCGACCAGTGTTCCTGTGGAGACAGAGAGGAGATGGGGACATGTGATGTAAGGAACAGCTGATGTGATAAGTATTAAAGAAGAGAGAGAGAGAGAGAGAGAGAGAGAGAGAGAGAGAGAGAGAGAGAGAGAGAGAGAGAGAGAGAGAGAGAGAGAGAGAGAGAGAGAGAGAGAGAGAACATCGTCTTTGGCCATCTGGTCCACAGATCACCCTCTTCAACACGTGAATTCTAAGAGAGAACAAAATGGCGTCCGAATGATGGGTGGCCTCACCATGGCACAGAAGAAATTCTGTGGTTCTTTAGAGCACACTGGGTGAGGGTCAAGGTTAAGGATTTATAAAGAGAGATTTTCAGTGGCAGTACATTTGAAAGCAGAGAAGTTAACACAGATATGCACAATACACACTACTGTATTTGTAGATGCAAATGCTGGATGTTGAACACAAGCAACCCCCCAACCCCCGCACGCACGCACATGCACAGGCACAGGCACAGGCACAGGCACGCGCGCACGCACACGCACGCACACGCGCACACACACGCGTGCGCGCGCACACACACACACACACACACACACACACACACCTTTTCTGCCTAAAAGAGCCATGGGAGGATGAGCTCGGTAAATATTTTATAGCATTCATCACCTGCTATGTAAAATGCAAGGCATAGGCAGCAATATTCAAATCTATTAGAACACAAAGTCCAGTCAGTGACAACAGTTTGAAAACAATCTCAGGATTTTCTTATGCACCAATAATACTGGGGGCAAATGTAGCGTTTTTTTGAGATAAACAATGAAGCCATTTCATTCCCACTCATTACACTTTATGCTCAAGAAGAAAACATCCGTCCACACAGGATCATTAAGCATACAGCTGACAAATAAAAATAGATGGTACTTGTGTAATCTCTTGCTTGTTTTGAAAAAAAAAAAAATCATGCCTGCCATTAGGCTACTGTATATAGTAATGGTATGTTGGCATACAATTATACTCACAAACGTGTGAATGATCAAAACTTTATTGCTTGTGACTTAACAAAAGTTCTGTGTGTGTGTGTGTGTGTGTGTGTGTGTGTGTGTGTGTGTGTGTGTGTGTGTGTGTGTGTGTGTGTGTGTGTGTGTGTGTGTGTGTGTGTGTCACTCTCTCGGTCTCTCTCACACACACACACACACACACACACACACACACACACACACGCAATGGCAAATCAGAAAATCATCTTGCTCCTGTAGGCCCCAGGGGCCTCAGTGGCACCGTAGCAGAGGGCAGGGCCCGATTAAGATGACCTGAGGTCCCTAGGCTAAAGGTTGCTGTGGGCCCCCCCGGAGGACAAATTTAGATATACAGTGCGTCATAATTATGAGTTAGGAATTAAGTATAACATGTTTACCAACTGTACTCAAAACACCCGATGATCAATTTTTCTTTCAAAATTGCATCTTGTCAAAATCTGCAATTTTTCACTTTTGGCCAATCAGGGGCCCCTTGGCAGATGGGGGCCCGTACGCTACAGCCATATGTAGCCCTATGCGTTAATCCGTCCCTGGTTAAGGCTGAGTCACTCTCAGGAATCCGCTGTGTGTACCACTATGTCCACATCCGAGAAACTCCACAGAGGGTGTGTGTGTGTGTGTGTGTGTCAAAGTGTTAACTCAGGCTATTAAAACCACATTTACACATTACATAAACAGGAGTCATTCAGTAGAGAACTGTACATGAAATAACAATACCCAAGGTGTGATGAAAAGGCAATGATATGCAATCGGCTTTTGCCCAGGCTAGTGATATGCGGGAGGCAACGGTGGAATAGACACCAGGGCTTGACATTAACTTATTCGCTTGCCAGCCACTATGGCTAGTGGTTTTCCTGAGTCACTAGCCATTCAGCTATTCTACTAGCCACTAATTTGTTTTTTATTTTATTTTTATCATGACACTGTACATCTTAACCTCAGAGGATGAGGTGCTTAAAGCAAAAAGATGAGTGCATGGGTTTCTACATGGAAATAAAACAATAAATAACTGAGCTTCTTCTTGAACTTTAATACAAACAATTGATACAAAAGGGGCAAAGTGCAGAATATATGCTATTCTGATATGTCTTACCATAGAATAAGCTGCCTGCCAAATGTTACCTGAAATTGTTACCAGCCACAGCCAAATTTCACCAGCATTTGGCCGGTTGGCAGGTGCCAGTGTCAAGCCCTGATAGACACCTACAGAATCTACTTTGGTATTACCCACATGGTCGTGTGGATTTCAAACCATTCACTAATGTTAAAAACTATTCAAAAGTATTACTCCAGTTGGCCTGGAGTCCGTTTCTCGATTCTTGCCTTTGCTAACCGTCTTAAGTCGGTCTTGAGTTGGTCGTAAGTTGCTCTTGAGTTGGTCTTAAGTTGCTCTTGAGTTGATCTTAAGTTGGTCTTACGTTGGTCTTTAGACGCAAGACCGACCGAAGTCGCGACCAACCTTTGGACGTACGTACGTACGTTCTCAGACGAGGAAGTCTTCGGAAATGCTTGGAGTGTCTCGCCCATAGAGGTAGAAAATAACACTAGAGAGGACCCCGCCCCCCTTTTTACGGCAATCTGTAGCGGCCATTATCTGTAGGTAGATCAGAGAAATGGAAATTAACGGAGAACGAGGCTCACCTCTGTCAAAAATGGCTTAATCATGTGAAAATGTCCATCAACACACTATACAAGGACAATAGTTGAAGTGTGTTGCTAACTATGTTCATAAAATATATTATTTGATTTTTAAATGTATTTTATCGACTCATATGATTTAAGTAGATATTTAGCCTGACATTTCAAATCTGGTCTTTGATTAAAGTGTTACTTCATATTTAGACAGTTTTAGTTAATTTCTTGACAGGGGTGGGCGTGTTCTCCATTGACTTGCATTGCCTGAAAGTACCTACACTACCTACGGAAGTTGGGAAGCTCCAGCTGCCATTTCCCAGTGCTGTCGCAAATTGCTGTGTCCTCTCTAGTGTTATTTTCTACCTCTATGGTCTCGCCTCAGCTCGGCTGCATTGGTCGCAAACAAAGTAGTGACGGCGTCATGATTCACGTGGCTGTCAGATACAATAATTACAACGCTATCAAAGTCCACAAATATTTGTCAACACAACCGTGCCCTCAAAACCATCCCTCTTCGACAGCATAAACCAAATAATGCATTACATGTCACAATGTCTTATATTTTATTCCGGTTTTGCTAAATCAATTTACGATAAGTCTTCAGTAGGCTACTTCTCTCAGAAACCGGTGGTTGGTGGATGAGTGGTTGTCATGCCTTGCCGGAGGGTAATAGCAATGATTCTAGACCCGAAGGGATAAATGTATGCATGGACTTTTAAATCTCTAACATCCATAATATTCTCCTCTGAGTCCGCTTCAGTTCTAATTTTCACAATATGTTGTCGCAGTGGGAAACAAATACCCACGCGCGCACAACGTGGTCGGATTGCGCACACATTGTGAACATTTCTACTATGTCATTGTTGTCTATAGACTACGCTACACGAACTCCAACCCATCGTGGGAAAAAATGCAGCTTAATGAAATAATGTGAGGATAGCCTACTCTGGAAGGCATGCGACATCACATTTGAATCATTGCACATTTACTTAACGCGGCCCGCTGTCATATGCGCGAGGCAGATGGTTGAGAATATGGACACACACACACACACACACACCACACACACACACACAATGTCGCGCTGTCTTTGGGTCTCTGTTGTGGGTCAAATATATGTCTAACCGTTGTTACCCATATCTCTAACTTGAAGTGACTCAAGGCGCTTGCTGGAGAAAGCTCAGTCTTACTATAGGCTAGTTGATCAGATGTAGGCTATTTTTTTAAGCTTAAACTCTGTAAACCCCAAGGGATGCCTTCGGGCTGGCCTCTGACACTGCCAACACCCGAACGCATGTAGAAGAACTCTAAGTGCGAGACAACAGCGAGGTCCTTCCCCACGCAGAGTGGACAGTTCAATGATGTTTGAAATGATAACTGAAAGGAATCGATCATTCTAAAATAGGCTACAAGAAAAACAATTGCCATTATGACCTTTACGCGTAAAGATGTGCAGGAAGGGATGATGCACGGAGGGTCCGTCAAACACAGTACACATGACATCTCCATGAAAGTCGTTAAATACTTGTCAACGCAATCATGTCACCGAAATCCATCCCCAATAACCAAATGTCGGTCTACATATCACTGTAGCATAATCACTCCAAATAACTACACAGAAATTGCCGGTGAAAGCGTGATGGCATGTATACTATCCTAATTCTCACTTGCTGGTGGTAACTGGTAGCATATCCATTTCGGCTGAATTTTAAATTAAGCGCAGGTGCCTTATCTGCACAACAGTATATCCAGTATATCCACTTCCACTCATCTCTCTCTCTCTCTCTCTCTCTCTCTCTCTCTCTCTCTCTCTCTCTCTCTCTCTCTCTCTCTCTCTCTCTCTCTCTCTCACACACACACACACACACACACACTGTGTGTGTGTGTGTGTGTGTGCATCCAGGCTGGCGCGCGCGCAATTCGGGCATATTCGCAACTCTCTGCCTCCTCTCCCTGGTGCGCAGTGACAGTGGACCGTGTGGCTGACGCCATTGCGAAGTTATTTGGCGCGATGTTATTGTGCAGTGATATGTACAGCGACATTTGGTTATTGGGTGGATTTTGGGGGCATGATTGTCTTCACAGGTATTTAACGACTTTCATAAAGATGTCATGTGTAGCCTACTGTGTTTGACGCACCTTTCAATCTTCCTGCACATCTTCAGGCACAATGCCCTTAATTGCAATTTTTTTTTCTTGTGGCCTACGTTGGACGTAAGGACTTGCTGGCAGGAAGACGGCATACACAACCAAATATATTTAAAATTGTCTAATCATTGGACATTTTGTGTGGTAAAAGTTAGACGCTTGTGCACTTGGTGGCAGTAATCAATCACTGTCACTTGAACTCTGCCTGAACCTGCCCCAAGACGCTGAAATGTCAGGAGCAAGACCAACTTAAGAACAACTGAAGAACATCTTAAGAACAACTTAAGAACAACTTAAGACCAACTCAAGACCAAGTCGGAAGACTGTCTTACGAGCGACTTAAGACCTTGGTTACAACGTTGGTCTTAAGAACGAACAAAATGGCTAACGTCGTTAGCAAAGGCACTGTCGAGAAACGACCCCCTGGATGGCACAGTAAATGTCATTCGGGACACCTTTTCACCGCAGCGAGAAACGCAATACATTCAGAACTCAATTCTCTGGATGGCTGTAGTCGTTGTGTTTGGAATGTCATAAAATTAATTTACCTTGGCTGTGACGTCAGGTTTCCATGCCAACCAGCCCCAGGTTAATTAAAAGGATCTTTGCACCATGCCTTTATTGCTGTTTTCAGAAGGGACAATCTGGCCAGGCGCACACTCGATATAAAACAATGAATACTGCCATATCTTTCACCCTGTGGGCGTAATACTGCAATTCCAACAGGGGACATCTACACAAAGTAGCCTACAGATCATATCATCATTGTTTTATTATGGTTAAGGACAGGGAAGCCGACAAGGGGGGGTCAAAGGGGTCAGTTGTCCCGGGCCCAGGAAGATGGGGGGCCCATAATTGGTCCTTCATTACATTGAATGTATTGGGTGGGGGGCCCTTTCAGACGGCTTTGTCCTGGGCCCAGCCAAAGCTGTCAGCTGCCCTGGTTAAGGAGATCAAGAACAGAGCTGGTAAGCTGGTTAACTACTACACCAGGTTAAGTTAAGAGGTAAATTATCTAATAGAAGAGCCTGGACTCCTCATTTTAAGAAAATGAGGACTCCAGGAAACTCAGTCTACAATCACTTAACGAGTTACAAAAACCTATAGCAGTTAAAATTCAGTTCATCTTGCCCACAGACATAATACAGTGATCACATCCATTTGTTTTTAGGTTAAGGAGATAAAAAAAAAACGTACAGCTCGGCCCTGCCATGACCAACCGGTAGGGCACTCGTCTGCCATGCGGCTGACCCGGGTTTGATTCCTGGCCCGGGTCCTTTGCCGACCCCCCTACCCGTCTCTCTTCCAATCAGCTTCCTGTTCACCTCTCACACCGTCCTATCAAATGAAGTCGAAAAAAACCCAAACAAACCTACAGCTCATGTCATGAAACATAAAAAAACTGAAACTAACAATACACCAACAGCAATAGACCCAATCTGCAATAGATCATTGACAAAGTGGATTACAGACACTATAAAAAAGATGTACCAAAACTGGTATCTGATGATTAATACCACAGTAAAACACATTCAGGAGGAGCATGTACAAGAATTGTGAATTACTGTATGTAAAATCGGATGACTAATTAACGCACGTACAATAAAATAGTACACAGTGTATCTTGTCAAAAGCCGTGGGCATGGGAGATGATGCAATTAAGGAAGGATGCACACAAAGGGGAGATTATGTTCACGTTATTGCAACATGACGGACTACTTGGACCATAAAGTGATGTCCAAACTGGCAGTTGCGGTTGACAAAAGGGTGACCTTGACCTTGACCTACAGAGATAACAGCACACACCCAAAATGAGCAGGTTATATAGCGTCTACAACTACCAAGGAATCCTATTGAACACAGTTTAGTGGTGTGGTGTAGTAAATGCAGCAAGATAAAAGAAAGTGAATTCTTCAGTCTCAAGTGTGTCATGTAGCTAAGCTTTTAAAAATGACCTTGCCCATTGTGCATACATACTTTAAGTTTTGAAGTACGTATGCACATGTCAGAGCAAGGTCATTTTTTAAAGCCTCAATGTTTCCCTTCAATGGAGAGGACAGAATTTTAATAGGGCTGCACGATATTAGAAAAATATGCAATACACGATATATAACATGACTGTATACCGCGATATCGATATTACCCGCGATGTTTATATACATATATTTTTCCCTCTCTACTTGTCATTCTACACTTTATCATGTATACAACAACTGAGAGCAATGTTTTATTTCCAACATGATTTTTATTAGGAAAAAACATCAACTTAAAATGGCAACCTTTTTAATACCTTTTTTAACCTTTTCACCAAATTTACTGTTATTAAAAATGTAAAACTTTTTTTGAAGGCATCGTAATTTAACCAACTTTTGTGATACGTGTATTGCAAGTCGTGATATCGTGATAACGATACATTTTCGACATATTGTGCAGCCCTAAATTTTACAAAGACGGAAGTGAAAGGAATGTTTTGGACATAAAGTCTCGAGGTTGAGAAGTATTTGGCTGATGCTGCAACTGTTGCGACAGAGCGAGAGGGAGAGGGGGAGTTCCCGTCGATGAAAAGACACGAGTGGAATACCAGAAATGTACACAGAGGAGGACTGTGGTGAAATGCTGTTGCTCTTCTTGACATCAATGTGGTGTGTGTGTGTGTGTGTGTGAGTGTGTGTGTGTGTGTGTGTGTGTGTGTGTGTGTGTGTGTGTGTGTGTGATGGAACAAAACATATGTTTAACAAATTTGTGTGGTCATCAGGTGGGAAACTCTTAATTCTAGATTTTTTTTTTTTTACAAGTTTCATTCTTAATGTGATGATTGGCATCACAACCCCAAGCAGAAAAGCTGATAGAGCGATAACATGGAAATTCAGTTGAAATCCAGTGGAAATCCAACATGAAAATAACACCAATTATTCAGGTTAACCGAATCAAGTTGAAATGATTGATATGATACGAAATGGCAACCTTTGGGCTACGAGTCTGACACCCTAACTGCCCAATGTGTAAAGAATGTACACAGTCATTGTAAGAAGTGGATTTATTTTTAATGTCACTCACAAATTCTTAATAACAAATAGATGAAGCCCAATTTGAGGGTGATGGGAACTCCTCACTTTCAAAGTCTGTACAAAAGCATTAAATTGTTTGAATATAATACTTCACCACGGCTATCTTGCCAAGTTGACATTACTGAACATAGCCTTTTCTGTATACAGAAATGATTACAACCAAGGTTGTAAATGTGGTGATTTCTGCTGAGAAATACCGCAGGATGGTAGTTACACTCAGCAGTGACTACAGTAGCTCACATTTTGCAGCTAGCGCCTGGTGGATGTCAGTGGTACTGCACTGTGAAGGGTTAAGTTTTGATTTCACCGGAAATGTGATGAGATCTGATAAAAGCAAATGAAAACCTGCACATCACAGGACCACATGGGACACCAGTCACATATCAAAATGGCAGCTAACACACAATTTACACTGAGGAGCAGCCCATAGTGTTTGAAACGTCAGTATGAATACTGAAAAGAGTAAAAGACAAGAATAGTGAGCGCTCTAGTCTTTACTCCAGGTTGAAGGGGTGCATCTGGTTATTCCTTTTAGGGCTTGACAGACTTTTGAACTATATCCAAAACACTCTCCTTTGAGTCAAGGTAGTTTAAGTATTAAAAAAAAACCCTTTACCTCACATCAGTGTAACATAAAGGATTTTTAAATACTAAAACTACCTTGACTCAAAGGGGAGTGCTTTGGATACAGTCCAAAAGTCTGTCAAGCAATAAAATGAGTACTTAGTTGGAAGCGTGAGGATTTTTCCTTTCTACTTTGAGTCCTGCACCCTATTAATGCACAATTATTACAGTTCACCAAGAAGACCACATGATTCTCATATCTCCATTTTATGCTGTGAAAAACACATGAACCCTGCCCACTACTCAATAGGACAGACAGCAGCTGGCACAGTCTTGTTTTTGGCTGTGATTTCTTCAAGGGATTATGCCGGCAGCATCACTGATTCAACACTGATGGACAACAATATTGTGTTTCAACATAGTTGTTAATTGACCTTACGAATGTGTTATAGGAATACGCCAGAAAACATTTCTCAAGTGTTAAAAGCAAAGGTAAAACCAGTTGACAGCAGATGTAATTGAGCATTTTATTTTTGTGTAAAAAATATTAAATACAATGATGGGTGCTCAGGGGGGCGGGGCATGTTTACTGTTTACGTATACAGGTTGCCGTGCAGATCAGAGGCCTTTGTGAACTTCTGAAGGACATCAGCACTCGGAGGGTCCAACTGAACAAAAACAGAGACAGAATCACACGAACAAAATGTTAGAGATCAAAAACCATTACTGAGCTAAGTTAAAAATACAATAAACACATTATTCAATATACAGTATGTATTTTGCTACATTGGTCTGCCGCACCTGTACTTGGTGTTCCACTAGGATATTTTTGCTTGAGCAGTGACAAATATGGATCCAATCTACAGAGCTCAGTGCATGGTGATCTAATCTAAACTATAAACATACTGTACCTAAATATGTAGAAATAGATATAGTTTACCTAAGATCCATCTAAAAAAACTGTAAAAAAAAAAAACCATATAATACTGTTTTAAAGACAGCACATTTGTCCTAAAATGCGTGTTTCAAATAAAGACAGCATTACACTTTTTAAGTTGCTATAGGGGTCAGAGACGTTTTTTGGGCTCAGACGTCAGGTGACACAACGATATCTAATGCCAATAAATTAATTAGTAATTGGTGGTTGATTTGCTGCAATGAAAATGCTTTCTTAGATAGTCTACTAAAAACAAACAAACAAATAAAATCCATACAATAGTGGCATTGGCTGTCATTGCACCTCCCTGACGTGTGCTACAAGTTGAAACGTCACTGACCCAGAAATCACTCATACTACACTATACTGCCCCACACAGGCGAAGTGCAGTAACTACATATTTTGTCAAAACTGAATGTAGACTGAAAATTGTCCTCACAACATCTCTTTTATCTTGTGACAAAGCCTTGTGGTCCAAATTTGTCCCATAGTAGAGATATTTCTATGTCAACTTAAATATCAAACCTAACACCGTTTGAACATAGAACATAGTTTGAAGGCCTTTTTCTACTACATTACACTTCACTAACGCTTTTTACCAAAAGCAACTTACAGCTTTTTAGATACAGAGTATTGGTTACAGTCCCTGGAGCAAGGTGGAACTAAAGTAGGTGCCATGGTTAAGGGCACTTTAGTAATGGACAGAGGTGTAGGGAGAGGTAAGGGAAGGATTTGAACCTGCAAAACCTCTGATCCTGAGTCCACCCCACCTAACCACTTTTGCAATAGCTGCCCCCATATTTCTCAGTTAATTTTTTTCTTTGGTGGTCTTTTAGACTTTATTTTGGACAGGACAGTATGAAAGATAGACCGGAAGCGAACGGGCAGAGAGACAGGGAGGGGTCAGCAAATGACCCGGGCCGGGAATCGAACCCGGGTCAGACGCATGGCAGGCGAGTGCCCCACCGGCTGGCCATGGCAGGGAATATTCTCAGTTTATATGTTGGCGTAGCTACTGCCCTTTGCCCTTTGCAGGGCAGCAATAGGCAACAGGTTTTACCTTGATGCCCTTGGCTGAGGACACGGCGTGCCTGTAGGCTTCCATGGTGTCCGAGTCTGCGCTGATGACGTCACTGTAGTTCTGGTAGAGCACAGCTGGGATGCTGTGGACTTGGCAGTGGGAGAGCACTGTAGAACACAAGAGGTTACCGTAGATGGGTATTTCTATGAATTATTTATTAATTATATAAATGTATTAATTATTTATTCATTTCTATTATTTATAGCAGGTAGCAGGCTTCACTCAAGAGTTCTTTTAATTATTTTGAGGGCGTTGGCCCAAATAAAACGCTTCAAATTAAACAGAAAAGGGCGCACCTTGGATCAAATGTTTTTGTGTGTGTGTGTGCACAGACACGTTTCATGGGCCTTCTTCAAATTCAACAGAAAAGGGCACACCTTGCATCAAATGTTAAAAAAAAAAAAAAATGTGCACAGACGCGTTTTGGCGTGTGCCTTCATCAGTGAGGAAGGCACATGCCAAACCTTATCTGTACACACACACACACACACAAAAAACATTTGATGCAAGGTGCGCCCTCTTGCATCAAAAAATCTTTTATAATAATAGGTCATTGTAACTTTCTGGAGTTGTTGAGGGTCTGAGCGTAAACAAAGCCTAATGTGTAACTCTAAAAAAACTTTTTTTAAATCTTGAGTACCCTCTTAAGCATTTTTGTCATACCCCCGATTATCCCCTCTATATCTCTTCCTCTGTCTTTATGTGACTTTTTTTCTTCTTCTTTTTAATTAAAAAAAATAAATAAAAAATCCAGCGCACCCCTTGTAGTGTGCTTGCGTACCCCTGGTTGGGAAACACTGATGTAACTTGTAGGCCTACCATTTGAATTTTGAGGATTTTTTTATTTTTTATTTCAGGTCAAGCGGATGCCACACGCCCCTTTAAGCAGACCGGAACCTGTTCACCCAGAGCGCCACATTAAGTTGCCGTATCTCTATATATACTATACAATCTCTAAGTCTGTGGAACAGTTGGTTAAATTCGTGACTAAAACATGCAGAATAAGGTCACATCATATACAGTAACATGAAATAATATTCCTTTTTCTCTGATCTCACATTACATTACACTTAGCTGACGCTTTTTTATCCAATTCAACCATTTTTTTCTGTTTTGGTTTTTTTGTTTGAAGTGCAGGGTGTTGGTTACAGTCCCTGGAGCAGTGTGGGATTAGGTGCCCAAGGGCACTGCAGCCATGGAGTGCAGGAGGGAGTGAGAGGGTGGGATTCGAATTGGCAACCCCTCTGATCTGAAGCCCATCACCTTAACCGCTAGGCCACGGCTGCCCTCGATCTTCAGACGTACGTACCTGCTGCAGCTAGTCCGGTGACGATGTTGGGCTGCTCGAGGAAAGGACAGGTGACAGGCCCTTTATAAGCGCTGGAGCTCAGCGCCCGGAGGAAGGGGACGTCACTGCCATGGACGTAGTCCGGTGTCTTGTATTCGGCCACGGGCACGTCTGACAACACTGTGACCGCCAAGCCTCTTTTCTGAAGACACATGAACAACTGAAACATACACACAGACACACACACAGACACACACGCGCACGCGCACGCGCACACGCACACGCACACGCACACGCGCACACACGCACACACGCACACACGCATGCACGTGCACACACACACACAGACACACACACACACACACAGACACAGACACACACACCTTTGTTAGAGCTCGGACAGCACATGCCACATTTGTATTTCTATTAATGTCAGTCAAATTATTATTGGTGGGGGTGAGGAAGGGTGGGGATCTGTCGCGTTTGGAGCATATTACAATGTTTAAAGTTTTCAGACAATAAATAGGTAAAAGGGCCTGATGAAATCACAAGCTGAAATGATGGTGCAATAAAATGGTGGCATACAGTAAGAACACAGTACGAAGCCACAATAGATGGCATTACATTTGCTAAGGCTTGATGAACAGCTTTTTCTCCATAAAACCTCTAAAGTGACAATCTAGTGTAACCAGAGCAAGACTAAAATTATAAATAGAAAGGATAAAGAATGTGGTGCGACACGGATGTCTATTTTCTGTACAGTATTTTATCAGTGCAATCAGACTAATGTTTCCTCGAGGACTCTGATGAAGACGCACGTTGAAACGTTAGTCTGATTGCACTGATAAAATAATCTACAGAAAATAGACATCCGTGTAGCACCACATTCATTATCATTTCTATTCACCTTTTTCACGATATTGTAACCACAACACTTTATTTCTCACCGGTAAACAATCAAGAACCATCACAAGTAGAGACACACCGGATCCGGTTCCGGTTCCGGATCCGGCAGGATAATTGGGTTTTTCACAGGATTCGGATCCGGCAGAATCTTAAGGAGTGGATCCAGTATCCGGCAATTACCTAAAAATCAGGATCTGGTGCATCTCTAGGTTTTAAGTAGCCTAGGCTTTTCAGTCAGTCTTTCACAACCCCAATCGCTGCATGGAGTGAAAGCCCTTTGGAAGCGGCCGTTGCAGGCAATGTGGCTGTAAGCCAATGAGTCTAAAAAATAGTTTGAGCCAACGTGATAAAAAGGGCCCACGTGTGTGAGTAGACTATGTGTTTCAACCCTTTCGGATCCGGCAGGATCTTAAGCAGTGGATCCGGTATCCGGCAGGATCCTAAAAATCAGGATCCGGTGCATCTCTAATCACAAGTCATAGACATAAATACATAAGTGTTTACCTGTTCCGTCCACTGGAAGAGCTGATCTTCTGCCACGTAAGATGAGCACTGACAAATTAGTACCTAGAACATATGAAACTACATTAATACTTTACAACTTTAAAACATGAATTCATTCACATCACAAGTGTTTTTATATTATTTAGATGATACCATGAGCAGAGGTTCACCAATACTGAAAAGCCTAACGGCAGAGAACCTAAGAGTATCATCTTACCCAGTCTGCTAATAGAGAACATGAAACAAACAAAGAATTCTGTTTCATTACAGAATCTCTAATACAGTAACTCTTCAATAGGTACGTAGCTGCCGGCAATAGTCAAATCAAAATACAAACAACCTAGACATTAAATCTTGTTTCCCAAATCACTGCTCTACTCTGTGCTTGCGTAGCCTGGTTGCCGAACAGGTAGTCGTATTACCAAGCTCACCACAGAATTTCCATATACTCAGGCTTCTTTTTCCCCTAATTTATGTCAATTTCCCATTGAGTCCTCCATGAAGCCCTGGTCAAAATAGTGACCTAAAGGCTTCAAACAACAAATACAAAGACTAACAGAAACCTACAAGTAGGGCGAAAAAAATGGAAAAAGAGACATAAGCAGTAAGTGAAGCGTGCAAAATGAAGGAAGAGTGGTCTTAATGAAATGGTAATGAAATACTGTAAAAAATGACACTGTTCTGTGAGCACTGAATTTAAACTTTTTTTTGGAATGGAAGCGGGTATTGTCACAGGGTTTAGTGTATTTTGAGGTCTGTTCCGAGCACAAGGTGAACGCCGTTTCAGTAAGTTCTGTTTGTGTACTTGGAACGTTTTTTCTCCAATGGGCAAGTTTTTGTTAGTGGGAGTACAGCATACAAGCAGACTAGAAATACAGTGTGACAACTTTCCCAAGACGACTTGTGCAACAAATATTAAAATATGTCTATTCCTTCTTATAGACAGAGACAGTGTTGCCAGGCAAATTGGGCTACTTAGGATTGCTGTCTGTGGGAAAAAATGGATTTTGGAGAAAAAAATAAAATAAAAAAATAAAAATAATGTGCCCAATTTTTGGCCATAGAAATCAATTAAATTGGGCGGGATTTAGTGCTTTCAGGCGGGTTTTGAGCATTTTTTGCCTAATCTGGCAACCCTGGACAAAGATGTCCACTGAACCATCTGATGAAGGTTACAGTAATGTGTCCTGGTGTTTGCCCTCGTCATGAAGTGCAGGGCAGGACTTGTACAGGAAGGTGTTACGTCCTGCTGGGCATTGCTGCCTGTCCCACCTCCTCTGGTGCCCATGGGTCAGCTGCAGGGTCATCAGTCGGGTACCACCATTCACTAACGTTTCGCCCCTTTAATCCCGAAACGTTTCGTGGTGGCGTCTCCCTTTCACCCCTGCAGCTGATGGGTGTTTTCCCCAGAGAGGTACATCACATCCAACTTTTTCAGAGGGGATGTGCCAGCATGCATACATACAGTATCATATCACCATAGTCTATAACTACCATTAACATTACAAGTCTTTCTTTCTAACAAAAAAGGGAAACATTTTTTCAAACAAAAACAAAAAACTAACTTAGGCTTTTTTTTTTAAACAATCATCAGTGTGGGTGCCAAAGACAGCTCGTCATGACCTGGATATTTGCAACAGCTAACCCTCTCTACATGCCTGCCATCTAGTGTTCAAACAACATCATTTGAGCAGGAACTACACAGTACATCAGGGGGATTCAATTAAACGTCAACGAGGGCCAGTTTGTAAAATTCCTCCCAGTAAAGGGGCCGATGTATTATGTTTGCCGACTCCGGGGTACCGGGGTACCGGGGTACCGGGGTACTTCATTGAGGTGTGGGGTCTGGGGGTCCTCCCCAAAAAGTTTAGCATTTAGATGTAATATCCTACATTTTAACGTCTCGTGTCTCGTTTCAGCTCGATGCGCTCAACCCGTACTTTTATCTCTAAATTCCGAAAAACAACTTCGTATTTCAAGGGGCTTGTATTGGGGGCCAGAACCTTGACGTCCAAGGACGGCATCTGGCCCCAGGGCCGCCATTTGAACAGCCCTGCAGTACGAAGAGTTCAGATGCAAAACCCCCTAAGTGCCTTTTCAGAAAATAATCTTAATTCATTTTTATTTAATACAAAGCTATCAAAATTGCATATTTTTTATTTTATTTATGTAATAACTATTTATATGTATTATCAAGTACATGAATGTAAACCAAACCAACAACGGGGTTCTCTAAAAATATAGAAGTGCAGGTCTTCAGAAATGGAGTTAGGGGGTTTTGCATCTGAACTCTTTAGAAAATGTTGTACAATATTGAATGCTGCTTGTCGCAACTGGTCTCTGTGGTAAAAGATGCAATGTCAGTTAGTATGATTTCCCATAGAGATATGCTCAGGCTTGCTCATGTAGAGGCATAGCTTCCATTTCAGTCAGAGATCACAAAAAGTAGTTCTCGCAGGCGAGATGTTCTAAAACGTAAGAAAGAGCTGAAGAAAGCACATAAGAGTTCTGTGCCGTGTCATGTGTCTGAAATGACATTCCTCTCTCCACACACACTTACAGGTAGACAATGGGAAATTTAAGTAATTCATTTCCAGATATTATGCTATCCATCCACAATTATCATCTTTTTGCTGTATATATACCGTATATATGGGTCACGGCACGTGAAATCAGACAATTTGGGGCCCGACCGAAACCGAACTTGGTGTGCCTTTTTATTGGCAAGGTAGAACCCCAGAAATGCGTTTTCATGAATTTGGCAGCAATAACAGCCAAAGAAAGTCTGAAATTAAGAGTACAGGACACAATACATTCATTCTTGATTATTGATTATGACAGGCAATTTAAGTTACACAGTGTTGGTTTTGATGATGTTTAAAAGCTTTTTTCTGGCTCTACAAATTACAAAAACATTATGCTGTGCATGCTATGTAACAATCATCTGAGTATGAATTGTGAGATCTTGACATATAAAAATGGAAAATAAAAAAGCTTTATTTTAAAATGGCCAATATTTGTCTAAACCTGACTTGCTATGTCATGTACAAGTACAACACCTAAAAATATGGTGATTGGTTGAGTCATTTCAGAGATAATGTGAGTTATAGAGTGTAAAGCATGGGTGGGGAACCCATAGCCTAGCACATTATCTCTGAAATAACTCAGGAACCAAAGATGCACTCTCTGAATAGGGTAATAATATTATAGCTTTAGTTTTTCTTGGATATTCATTCTTTTATATTTTCATATCTTACAATTCATAGCCAGACAATTATTGTAGCTAATAATCGTACCCCAATTCCAATCATGTCTATTCAAACAAACTGCAGTCATTGCCTTTCCACCCCTCCCCGCTCTCTGATTGATTGGAGCCCAGACAAGATCTGGAACCCTTGCTGAAGGATAGAACACTGTATTTCAGATCAGAGCAAAGCAGCATGGGATTTCCTAGGCTAGCAGCACAGTCCAGTACAGCCTGTTTTCCACCACTGGTTTTCTGGTAGGTCTACAGCTCAACACAGCATGACTCTGCCTATACTCTGCCAACACTTGTTCCAGGTCATGTCTATCTTAACTGACAGAGTATGTTTTTTCTGTTTTTTCTGCATTGGTCTATCCCAACTCACAGAATGTCTTTTTGCACAATTACCTTTTCTACTTTTATTATCTCTACTATTTTATTTTATTTTCCCCGCCCTGATGACTATTCCTGTGTTATTTGTGTCTTGAAATGTCCATGTGGGCTTTTGTGTATTTGTGTATTTATGTAAGCTACTGGATACCTGAATTTCCCCCTGGGGATCAATAAAGTTACTCTACTCTACTCTACTCTATACTTTTTGATTTTCGATTGAGCTGTGCCTGTGTCATGCCTATTCGTGAAGCAAAAAGTGGCGGCCGAGTCGCGCTTCGTCGTGCTGCAGGCCTACCAGAAAACCCCCAGTGGAGTTAACTGTACTCACCGAGTCGTCGTCCCTCTGCTGGTATAATACACAGCCCGGTTCCCCCGGGGCAGGGGGGTTAGGCGAGGGGCCCGAGCCCCGACTTCTCTCGTTCCACACGGACAGCCAGCCCACCCTGTGCCAGCTCGCAGAGTTCAAGATGAACGCAGAGACGAAGCCTGAGGGGAGAGACGAGACATCACATGACACGGGGCCGTCAGAGTACCAATAGAGCAACAGAAAAGACATTTCCACTCTTGTTTGCATTCTTGTTATTTGTCCAATGTGATTTAAAATGTTATGTTACAAGAGTAGATTCAGCATTGTCATCTTTACACATGTTCAAATACAGAGAATACAATGCAGTTTGGCATCTAAGCGCAAAAAGCAGAAATCACTGTCTGTCAATATTCAAGTCAGTGGCAGAAATGCATGTATAAATGACATAGCGCGCTATTCAAAGGAATTTGAGAGGGTTGCAAGTGTATTAGAAGATCATATTCTATGGTATCAAAATGTTAGGAACTATTGATTGAGCTTCGACTGTCAGAATGATGCTGCTGACATTAGGCCTACCAACCAGTGGCATTGGTCCCCACAGCAACGATGAGATGGGAACAGGTGCGCTTCTTGTCACTGCTTCCCTCTATTGCTTGGCCTTCATCAGAACACCATTTCATTTGAACTTTTCTACAAGATAAAGAGAAAATAGGACACAGTAAAACAACAGAAATCCATGTGTGCCCATCATATAAAAACATACACAAATATCAAAAATCACTCTGATTCAACGGGACTGAGAATAGAGTTAATGTGCATCACAAATCACAGCTAAAGAAAAAGAATGATTGCTGTCACTGCAGTAAACCACAATAGTTGAGATGCCACCACAGAGCATTCTGCATTCTCAGGCATTTCCCATAGTGCTAGAATCCACGGCATCAAGGTGCATTAGAAGCTATAACTAGCTGCAAAAAAAGTCCTGATATCCACAATGACACTGCAATTCATGCTGGTTCGTTTAGTTTTCACAGACGGCATCAAAACGAAAGCAAGTTTTCTAGTCGTCACTTTACAATACGCTTTTGCTTTTCAAATCAAGACATTGCATAGTCAAGAAAAATATATACGCTGGAAAAAGTACCCTTTGAAAATCTTTGAGATATTAACCTATACCTTTTCTCTTCCAATTCTCGTCGGATTTCAACATCTTCCTCGTTCTCTTCCTCTTCATCATCTCTATCATCCTCTTCAACGGCCCGCGAATACACTGATAAAACCTCACCAAAAAACGTGGCCATGTCTGGAAAAGCAAAGTTTATTCTATTCAAAAATACTTAAAACGATGTTCAGACTTCTTATCACTTCCCTGTCATAAGCTTGCTTAGCTGCGTGAAGCAAGCGAAAATCGAACGTCAATCCGGATATAGAAAGGTGATTATATGAAAGTTTCAAAACAAAAGCATTGACATGAAATGGTCGCCAGACTCCAGCTGTTTCTGCAAACAGTAGGCTATTCAGCATAAATATTTGTGAACGTTTCATGGTTCAGCTTCAGCATATAGTACGTCCAACATATTTTGTACGTATGTAATAGAGATAATTATTTAATAGCCTACATTCAAAACCACTTCAATTAGAGACAATCTAGGCCCAACTCTCACATAGGCCTGCCCTGATGTAGTCAAAAAAGAATCATGTGTGAACAAAAAAAAATCAGTGTTCAAAATGGGGTCATCCCTATGTTCCCCGGGTCCTATGTTCCCCAGGTCCTATGTTCCCCTCAACCGGGGAACTTAGGACCCTTTTTTCAAAAAAGGGTTCTATGTTCCCCCCTGCTTCCAAGTAGACTGCTGCCACATGGCAAAGCGCAGGTTGTTGTTGCACCTCTGACAGGTTAGGTTTAGGGATGGTTTTGGGAAGGGCACAATTTGAAAACTCGGAAACATACAATGTGTGGAACATAGAACTCTATTTTTTTAAGAAAAAGGGTCCTATGTTCCCCGGTCCCATACAAAGACAGGGGAACATGGGACCCGGGGGACATAGGACCTGGGGAACATAGTTGGTACGCTCCCTTTAAAATAATCAGAAGTTTAGAGGTTTAAGATCACCTGTAGGACTGTAGGCTACAGTTTTTGCAGGGCATCATGGGCCTACATGTATGGCACTAATCAAAACTTTCCTCGTAATTTAATTTAATTGAGTTGAATGATGAAATCAAGTTTTAAAAAACCCTGCAGGACTTTTTTTTTTGCTGATGCCTCTGGGAGACATGCCTACTGAGAATCAGAGGGCCTCAGCAGTCTCAGACCACAATGCAACCAGCTGGCAAGGCTCATATCTCCAAAAGCACATGTGTCATGATGATCTGCAAACTAGAAGCTATTGTGACATTTTAGGAACAGACCACCCTTTTTTGATTTTCACATATTTGTAGTATTTCCAAGCATTATTCACGAATGTGCTTATCATTTTCGTCTATGTGTTTACATTGCCCCGTTTAACAGTATAGCCAAATTAGGCCTAGTAATGCAAGTCTATGGTACAAAATAAAACATCATCAAATGTACTTATGAACCACTTTAAAATGAATATAAAATTCACCAGAGTGTAAAGCAGCAATTTAATTCTGTCCAATGATCACTTGTGGCACTTGATGCTAAAGTTACCAGTTACTTCCAGTGATTATGCTAAGCTATGCTAATAATTCTGATGCAATAAATCTAAGAACTGAAAACACGTGAGAAAAAGAAATGATATGCACATTCATGAATAATGTTAGGGGATGCTGCAAATATTTGAATATCAAAAAAGGGTTGGTCTGTTCCTTTAAGCATGTGCGTGAGAACTTTGTACATAAGGCAGATATTATGAGGTAGTTATTGTGTGACTGATAACATATAGGGGGAGACCGGGGTAAGATGAGCCACGAGGTAAGATGAGCCACCCCCTTTTTCTCGAAAAAGGTGAATACATTTTAACATGTCACCACATTCTAAGGTGGTGGAAATCCTTTTCTAACACCTGTGAAAAAGTGAAGCATGTGGCAAATTTGACGAGAGAGATATTTGTGAAAATGTGTTTTTTTGCTCTTGAAGTGAATTCCATGTATATTCAAAACATGGATGATTTAGAGAAAACAAAAATAGTACAATTTCTGGTCTCATCATGTCTGAAATGTTACTTAATAAGCTACTATATGAGTGATATTTTAAGTCTTTTTGCACTTTTATGATAATTTTATGAGCATTTGTTTACATAATTTTGGTATCGGGGTAAGATGAGCCTTTCGAGACGGGGTAAGATGAGCCGCTTATCCTAATGGGATGTATAATGGTTGAACACCATGTTATGATATTTGAGCATAACCAGATAATTTCTTTCATATCATACCCAGGTGAGTTGAGATGAATGACTTTATGCATGTTTCAGGCGATTCAAACAATACTATTAACTTTTTTCTACATTACACTCTGCATTGTTCGCCATTGTATTCAAACAAAGCTGTAAGGGCCCACAATATCTATTTTTTTGTCATTGTTCTGCTGCTTTAGTTGTTTAGTTTATTTCATAGATTCATTAGTTACATTTGTTTTAATAAAAAAAGTTTTTTAGCTGAGATTTTTGCCTGGGCTCAATTTACCCCAAGCAGTGGCTCATCTTATCCCGTACACAGGGTAAGTTCAGCCACCTTAAAAAATATATTTAAAAGGCAATATCATTTTAACCATGACAGTTTATCAATTAGTTTTTGCTCTAATAGTAACAGGCCACTTTGAAATTTGGTATGATGTGAACATTTTGACCAAATACGTCTTCATCGCTTAGCTGTGACGAATTTTTTTTAAAAGTGTCTCATCTTACCCCGGTCTCCCAGTGTTTAGCAGAATTGGGCTGAATAGCAATATGATAATGTTCAATTTTTGTTCAATATGATGAAATCGGGAAAAAATGGAAATCTGTAACCATGTCTAATTGGTTCAATTTTTAACATTATTTAAAAAGTCTAAAAAGTGCAGTATTAATAAAATGTCGGTGCTGTCAGTTCCCCCTGCATTAAGTAATTACATGCAGTATGTGGCTATACCTGATTATCAGGGCTGGACTGGTAATCTGGCATAGGCTACAGGGCATTTTCCCTGGTGGGCCGATAGTCCTCGGGGCTGATGCTCTTGTTTGTTTATTTGTTTAACTTGTAATTTATCGCTTAAATAATTTTGCAGTAGGGCCTACATATACACGTTTAGAAGTTTGGGTTGGGGGTGCCCGGCTTGTCTTGGGCACAGGTAAGAAAAGGAAAAAAGTGAAAGCCGAAAGGCTAAGGAGGTGCTTTAAGAAAAAAAGGTTAAGAACTTCTATTCCACATATGCCACATATGCTGTTTTTCGGTCCCTGTCCAGCTCTGATGATTATTAGCCTATGTTGAGATTACATAGAAATGATTACCATGCAACCACCGTAGCCTACCAACTTCTTTTGATAGGGATGCGCGATACACATTTNTTCACTTCTTATCCGATCCCGATACCTAAATTTGGATATCTGCCGATACCAATACTACTTCGATCCAATACCAAAACCACATATATGCATGTGTGTCAATTGAAGTAGGCCTGAGTAGGCTAAATGGTCAGAAAAGGAAGTCAGAAGAACAGGAAACCAAGTAACGAAGTGAAAAGTAAGGAGTACAAAAGTAACAATCCCACCCT
This sequence comes from Engraulis encrasicolus, assembly GCF_034702125.1. Lineage (NCBI taxonomy): Eukaryota > Metazoa > Chordata > Actinopteri > Clupeiformes > Engraulidae > Engraulis > Engraulis encrasicolus. The sequence goes on along the minus strand of NC_085863.1, from coordinate 14,235,111 downwards.
GAAAAAATAAGCAACTGTAATGATTAGCATTACACCTGACTCAAGGTCAGTATCAAAAATGTTGGGAAAATTCTTGCTATGTATGAACTATACCAGTAATGACCGCCAGAGGGCAGACCGCCATTAGGGCATAGGAACATTCTATGTAACCTTAGCAACGGTTAGTTTGATAATAAACCACCTGATCCAGCAAGAAGTGGTCCTTCGCGCTCTGTGTGTCGGGTAATAATGTTTACTAGTTGATACTAAAGGGAGCAACACAACAATTCCGATCCAATCTGATCTCTGAATTATGTTGATATCATAACCCAATACCAATAGGCCTACAGTATCAGATTGGCCCCATCTGTAATTAGTGATCCATGCTGTAAAGTGTCACCAAACATTTGTCAACATTATCAGCATCATGTCACCAACATTATCAGCATCATATTTTATAATGCCAGTAGTGTAGTCTATGTTTTTCGTAGTGGGTATACTGTATATTTGAGCATTGTTGGGGTGGGTACACTGTATATGTGCTATTCTAAATAATGGATCAATCCATTTAAGGTGGGTATACTGAAATTCCTGCGTTCTACGTAGATTACACCACTGCCCGACAAACTGCAAGCTCTTTTACCTTAACTATCTGATGACTATGCATTTGACCATTCAAGGTCACTGGATGCAGAATTGACCAATTAAATTATTGGGAATGCTCAATTAAAATACATGTACACTTTTAGAAATAACATTTTCAATTAACCATTTGATCTGCCGTTTTCTTCTGTCCAAATGTAGGCCTAGGCCTATTCCCAATATGATAATATGGCAGTTTGTTCATAAAGAATAGGGATAACAACAACACAAGGAAGGAGAATCAGTCACTTGGAGCCAATGAAAATGTTTTATTTCAACCAAACCCATTCAACACTTCAGAATCAGGCCTATGTCAAAGAGGTTTTTACCGATGTATCTCTAATGTCATTTCTTATGTTATTGCAATTACAACTATAACAGATTTTAGATCTGTAGTGACAGTAGAAAGCTGCATTCACTCATAATCACACCAAAGCAAATTCATAATTGCATATGCAGAGTGCCACATGTTGCCGTGTATGCATTGTGTTTAAATCAAACAGCGTATATATCCACCAAATGACACCATGCCATTTGTTAATTTGACTTGCCAAGCACTAGTAACAACTATTACCTATTCCAATAAACAATTATATATATATATATATATAGTGTATATATATTCCTCTTTTTCCCTATCCCCTTACTTCACCTTCACTTTCTCTAAGTAATCCAAGAATTATTTTTTTTTGTAATATTTTAACTTTGTCTTTATTTCTGGTTATTTGACAATGTCTTCTTTATTCCTTGATCCTTTCCCCTTTTTCATTGCGATGACTTATAGGCCTACTTTTATTTATGTGACGCCCATTGAACTGCAGCTGTGTGTGTGTGTGTGTGTGTGTGTGTGTGTGTGTGTGTGTGCGTGACTGCAACAGCAAAACATTAAAGGGACACTGTGTAAGATTTTCAGTTGTTTATTTCCAGAATTCAAGCTGCCCATTCACTAATGTTACCTTTTTCATGAATATTGACCACCACCATGAAATTCTAAGTATTCATTATGACTGGAAAAATTGCACTTTTCATACATGAAAAGGGGGATCTTCTCCATGGTCCGCCATTTTGCATTTCCAAAAATAGCCATTTTTAGCTGCAAAAATGACTCTACTTGTACCATACTAGAAAATATTTGTTTATTACCTTGTAAGCTTTCATGTAAAGATCAAATTTGGCAATAGGCAGCCCAGGTTCAATAAGCAGCATAGTTACAGTATCTTTTTTGACCATTTCCTGCACAGTGTCCCTTTAAGACATTATGTAGTCTTGTGTAGGAACACATAGCAGTTGTCACATGTAAAGTTAACTGCCGCGTAGAGGGGCTTGATGGGCAATGGGGAGGTGTACGTGTACAGGTGTGTGAGTATGTCAGAGGAAACACTGTAGAACGACACTGGCTATGTCTCAAATGACGCACTATTGTCAGTACACTGACAGTCAGTGCACAGTGCACACAGTGCACTGAGGTCTTTAGTGCATAGTGTTGTGAAAAATTTTGAGCACTATGCACTGTGCCCTTGCTGGAAGTGACGGCTGAGCATGGCATTAGCTCGCCAAAATATGAGTTGCCTACTGTTTACAATGCACAGCGTCTGGTGCTTCTATTTCCATGTCCTTCACCCCAAAGGACATCAATCACACATACAATACTTTGGTTGGCATGAAAAGGTTGGTGTCCCATCAACATTACTTACAGAATTAGGAGACTGTTGACCAGACTCTTCTACTGAACTGAATGCCACATTTCCTCCATGTCATTGTCAACATGGCCGCCGTTTAGTGCGTGCAGTGTCCATCATTCAAGCACTGCATTTTCCGCCATTGTTAGGGGATCATCCTGGCACTTTCAGTGCACTGGCTCAACTGAAATTTTCAGCGTGAGTGCCCTAGGCACTGAAAAACAGTGCACGAAGTGCACAAGTGCAGCATTTGAGACACGGCCACTGTGTCGGCCTCTGCATCAACATACACCCCTACCCTTCGGGATCCGGTGCAGGGTATGTCAATGAAGAAGTTGTTGTCCTGTAGGCATGAAAAAGTGTATTTGTCTGTATAGCATGTCAGAGTAAAATTCTTAGCAGAAAATTCATAACATGGCCCTCCGTGATGCGGCGGCTCAACTATACTGCTTTTGCAGGCTACCCCTATCTCCGCTTTCAACCCACCCCACTCAAACTCAAAGTAGTGACGTCCAGTCAGAGGCTCCACAGTAGAAACGCTGGCGGAGAGTATGTATCTCCCGGGGTTGGCAGGATATGGCTGGTCCGAGTCCACACACGCCGCAATCTTGTTGCCATTGGAGAGTACGACACGTGTGTTGGCTGTGCTTTGGTCAAATGTGAGGTCACAGGAATCTACAGGCAAAACCAGAAAGCAACACAACATCAGGTTATATTCTAAATATCAAAATATAAATACTCGATGCTAAAAAAAAAAAAAAAATCTTCCCTCGCAATAATGTTCCGATCACAATGTTTTTTTTCCCTGTGTGTGTGTGTGTGTGTGTGTGTGTGTGTGTGTGTGTGTGTGTGTGTGTGTGTGTGTGTGTGTTTCAGGTGTGTGAATTAGTAATTCAGAATCGAAAGGTATAGCTCTATTTTGACAAGTTGGCAACCCTAATGTGAAGTGAAAGTGAAAGCCCACCTGGGAAACTCCCAACTCCCATTGTCATTGTGACACAGAACTCCACAGCACACAAGGGAATTGCATTTATGCCTCACCCGTGCAAGGGGGCAGCCGCAAACAGCGCCACAGGGGAGCAGTGCGGTGAGACCGTACCTCAATCATTCGAGGAGGATGGGGGAGAGCACTGGTTAATTACTCCTCCCACCAACCTGGAGGGTCGGCAGTCAAAACGAGTCCAACTTTGGGCTACAAGTCTGACACCCTAACCACTTACCCATGACTGCTCTAATGAAACAAAGTTATGACAGTAAACCCCTTCCACCCTCCTTTTTTACCACATGCCCCACATCACCTTCATTTTCATTTCCAATACACTGAATTTATGAAGTCATGAAAAATCTGACGGAAACTCACATAATTGTTGGATGTTCTTCACTTGTGGTTTCATGAGGACTGCGTTGCGATACCAGCGGACAGCAGCTCCTGGGTAATTCGGGTCTGCAATGTAACTGATGACTTTGTGCTTAGTGGGTGCATTGTTGAAAATATTGATAGAGGAATACATAGCCTCCTTCACGTGTGGGTTCAGGTACCAGGGAACAGGGTTTTCTAGGTACTGTTTAGGGGTACTGCTAAGGGCACCATCTTTGAAGCCGTCTGCCTCTTGTGAGATTCTTTTCAGGTATGGTTCCTCATAGCTCAGTGAGGTGAAGCTGAAGACGAATGCATCTTTGACATCTGGGTCTGCCAGAAACATGTCAAGCTCACGGCCAGGAGGTTTGATGTCGTACTGGAGCTTTTTGAGATGCAACGTTAGAGTGTTGACCTCTGTCTCTTTGTCATCCAGCCACTTCTCCATGTCGCTGCCACTGAATGCAGAGTCATTTCGGGTCTTCAGAAGTTCCCTAAAAACGGCCTCCTCCTTCTTCCCTTCTCTTATAGCCGGGACTAGGTCAGCCATTTTCCTTAGCATCTCAGCGGTGAAGATCCTCAGACCACTTTGGAACTGCTCAAGCTTACAGACGATGTCTTTGGCTTTGATGGCTTTGCTCTTCCCCAGCAGGTCATTGGTCCTTATCTCGGCCTGGTGGAAATCATCAATCATCTTCTCCGCCTCAGATACAAACAGCTCTGAGATCATTCTCTTCAGCTTGTCCTGAAAACTGCCAAGTTTGCTGAGAGGATACAACCAGACCGTCAGAGGTACAGCCTTCTCTCCCTTCTCCCCGAGTAGACTGGGCAGCTCTTTGTAGGCCTTCACAGCCTCCTCAAATGTAGATGGGAGATTCTTCAGACCAAAGTCACCATAAAACCTGCAGCTGAAGTTCTTCACCTTCTTCTTGTCTTCATCGCTCATGTTCACGCTTCCTTGAGCACTGACGTCTATGAATGGGATCTTATTGAGCATCACACTCATTTGTACTTTGACATCTTGCTTCTGTGAATCATCACGGGCTGTTTCTTGGAATTCCATCAAGGCATTGGCTCCGTACAGCACCCCAGCAACCACATGGGTAGCATCTCGCATGTCGAAGGCATCAGGGTTTGGAGCTTCCAGTTCAGATATCATGAGTTCTTTAAACTCGGTGGTCACGTGGTATTTCAGGGTGGTTCTGCACTGACGAGTTGAGGAGGTCTTCTGATTGAGGTAGTTTGCAGATGCAGATACTTCCACTATCCCAGCGAGGAAGCTAGCCTTCACTGAGGTGCTCACATCCAGAAGATTCATCTTCTCACTAAGTGACTCAGATGTTGACACCTGGAAATTTGTATTAGGCTGTGGAGTGACTTGCGTCTTGCTCTTCATGTCCTCAGCCTTCCAAAGAGTTATTCCTAAAATTAAAACACCAGCAAGATTACCAACACTGACAAAGACTTATTTTTACTTCAATGTCAATGTCAAACAGCGTTGACTTGGCCAAGGTATAAAAAGAGACTCATGCTGAGTTGTTGTGGTGCACTTCGCTGATGCACAATAAATCTAGCTTTAGCATCAGTTCTGGCAGGCCATGGTATACATGGGTTCTCATTGTTTATCAACACGACATTATGAAGAGGGGCAAGACACTGGCTGCCAACCACGTGAGCTAATTTTTTGACCGACAGCGGTTTCCAACAATCAGAGGTTGAGTTGTGCGCAGCTAGGTTCGCGCAGTCAGGTTATAAACAAAATTTAGAACCCATGTATAGAGCTTGATGCTTATAATTTCTCAGGTGCACTCAGCTAATCAACTCTCCTCCCTCCTCAGCTATCAAATTTGGGGCCTTTTGAAAGTTCTCTATTTTGTTCCCAACTCTTGGCTGCTAGCCTCTTTGTAACCCACCACCTCCCCAGGTTTTAGTTACATAGAAGGTGTTTGGGTCAATTTGACCCGGGAATATAGAAAAATATTGAAAAACTCAATCCAAGCTCTCGGATTGAAACACTAGTGCTCTTATCGCGCAAGGTTGAAACATTGATGCACAACTGAAGGACCAAACAATTTTTTTTTTCAGATTCATGTTCCTCACTGAAAATGAGCCAAAGCCAGTGAATCTCAGTGTGAAAGAATAATAACGTATACTATTTTTCTCAAGTCAAAACCTGAAAAGGGTCAAAATGACCAAAACATCAGCGGCCCCCAACCACCGGGTCGCAGACCGGTGCCGGTCCACGGACTATTTTATACCGGGTCGCACGACATGATTTTTAAAATAAAAAATAATAAAACCAGAAGACATGCCTTTGTTATGCACTGCAGTGTAAAACATTCTAAAATATAACTTTTAGTATCGCCACATTGCATTAGCAAAACAAGAACACAAGAATATACATTTTCAATAACAAGCAAACTTTTCTGTGCGGTGCCGTCTAATGACTAGTTGAATGTCAAATTTGCCAGAGCTGCGAGGCCGCCCCCTTAATTCAATGCATGGATGCAAACAGTGGATGACTGCTGTTTTGGAGTGTCCGCAATTTTCTCGGGCTCTTTCTTATTAAGGCTTTTGAACGTTGCGAAGCAAACTTTGGGGAGCTATTTTAGAAGTCCACTTCTATCATTTGCAGCTATTTCAGTTTCGTGACAACAACGCCGTGTTACGAACGTAATTGCGTTGCGAACATTGAGATAAATAGAAGGTGGCGAGACATTTCTTGTTGTTGCAGCAGAGGAAGCTCCTGAAAGTCAGCGTTAGCAGAAAACAAGGCCATGACATGCAACCTTCCATCTTTTTAAAGTTTGGGTTTTTGACATAGGAAGCTACAGGCACTTGGCCGCGGTAGAATCACACACTGGGAATGCAGTACACAAACGCGACTTGAGGGCAAACTTTAGCGGTATCAAATTCCATCTTCCAACTATTTGTTGTTCGAAAATAAAACAATGACGACTGCTATGGAAACGGTTGACCTTGAATTAATAGGCCTAGAGGCGCCACTATTAGTTCAGGAGATAATCCAGCCATGCACTGCGCAAAATGTTCCTCAATGTACATAAATATGACCAGAGAACGTATATTCTGCATGATGAAAAGTAGTAGTTGGCTAGTAGGCTAGTAGTTTTGGGTCATTCCCACTAGTCCCATGACCAAGAACTGGCTCCACAAATTAGTGGGGTAATTGTTGTCAGTTTCTACTAAATAGGCCTACTATGACTAAATGCAGGCTGTTAGTTACACATTTTGAATGCCATTATATAGAATGGAGTGAAGGAAAAGGATTAGCTTATTATTAGGCCCTATTAATACTATTAATTAATATTGGGCCTATTAATAATAACAATGACAGAAAAATACAATAATAATAATAATAATATATATACAATTATTATTATTAGCCTATTATTATCACACATTATTATTATTATTATATATTTTTTTTATTATTACCTATTATTAGGCCCTATTATTATTTTTATTTTTATTATTATTATTATTATTAAAATGTGCGAGTTGCAACTGCCGGTCCATGGGGGAAAAATGGGACTCAAACCGGTCCCTGGTGCCAATAAGGTTGGGGAACTGCTGCTGTCCCCTAAATCTCTGCTTTCCTTTTAGTGCTAATGGAAAACCAGGGGACTCTGAACAGAGCCATACAGCAAAAATCTAGTTCATAACAGCTCAATAAAGAAATTGCATTCAGAATTTGTTGTCTTGTGTTTTCTTGACTGTAATGGACCTGACAGAAATGGAGTAATGCTCATGGTGACTCAGGTTTGAGTCTGGACTGGGTCAGCCATACCCCATCTCTCTCTCCCTATCAAGTTTTCACAGTCCTATCAATAAAGCCTGAAAAATATAGCCCAAATATATTATTAAGGGGCCAATGCTCAAAGAACAGATAAACCAGTGTCTCATCCAAATGTGCGTTTTTGTGTTGCTATGACTTAATGTACATTCTGCCAGTTAGTTAGACTAGTTCATGTGAAAATGGCAATTTTGATCGACTTTTTCAACTTTTGATTATTATGAGATTGAATTTCTCTTTGAGTGTTATTGTTTATGGATACAAAAACTCCACTGCCAATTCCTTGTGTTTAGAAGGTAGCTATGGTATATAAAGGTTGAACTCCCCCATCCCACTATTTTCTGTACCGCAAGGAGATAGAAAGCCTACAAGCACAAACCCCAACTCCGGTGAAGTTGGGACGTTTGGTAAACTGTGAATAAAATCAAAATGCTATCATTTTCAAAACATTCAAACCATTCATTAGACGGAGAATAGTGACAAGACAACATATTAAGTGTTAAAACCGAGAAGAAATATTGTTTTGGGGGACATATGTACTCATTTCTAATTTGATAAACGCAACACGTCTCAAACAAGTTGGGACGGGGATCAGTGAGATGTATTAAACATCCAAATAAGATTAAACAACAAAGAAGAACATTTCAAAATGAATTGTACTGATGGACAATATGAGTGTCCAGGTATAAGACCATCACAGAGAGGCTGAGTCACTCACAATTAAAGATGCAGAGGGAATAATTACCATAGTTATTACATACATTTTCGAAATTCCTTTGATTTACCATGATTGAGTGTATATAAGACATATTTTTGTCTTTAAAATCATTGTATAGGTTCATGACATCATGAAATATATGTCCGCTGTAGTCTCACTCTAGCACTCCAAGAATTACAGCTATTGAAAATGGGACCATATTAAAAATGCTACATGTGTGCAAATTATAGAGGGGTTTAACATTCTCCTATGCACCCGAGCTCACTTGAAATAGATCCAGAAGACATGGCAAACTGTCCTTTGCTTACAGAAGTCAGCAGAAGTTGCAGAAGTCACATCCTGTGCTACAGTGAAAATGGACCATCCAGCTTGTGTTAGTGCTAACTTCAAAAGTCAGCCTCCATGATGGCATGGGGTACAGTAGTGCATTGGTTAAGTTGTTCTCTCTCATCTGTAGAGTTAAATACAGTTCTGAGTGATATAAATGGGTTTTAAACAGCATGAAAAGCCAGTCATGCATTGTATTTTGAAGGGAGATCTCCAATTACTGCCACATAGTAAGGACAAATTGCATTCTCTACTATGTTTAACTAAATAGTTTAACTCCATCATAAGGAACAGCAGGTGATAAAATGGCGGGCTTTTGGTCAAGAGCTGTCACACTGTAAGCACTACAGAAAGGAAAACATTGAAAAATATGACAAGGAATACACCCTCCGCTGGTGAAATCATGTCCAAGATAGGAATTAACACTGTTTTTTTTATATAAAATCATCTCATCGCTTAATGTATTTAACTGTTAAGTGTTGTATTTTGGTTTGTTTTTAGTCTTCCTTGGCATTTGCTGCCTTATATTGTCCCCGTCCCAACTCTTTGGAGACGTGTTGTTTTTACATATTCACGAATATCCCCCAAAACAATAATTTTGGTCAGTTTTGCCGTTCTCCATCTAATGTAAGAATCAGACGTGAAAAGACGTGAAAATGGCAGTATTTTGTTATTATTCACAATTTACCTTGTGTCCCAACTATGGAGTTGGGGGTTTGTTTTATGCAGTTATAAGTCACTTTTGGGGGGAAAAAACATTCAATTCATGTGTGGTATCAATGCAGTATTTATTATTATTTGTTCAACGCACTTGTGACATTTTTATCTGCTACAAAAGTGAAATATTCCTTCGAAAGTTTTTCCCATGCTTATTGCAGAGATTTCCATAAATGTGTGCAGATTGTAGCATATCAAGTGTCATTTTGGTAGGCTACTTGATACTATTGATATAAACTTCTCATCTTGCCTTTCTTCTTGATTAGCCATGGTTTGAATAGAGTTCAGGAATTTTGAATATTTATCAAGGACTAAAAGGAATGCTGTAAAGGCTAGTCGTGGCCGTGGGAGTGCTTTGTTATGTGCCAATGCACCTGACCTCATTACGGGCTACATGCATTGCCCATGGGGATCATTTCACAGACCACCCCCATTTTGTTTCCTGATTGCTCTCACAATATCCTATCTAAAAATAAAAAAAATATCTAAATATATCTCTAAACTAGAAATGCACTCAGAGAGTGCAGACCTCAGCCAAGGAAGCCATTTGATAGAACATTTGACTAAGCTACACCCAATTTTTATTTGAAGTCTTTTTGCCTTCTTTTTGTGGAGTTAGAAACTGGAATGTCAAAATTCGCCCTGTCCGCAATTCAATTTGTGGTCACAAGGGGTGTCTAGATTTCTAGGCTAGCAATGGTGAAGAATCTTTTTTTAAATCCTGGTTCCAGTTCCGGTTCCGGTTCCGGTTCGTGATCCGGATCCCCCCCCAGAATTGAATCACTTGTTCCTTGGGTCATTTCCAACAACTCCACAAAGTTTTTGAGTTATCCCACTGACAAACAAACAGACAGACAGACAAGCAAATAGACAGACAGACAAACAAATAGACAAACCAACGCGACAGAAAATATAACCTCCTTGGCGGAGATTAAAAAAAACATTACAGGCCTACTAGTGAGTACCCACCTGGTATGAGTTGGTCATTGCGCGCATTGTAAAGCGTACCCAGGTCCAGAGGTCTGCTTAGGGCACTGATCACCAGTGTAGAGTCTCCTGCCATTGGAAACAGCACATTTTAATGTTAATCAAAATAAATCAGTAACCACTGTATGAATATACTGTAAGTGAATAATTTCTCCTGTGGAATTGGAATCAACATAAAATAATTATTCATTCCACTGAATGAATACAATCAAATAACCGAACCAAGGAATCACTCTTATTACAATATCAATGAAAATCAAAATGAATCTTTTTGGTGTGTGCATGTTGTATTCCGTGTTCATTTTTCACCAGTTATCACATCAATACTAATAGCTAACACACTGACAGTGTAACACTTAATGTCACTCAACTCCCAGTAGTTTAAGTCACACTGGGAAAATCCCGCTATCATTGTAACACAGCGCCCAGTGCACACGGCACACTTGCATTTATGAATCGCTTGCACGAAGGGGGCAACCAATGAGGGCCCTATTAGTGAGGTGGGACAGTGCCATGCTCAGGGGACTTCAGTCATGGAGGAGGATTGGGGAGAGCACTGACTAATCACTATCTCCCCTGCAGTGAGAGTGGCGGGAAATCATCAACCCTCAGGCTCCAGCTCAACACCCTAATTGCCAATGCCTTACGCAAGTGCCTGGGGTGCGGGCACACCCTTGGGGTGTGCCAGAGATTTCAGGGGGTGCACAGAATTTTGTTTGTGTTGAGGTTGTGACCAAAATTCTGCAAGCGAACATTATTATTAGGCGAAATCAAAACAAAATTTAAAACGTGTTTTGGTCCCCCATGTATTGATTAATTTCCCAAGCAAGAATCATAGTAGTTGATCACTTAAATCATTTGTTAGTGCATATACACATGAAGAAGTTTGGGGTGTGGCCACGTGAGGAAAAAAAGTTAAGAACCACTGCCTTACAATGCAAGTCAAGAAAATAATATTCACACGAGGAAGTCTGTAATGTGTGAAGTAATGTGTCTGCATCTGGTGTGCGTGTGTGCGTGTGTGTGTGTGTGTGTGTCTTACCTTTTAATTGTGCCATTGCTTCAACTGTATCAGTGTTGTGTCTGATGTGCCTCGTGCTTGAAGTCAGATGTCTACCAGATCGTCAATGATGGCTTGGATGGGTCTGATGCGTCTGAAGTCAGAGCATTACGGCAACCATTTATACAGAAGCTGGTGTCGTAACCACATGGGGCCCTGCCGCCACCTGGTTGGTTGAGCCGGCGTTCCGGAGTGCAGACCACGCCCAGATCATCAGTGTGTTTGCAGTCGTGGATGCCAAAGCCGTTATGACGACAGTCTTTTATGGAGCCCTCGGTACTTTAACACAACGCACGTTATCCATCCAAATAAGGCCTAAACAGACATCAAGGACTAGTTAGTTAGTGTGTGTGTGTCTGACCTCTCCCTACATCTCCATCCATGGCTGAAGTGCCCTTGATCAAGGCATCAAACTCCACATTGCTCCAGGGCCTGTAACCAATACCCTGAAAAATAATAAAGTCGCTTTGAATAAATGAAAGCGCCAGCCAAGTGCAATGTAGTGTGTGTGTGTGTTTGTGTGTGTGGGTGGGTGGGTGTGTGGGTGGTTAGGGGTCATGACCCCCATGCGGATTCCATATTGTGGTTTTAAGTGTGTGTGTGTGTGTCCATGAGTGCTTATGTGTGTGCGGGCCTTTGCGTGTGTGCCCGTATTTGTGTGTGTGTGTGTGTCCATGAGTGCTTGTGTGTGTGTGTGTGTGTGTGTGTGTTTGTGTGTGTGTGTGTGGATGTGTGTGTGTGTGTGTGTGCGTGTGTGTGTGTGTGTGTATGTGTGTCTGCGTCTGTGTGTGTGAGAGAGAGAGAGTTTGGGTAATGAGATGAGATGTCTTCAAGATTGGCGGTGAATGTTGCACTTATTGCTGCGCCTATTTATAAGCCGATAGAAGCTGGTGTCGTAACAGTACGTGGATGTGAATGTGCACATTCACACACACATACACACAGGAATATGTGAAGTCACACACACACACACACACACACACACACACACACACACGCACACAGGGCCTCTGATATGACTCAGATATGATAACCCAACACGGTTGAGGGTATATTCATTTCTGTAACCATTAGGCTGTTAAATAAAATCATATAGGCCTAGGTACAGTAGGCCTAATGGAGCAGCACACCTCATGCCTTAATGTAGCTACTGTTTACCTTAGCCATGATATTGGTCATATGAACACAACAAGGACGTCTTACTGTATCATTGGAACACAATCATTCAACCATCAACATTACATCATCCAATGCCAGTTGTTAACAGCATCCTGTTGGACTGGATCATTTTATATAGACATGGTTAAAGTATTGGTAACAAAGTTAAAAGAATAACATATTTGCTTATGTTAGCTATAGCCTTCATCAGGGGTCCCCAACCTTTCTAGTTCTGAGGGCTACTGGGGGCTACCCGAGGGCCACTGGGGGCTACCCGAGGGCTACTTTTGTTCAAAATCCTCTACTGATGTCTTGGCATCATTCTCAAATCACACTAGTATTGAATGATAATTTGTTTATAGGTTATAAAGTATAAATAATCTCATATTTAAATCAAGAAAAGTATCAACTGTGACTAAAATCTGTTAGTCGTCACAGTTTATTAACATCCTTGGTGGGCACCTCAGAAGCCAACGTTGGTGACACCTGGCCTACATACATATAAGAGTGATTCTACGATTCGACTGCGCTTTTGGTAAAAGCAAAATGTCAATAATCAGGGTTTTTTTTTCAACTAAATGACATAGATGTTTACATAGTGTATATATTTAAGTTTCCAAACATTGCCAAGCTTAATCTTAAATCATAAGCGAACATTTGCTTGATTATTTTGTCAACAGTGTTATGGACAAATACTATGTCATTTCAAACATACAGTATATAAAAATACTACAGAGTTGAAACAACATACGTTTGAAAGTGCTTATGTCCCTTAGCAATAATGTTGGCATTAATCTGTGCAACTGATATAGAAAATGTGATTGTTGAGCTTCATAAGTAGGATTTTATGATTCACTGTGATACAGACTGACACATTTTTCATTATAAATCCCTGTAACGTCTGATTTGAATTTAGTCACCCTCCTTACACAAGACTTCCTTCTCCAGAGATAATCCCTAGTGTCTGTTCATAGGATTTTTCCAACAGATAAGGGATCAATAGCACAAAAACACTTTCAAAACAGTCAACCGTGTTACTCAACTGTGTTACGGTCAACAGTGCAGGGGAACAAGTCGGCACTTTTTTAGGAGAAAAAACTGAGCAGACAAACCCATCTCCCTAGAACACAAATTATTTTGTTTGTTTGTCTGTCATTATGGAGATATACTCCTCCTCAACTGTCATTGCTAATTGTAACACCATTGACGGTAACACGGCTTGACATTTCAGCCATTTTTATGGTGTTGTGCTAACTGAGGACCTCAGAAGTTCCACCACAACACCTTAATCAATTCATGTATTTGTATGCTTTATCTGTGTTTTTCTACATGTGATTTCTAATTCAGATTCTTATGAATATGTTGATAACACAGTTGACAGGCAATTTTTGCGCTATGAGAACATGAGAAAGAATGGATTAAATTAAGGAAGGATGGAGCTCAAAGCTTACCAAAAAGTCTTCCCATATCCTGTCAAAGAGGTTATGACATCACGTGATGTTATTCCCAAACCATTACTGATTTATGGAGGGGGTTTCAGACCGTGACACGTTTAACACAGTTTAGTGGACAGACACAAAATGGCACATTTCATGTATAATTGAAAGCACAGTGATCTTTCTGACAGTTTTGTCATATTGTGATGATTACTGTGAATCAACACTTGCAATCGTCTTGGGCACAACAAGTTTCTTTACATGCTAATGAAGACTGAATCTGACATTTGGAAAACAGGACGGCATGAAAACGCCCAAAACCAGTATTAAATATTCATTCTTGCTGAGGGAAATAATGCCATGTCTACACTTTCTGTATTATATGAAAGATAAACGTGTGCTAATGTCCAAAACATCATTGGATGCAGTTAATAGTTAGTGGAATTGGCAAATAAAATCCATGGACTTAAAAGCGCAGCCGAATCGTAGAATCACTCATAAGTATATAGGGCCTACATATAAATTGTGCACTGTCATTTTGGGAGCTGCACTTTTCATTTCATTGAGGTTTTTCTGTTAAAGGGGAAATCCAGTGTAAAATGGCTTAAATGGTGTTAAAACATGATGCTGAGGGCTAAGTCTAGGCACCTGAACTCCATTTGTGCCTTACATTGAGAAATGCAGCGCTAGTTAGCCGATGATAACATTGGGCTTTTGCTGTGGTTCACCAGGGCAGGGTATAGAAGTAGCCATTATTATAAATCTCTACTTTCACCCATTTACGACGCTCAAGGTTGCCCAAAACTTCATTCTGAAGAGCCGCAGGGTTGTTGACATGTAAAACGAGGCATAGAGAACTTTGGTAGCCCACAGTTTCTTTAGAAACAATGTCATTCTTACAGGCTGCGCCAGGTTGGTCGATACAGCCAACGACAGAGTCGGTTTAGTAGAGATGTCCGACGTCGTTTGCGCGGTGCCCGTGGCATGCCGGTCTCAAAATCTACACCGTAATGAAAAAATGCTGTTCAAATAAACTTGCCGTGAGACTGTTTTTCATCACGGAATGCCAGCAGTTGATACAAATCTGAATACGGTATGTAAAGCGGTGTTTTCATAAGTGTTTCCCACAACACTCGTTCGGCTGTCAAAAGTTGCATGTGGGGTTTTCTGACAGAGGACCGTGGAAGTGGTCGCGAGAGCAATTGTAGAAAAATATTTGTTAAAACTGTCTGCAACTTTATCCTTATCTGATATAATTGTATTACCAAGGTCTAAACTTATATTGCATGTTTTGGTTTTCAACCTCTTATTACATCCCAACTCTTTCAATGAGCGCCAAAGTTTTTTCGAGTCATGTTTATACTCTGCAATTTTCTCATTAAAATAGGTTCGTTTAGAACAATCCACGAGTCTATTCACTTCATTTCTCATTTTTTTATACTCTATCCAACTCTCATTATCCTTATTTTTCCTAAATTGATCATATAATCTATTTCTGCTCCGTATGGCCTCGAGTATCCCATCATTTATCCATGGTTCTGTTCTCTGTTTCACTCTAACTTCTCTAAAAGGAGCAATCTTGTTTATGGTTTGCAAAAATAATACTTTAAAAAAATACCAAGCCTGATCAACATCTTTACATTGAATCACAGATGACCAGTTCACTTCCTTTAAACAATCAGAAAGTGCCTCTTTGCTATACCCCTTCATAGATCTAATTTTCATGGTGTTGTGAGCATTAAACGCAGTTTTCTTCACTTTCCTAGTGCAATAAATCATAGAGTGGTCACTTAGGCCATAGTGTATTACTCCACTGTTTAAAATTCTTGATTTCTCAGAAACTAGAATAAGGTCAATCGTGGTTTGAGAAGACATGCAAACGCGAGTCGGCTCTTTAACCAGCTGATGTAGGCTATGGCTACTACAAAAGTTCTTCAAAGCTTTAGACATTGAAAGTTCATCTCTGGCAACGTCCGTGTTAAAATCCCCGAGCAATAAAACTTCCGAATTTATGAAATCCACACATTTCAAGCATACATTGTCCATGTATAGTAAAAAAGCCGCACTCCCGGATCAATTTCTTGCAGTTTTAATACTGGGTTAGCATGGCAGACAGACAGACGTTTCGGCCTAAGCCTTCTTCAGCGTCTTTTCAAAAGACGCTGAAGAAGGCTTAGGCCGAAACGTCTGTCTGTCTGCCATGCTAACCCAGTATTAAAACTGCAAGAAATTGATCCGGGAGTGCGGCTTTTTTACTATACATGAACTTTGCTGTTTGCTCGCACCCAAAGACCTTGTAAGAAACTTTTCGGAGTTGAGCGCACTTTCTCTACTAAAAGCATATATTGTCCAACAGTTCATAAAACTACAACTACAACTACAACGGTCTGGCAATGGGAGACACAGTACGATACCGTTGGACCAAGAGACCAGTCTCCCAGACCAACGGCATCCACACTGTATGAGGCTTCGGGAGGGAGGTTTACTAACGTTCCACGCCAACTGCTAGTTAGCCTCCGTTACACTCTCCCCCTTAAACCTCACTCCCATCCGGGTCACGGCACCACTGTGACGGAGGTCATCTTGCACCTGTTCGTCCCCCTCGGGGATCGAACCTGCGATCTCCTCAACTACAACGGTCCGGCAATGGGAGACACAGTACGATACCGCTGGACCAAGAGACCAGTCTCTCTGTCCAACGGCATCGACACTGTATGAGGCTTCGGGAGGGAGTTTTACTAACGTTCCACGCCAACTCTAGTTAGCCTCCGTTACATGAGGAAGAGGGAGAGACAGCAGAACAGCAGTTAAATGCTGTAAGATTGCCTCCCCACAGTGCTTGTTACAGTCACTCAATAAAAGCTTGTGAGAGCGGTCGAACACAACACACACTAGAGAGGTAAAGTGCAGCCTTTGTTCTCCACTGGCTTCAATTAAAAAAAAAATTAAAAAGGAGAAGCAGCAGACAGACACGATGCAAACTCTCATCCCTTGATAACAGAAGCGAGAAAAGAAGTTGGTGTACACACACTGGATGTCGTGTTTGAATGTCAGGGTAGGACTGGGGATTTCCTTAAATGGTGCTTCTTGTTAACCGTTAGCTTGCCTTAAATGCGTGCCCAGTGTTGTAGGCCTCGTTGGCAGATAGTCAAATGGCTTCGAGATCTCTCCTGTGCGGTCATTATTCAAAACAGTTCCCTTCAGAGCTGGACTAAAAGACTGGCCAATAGCTTTTACAACCACCAGGCCATTACATTCTGAATTTGCAGGACTGCTGAGGAACATTATTGCCTAAAATTGTATCCATCTATCCTTTGGACATTTCTGTCTGTGTGTGTCTGTGTGTGTGTGTGTGTGTGTGTGTGTGTGTGTGTGTGTGTGTGTGTGTGTGTGTGTGTGTGTGTGTGTGTGTGTGTGTGAGAGAGTGTGTGTTTGAGCGCCTGGGGGGATGGGGGCGGGGGGGGGGGGTTCTGGGGGGGCTGCGGGGTGTCGAGCGTTATGCTCTTTATCTTTGTTGCACTTTAAGGGGGGTCAAGCACTGGTGTCACTTTTACCTCTTATTCACTTTACTTGAAAACCTGCTGCTACGAAGTATTATACCCCAAGCACAATTTTGGTGCATTTTTTGACAATGACAATAAACTCTTGAATTGAATTGATGTGTATGCCTATTCCTCACTGCGGTTGTACTGGTATGCACCCTGCCAAAAGCTCTAGGATAGTGAAGTAGCATGTCTGTTTCAGCAAACATTATGCTCATCAGATGGCCGTCAGGACAGTAACATCCATGCAGAATCATCGCAGCATATTGCAGGAAGAAAGTAAGAGACAGTGTAAGAGATTCTTCTTCAGCAGGCCCCGTCTCAAAAAAATCACATTTCTGAAAATAGGGGCCCATGAGGGTGTGGGGCCCACCGGTGAGTCAGTTCTGCGCCACTAATTATGAGGGGCCCCTTTAAGCCAAAAGTGCCCGGGCCCTATTTCTCCCCCCAGTCCAGCCCTGCACACACACAACGTTCTTTATGTCTGCAATTCATAATATACACATATCAACATGAAATGTTAGTCAGTCATGATCCACCAATGTGGGTCTCAGAGTAACAGCAGTTTTACGGACACAAACACACAATCTTCTCCAAATATGACAGCTACCAATAATGGAGGATATACAATTTGGCAGTGCCTTTTTTTGGCTGTGCCTTTGCTTTTGTCTGCAACATGTGCGAAGTTGAACTGGGACCAGCCATATCCTGACAACCCCGGGATATACACAATGTCTGCCAGCGTTGCTACTGTGGAACCTCTGACTGGACGTCACTACTTTGAGTGTGAGTGGGGTGGGGTGAAAGTGGAGATAGGGGTAGCTTGTAAAAGCAGTATAGCTGATTATGAGGTAGGCCATTATGAGGTAGGTCCATGGTTTGAATGTTCCGTTATGACATGGGGCCTACTGGTCTACAAAGCTGGTTCAGGATAAGTTGTGGTTAAGTTAAGAGGTAAATCATCTAATACAAAAATGAGGACTCCAGGTTCTTCTATTAGACGATTTACCTCTTAATTTATCCTGAACCAGCTTTGTAGTATAGGCCCATGCTGTCTGACATGCTATGTGGACAAAAGCCTTTCACTCCAGGACAACAACTTCTTCTTCTTTGACATACACCCCACCAGATCCCAAAGGGTAGAGGTGTATGTTGATGCAGAGGCAGACACAGAGTCCTTCTACGCAGGGGTGGGGAACCTATGTCTCAAGGGCCCTTTATCCCTTGAGGCCGTTTTATCCGGCCCCGATGTAATTTCAATGTTATGCAGCCTCACGTGAAATATGACATATTTTGTAAAAAAAAAATCTTAGAAATTACATTTGCAAAACAATTAAGTTATATTTTCAGGGGACCTAGTGAAGGTGTGGTCTGTTGTAAAGGTTGCCACCTTCAATAAAGCCTAAAGTGCAGAGGCTAATCCTGGTTTGTGTTCATAGTACGGCCTGCGGGGGACTTTATCAAATTTGAAGTGAACCCTCGAGTGAAAAATGCCTGTTCTATGCAGTGTTTCCTCTGACATGCTCGCACACCTGTACATCTAAAGTCCACCTGTACATGTAAAGCCCGGTCACAGTCGTACCTTTTCGTGCAAAGTTACCAAGCATGTGTTTAAATGTCTGTCAGTGCTGTCAGTGCGTCGGTCCCTAGAATCTTAAACACCTTTTCCCCCTAGCGGAACCCATAGAACCAGGGGTGCCGACAGGGGGGGGGGGGGGGGGGGACAAAGTGGATAGTTGTCCCCGGCCCAGGGAGAGAGGGGGCCCAGAATTGGGTCCTCATTACATTGTGTATTAGGCTGGGGACCCCTTTCAGATAACTTTGTCCTGGGCCCGGCCCAGAACCTCTAGCTTTCATCCATTTTTATTCTCCATGGCTCCAATTTCTCCATGGCTTTGACGTTGAAATAAACTACATGTAATCAATAGACACAATATATTACCTACATACCTGGAGTTGAATAATAAGTTTGGGTGTCTGGTTAAAACTGCACTGAAGATTGTTGCTCAACAGGATCAGGGATATATGCAGTCCCTCTTTGAAAAGGCAGTGCTCAGGGAGGCACTAAAGATCCTAGACTTAGAGGACACCTCACATATTCTCCACCATGAATTCACCCTGCTTCCCTCAGGCTGACGCTTCAGGACATTAAACTGCAGACTAAATAAATTTGAGAAATTATGAACTCATTTGTCCCAACTGCCATAAGACTGCTTAATGACAGATAGACACGCCATACTCAAGCAGTGCACAGTTCAATGTTTCTCTATGTTTTCAATGTTTTTATGTTTCTATGTTATGTTGTATGAATGTATGCTGGGTAGAGTACACAGTGCAGTGGGTAAAGCCCAAGACACATTTCCCCTTGGGGACAATAAAGTACTACCATAATTGTACAAATACACTACAAAAGTAACTACAAAGTGTACGAAGACATGTATCATACACATTATCTGTAGGCCTATATACCATGTAATTGTACTACCTAATAATTCTGTATGAGAAAACACTAAAATGGGCCATTTTCAGGAGTAAAATCATACATGTCATATTTTTTTTATATATAACTCTTTATACAGTTCTTTACCATTTTTACCGTATGAGGAGCCACTGGTTTGAAGGCGTTGCTGGGCAATGCTATCCTCCTTTACTACACTTTAGCACAAATACATTGCTTGTTTCTAATCTTTCACACCAACGCTCTTTACATGAAATACCACTGTGTGAAGTACAACAAACTATATTGTATGAACCAAATGGTAATCCAGGCACAGAAAAAGAGCTGTATTTATAAATCAGTCTATCAGCCTACATATGCGTGCACAGATAGGGACGAGGTGGCGCTAAAGCACCTGCCCCTTTGCCCTCCTGGACAAAAAGTTATTGAAAGTTCTTTTTTGTTTTTCCCACAATTGTGGTCTTTGTTGACATGATACTCTAGAAATGCTTAGCGATTAAAAGCGTGTGATAGTAATGCCCTAAAAAGCCTAGTTCAAGGGTCAAACTCAGGCCCGGGGGCCAAATCTGGCCCGCAGAGTCATTTTGTTTGGTCCACGGGATCTTTTCAAATGTGTATTAGAGTTGACCCACATGATCCATTAATATATAACGTAATAAAAATGAAATGAAATGAATGAAATGAAATGAAATTTGGTGTGTCACAGGAATATGGGTGGGCCCAGGCCACAACTCACACTCATATGCTACAGAGTATGTGCAGGCACACTCAATCTATGATGGAATTATGTTTGTGAAATTTAAATATGAGCATGAAGTGCTTATATGCACAATTTTAGTCCGTTTTGTAAAATAAAGGTTGAGTTTGGCCCGCGACTTTGTTCCAGATTATGGCCTTGGTCAATTTGAGTTTGATACCCCTGGCAGCCAAAGGCTCCACAGGTCCCGCAGCACCTGCTGACTGACTGACTTTCAACCATTTTGATTCTCATCTTCTCAGGCACATGTTCAGTACATGGTTGTAACTACCATTGAGTACACAGAGGTCATGTCCTCAGTATTTTTTTCAGTAATGTAAAATTGATCTATGATGAAAATGTATATGTGATAAACAGTGATAAATTCAGTCTGTAAACGACACCCCTATTTATCCTCAAGGCAGTGATTAATAAAAAACAAACTGTACAGTATACAGTAACACGCAGTATTTGAAAATGTCTGGTTACGCCCCTGGCTCAGATGAGAGAGAGAGAGAGAGATATCCCAACTGCTCCAGCTGGGTTGGATTTCTCCTGATTCTCAGCTTCCTGAATTTCTTTCTGTGCGGTGTTGAGTGGTTTGTGGCCAGGTGTCCCAATGACACCAATCCATATGTTCCGTCTGAAACACTTCATGGCCATTTAATCAGTACATTGACCACAACTACACATACCTTCATTACTGCTGAACACTGTTGCCCCATTTTTGCATATTGGAGCAATGTGGGGTTATAGGTACCTTGCTCAAGGGCACTTCAGTCATGGATGGAGGTGTGGGGAGAGGTAAGGGTGAAATTCGAACCTGAAAATCTGTGATCTTCAGTCCAACTCCCTAACCATTCGACCAAAGATGTTTGCTTTTGCACTGCTTATTTTGGGAAAAGGAGATGAGCCCTGGTCTAATGTGCCACCTGGCTTAAGAAACCCACTTCCTAAGACTTTTTGGTAGCGTGCATATTCTGAATGAGCCATTTTAAGAGAGATTAATGTAGATAAATCTGGTAATTACAGTGAGATTAATGTAGATAAAAACAATCTATGAAATGGGGGGGGGGGTGTTCTAGTTGTTGAAGTTGTCCCCACCAAAGCTCAAACCAAACCTATGCCCTTGATGTGAAATGATAACAGCATTTGGGTCATATTTTATTTATAGAGCCAATGGTCGAACCTCTGCTCCTTGCCAACACATTTGAAGTATTGCCTACCAGACTTTGGTATTTGGATGAGCCAAAACAAATATTGCTTTGATAGAAGATTAAGATTTCAAGATGTGATAGCACCACTCCTGATAGTTAGACTCCATATTATAAGTGACAAAAGGCTACTTTGCTTCCCTCCTCAGTCTTGTACAGTAAAGAGCCGGTTAGTTGGGCACATACTGCGCCCTGGTGGCCAAAGGCTGCATAGGCAACAGCTGCACAGTGACACATGAATACAGTAGCCACAGACATCATATGAACACTAGATGCGCCATCCGCGTTCCCGTCATGCAAGTCGAACGTCCGCGCATGGCGGCCATGATAGAGCAGCCTGTTGGCTCAACCAGTTGCACTGAGTTTTTGGTGATCCACACTCTTCAGATGGCCATAATTCCCTCATATTTACCTCAATTTTCGAAAAGTATGGTTTATTATACACTATAACAAATTACGAACGTAAGTGTTATGTTGATACTGCATAGTGATTAATATTCACGTTATATTATATTATATTACATTACATTATAATGTACATGGGCCTACAAACATGTATAATATGGTTTAGTAGGCTTATTCAAGTAATTAAATAGATCCCATAAACAAATGCATTTATTATTATTTTATATTTTGAGTAAAATAACAATTAAACGGTCCCATGTGTGCTACATTCTGCTTTGGGCTCGACAGCTCCACCCTGTGTTCAAAATGAGTCATGACGCTTAGAATGAAATTGTTGCGATGTAATCTCTCTTCCAGTACCTCATCTGTCGCCTTTAATTTGATGCAAATGCGATTAATATATGCCTTCCATCAACGTAATGCACAACAACGGTTAAAATGTGTACTTGCTATTGGTCCATCTCTATTTTTTGACAAATAAATAAGTGGGAAGCATATTGCTCTCCTGTGCGTTTTACCTCAGTCTGCACTTAAGTTTTAGGGAGCCGTACTATTTATATACACGTGTCAATATTTCAGCGAAATAACAGCATACATATTTCAGCATCTCAACGTCTGAATTCCTCAGTTAACTTCAGGTGTAACGGATGCTCTGTGGAGAGTTAAGGCTGCGCTAATATGGCCGACCTGTGCGGACGAGCTTGAAATACGCGATGACGTATCTAGTCTTCCTATATGATGTCTGTGACAGTAGCAGTCTAGTGAACACTAGTGAGTCTGGAGAATACCCAGAATGCAACTGCAACACCTGAGGGTGGGGGGGGGGGGGGGGGGGGGGGGGGGGGAGAGAGAGAGAGAGAGAGAGAGAGAGGTAGAGAGAGAGAGAGAGAGAGAGAGAGAGAGAGAGAGAGAGAGAGACAGGTACTGGCTATTTATATTATTATATTATATTATATGGGAAAGGGAAACCAATTGAGCAAAACTGTAATTAATGGCATGGATTAAAAAAAAGTAAAACATAAAACACCCAAACACTACCACCATCAAGATGAAGTCCAGTTGGAGTGCTTCCTGGAACTGTCTAGTTTTTTAAGATGGTGCTCTTTTGTGACAGGCTTGGTTGATTTCAAAAACGTTTTAGAAATACCAAGGAACTCATCTTCTATGTAATTAAAATGCCTTTATTTTGTTGGGCATAGCATGATTACACCTTGCACCTTTAAGGGACACTGTGCAGGAAATGGACAAAAAAGGTACTGCAACTATGCTGTCCATTGAAACTGGGCTGCCTATTGCCAAATTTGATCTTTACATGAAAGTTTACTGAGTAATAAACACATATTTCCTAGTATGGTCCAAGTAGAGTCATTTTTGCAGCTAATTTTTGGACATTCAAAATGGCGGACCATGGAGAAGATCCTCCTTTTCAAGTATGAAGTGCAATTTTGCCAGTCCTAATGATGAATACTTGACATTTGATGGTGGTAGTAAGTATTCATGAAAAAGATAACGTTAGTGAATGGGAAGCATGAATTCTGGAAATTCACAACTAAAAATCTCACACAGTGTCCCTTTAAAGCCTGGTACAGTATAGTCAAACTTCAAACACTCATATTGACTCTGTTAGCACAACTACACAAGGAACCCCCTTTAAACCCAGGTCTACTTTTTGTCCTGTCACTGCAAATGCTACTCTGAGTACCTTTACCAAGAAAGTGGACTTTGAAGTAGATAGAATGTACCAACAAAGAAAAAAAATAGACCCAAGTACTATAATTTAACAAAGCAGGAACGTTGTGCTCTTGAACAGATGATGAAAAATTATGATTTGATCATTAAAAGAGTCGATAAAAGAGTCGTTTTGAAAACCACCACCATCAAAAAAGACAAAATGAGAAAAAAAATAACCCTACAGCTATTAATCAATCCATCGCGTACAACTGCTAAACAATCTGATATCTGCAGTATATCTGTAGGCCTACTGCACCGTGAAGCAGGACTGATCAGCTGTAGTGTGTGTGTGTGTGTGTGTGTGTGTGTGTGTGTGTGTGTGTGTGTGTGTGTGTGTGTGTGTGTGTGTGTGTGTGGTTGTTTGGGGGAAAGATAAATACATAAAAGAGGTAAACAGACAACTGAATGATCCTGTGTACTATGAGGTTATGAAACACAACCCTACAGAGGTCTTAAAAATGGAGTTAAAAACCATACTGACTGAAGCTAAAGAAAATGACTGGATCTCTGATGGTGAATGTAAATTTCTTTTCAAAGAGTATCCTAAACTGGCATCTTTTTACCTTGTCCCAAAGATACATAAAAATTTGGAAAATCCCCCCGGGAGACCAGTCATATCTGGGATTGACAGTCTTACAGAACCTGTTTCAAAATACATAGATTACGATCATTAAGACCATTTTACCTCAACTCCCAGCATATATACAAGACACTACGGCTGTTCTTAAGAAGATACAGGAACTAGGCCAAAACATTTTTGAAAACCACCACCATCAAAAAAGACAAAATTAGAAAAAAAACAACCCTACAGCTATTAATCAATCCATCGCGTACAACTGCTAAACAATCTGATATCAACAGTATATCTGTAGGCCTACTGCACCGTGAAGCAGGACTGATCAGCTGTAGTGTGTGTGTGTGTGTGTGTGTGTGTGTGTGTGTCAGTGTTAATTTTGTCAGCATTTTTTGATTTAGTCTTAGTCACAATGACGAAAATCAATATTAGTCACAGTCATATTTTAGTCCTTGCCTTCCCAATTTAGTCTTAGTCTTTGTCTAAATGACGAAAATCAATTTTTAGTCATTTTAGTCAACACTGTACATAATAGAACTTCTCCACACACTGCTTCTCTTTTTAACATATATCATTGACTGTACAGAATAAACCTTCTCCGCACACTGCTTCTCTTTTTAACATATATCACACTGTACAGAATAAACCTTCTTCACACATTGGTGTTAAATAAAATAGAGAAAAAGAGAACCAGTGTAAATTTCGTCAGCTTTTAAAAATTTAGTCTTAGTCTTAGTCACAATGACGAAAATCAATTTTAGTCTTAGTCATTGCCTTCCCAATTTAGTCTTAGTCTTAGTCTAAATGACGAAAATCAAAAAAGGGCTTTGACGAAATATTTTAGTCATAGTCATGGTTGACGAAATTAACACTGGTGTGTGTGTGTGTGTGTGTGTGTGTGTGTGTGTGTGTGTGTGTGTGTGTGTGTGTGTGTGTGTGTGTGTGTGTGTTGAATGACCCACAGGAGCAGCATTTAGCTGTATAGAATGACACCAAAATTAGAAAAAGTGCTTATTTGAGGAGTTAAAGGCATTTTGGGACGAAGTCGGCAAACAGTCCAATGTTGACCTTTGAGGATTAATTTCAAGCAGGAAAAGAAGAATAAGAGCGAGCAGATTACAAATTTCGTGACATTCACATAGACGGTGTCATAATTACAAGCTCAGAATGGTGCACTATGCAGCAAATGGTCAAAAAAGGTACTGCAACTACGCTGCTCGTTGAAACTGGGTTGCCTATTGCTAAATTCAATCTTTACTAAGCAATAAACTAATATTTTCTAGTATGGCCCAAGAAGTCATTTTTGCTGCTAAAATGTCTATTTCTGGACATTCAAAATGGCAGACCACGGAGAAGAGCCCCCTTTTCATGTATGAAAAGTGCACTTTCCCCAGCCATAATGAATACTCAGAATGTGTGTGTGTTTGTGTGAGTGGAGGGGGGGGGGGGGCAATTGGCATATTGCAGATCTGAATTAAGCACACTGAAATTGACTAAATAAAACTGTGTGCTGACTTTGTCTCAAAAAGCCTTTGGGTGTCACAATTTTGGATTTTGGTACCAGTCTCAAACTAGCTTCACTGATGATTGACCACCATATAGCCAAAATCCAGGGTAGAGTGTGTGTGTGAATGTGTGGACTTTGTGAAGGAGGGTCATTGTATCAGAGATGCTGTAGAAGGCCAGCGTTCCTGCCCTGTGATCCACATACACTCCTATTCTGGAGCTGGCCACTAGAGTGAGAGGAATCTCTTTATCATCGTGTTTCAAAGTTGAGTTGGAGTTGAGTTCTAGCATCCAAGACTGATCATTACATCCAAACCCACGGTCACGACCCCCTCCTTTCTTTCTGATGCTTTCACATGCCACTGCTATACCAACCCACTCTCCACTCCACTCAACCTCCCAGTAACAGCGTTCAGACACGCCCTCTTTAAACACACCCTCTCTACACAGCACCTGAGTATCCCCCCCATCAAATCTGTCTGGTTGATCAGGATATGACTGGGCCTCATCTCTCCACTCCACCCTCATGTTCTCCTCAGACAGATGGAGTTGTGTGTGTGCTGTGTTTGGATCCAGAGTGAAGTGACAGGAATCTGATGGAGGAGAAGACAGGATAGAAAGAGGTTATTTCTATTTACTCCGTGTGTCTGTCTGTGTGTCGTGGCATAGTGCAATGTGCAACCTATCCAATGGTGGCACTATACTGTCTTCCAAAGTTATGTGTAGCGTAAAGCCAGTGGTGTAGTCTACGTAGAACACGGGTATACAGAGTATACCCACTTCTAAATTTCAGGGATTTCAGTATACCCACTTCAAATTGATTGATCCATTGTTTTGAATAGCACAAATATATACAGTATACCCACTTCAAAAAATGCTCAAATATACAGTATACCCACCACAAAAAAGTAGACTACACCACTGCGTAAAGCATTGCAACAAAAGGAAGCCTGAAGGAGTTCAGTGAAGAATTTGATGAATGTTCTCTGCTGTGTGTCATTTGTAATCTACATTAATCTAATACATACAGTGTGTGTGTGTGCACGTGTGTGTGCACGTGTGTGTGTGTGTGTGTGTGTGTGTGTGTGTGTGTGTGTGTGTGTGTGTGTGTGTGTGTGTGTGTGTGTGTGCGTGCGTGCGTGCGTGCGTGCGTGCGTGCGTGCATGCCCAACTCACAGCTTAAGAAGTCCTCTCTTGTCACTGGTTCAGAAGAAGCCTGGCCATCAAACACTGAAATGCATAAAATGCATGAAACCGCATATGAAATACATAAAAGGCATGAACAACACAAAATGCAATCATATGACGGAATGACAGCATGGGTCTAACAGGTTAGCACCTCCTGTGAAACAGACAGGTTAATATGGGGGTGTATAGTTTAGGTCCCTTAAGGCATGGCCAGATTATCCATGAGGGCAAGCGGCACAGTGCCCAGGGGCACCAAGCATTTTTTAGACCGGTGAAGGGGCATCACAAGACACAAACTCTATTATTCAAAATTGTGATCCCACTCATGGCTAAACTTGGATACAAACCCTGACTCCATAGAAGTTGGGACACAAGGTAAATTGTCAATAATAACAAAATATTGCTATTTTCAGAACTTCTGATTCTTACATGAGATGGAGAACGGCACAAAGAAAACATATCAGCCATCAAAACTGACCAAAATTATTGTTATGGGGGATATTCATGAATATGTAAAAACAACATGTCTCAAAAGAGTTGGGACGGGGACAATAAAAGGCAGCAAATGTTGAGGAAGACTAAAAACAAAGCAAAAGACAACACACTAATTACATTAACCGATGAGATGATTTTATATAAAATATGGTTAAATGGTGGGTGTATTCCTTGTCATGTAATGTTTTCTTTCTGTAATGCTTACTCTGTGACAGGTCTTGACCAAAAGTCCAGCATTTTATCACCTGCTGGTCCTTATGATGTAGTTAAAGTATTAAAACATAGTAGAGAATGCAATTTGTCCTTACTATGTGGCAGTAATTGAAGATCTCCCTTCAAAATATAATGCATAATGGCTTTTTCATGCTGTTTAAAACCCATCTATATCATTCAGCACTGTATTTAACTCTACAGATGAGAAAGACAACTTAACCAACTGCAACCCCATGCCATCAGAGAGGCACCCTTTTGAAGTTAGCACTAACAGAAGTTGGATGGTCCATTTTCACTGTAGCACAGGATGTACAAGACTATTATTTTCAAAAAATTATTGACTTCTGCAACTTCTGCTGACTTCTGTAAGCAAAGGACAGTTTCCCATGTCTTCTGGGTCTATTTCAACTGAGCTCGGGTGCATAGGAGGATGTTAAACCCCTCTATCATTTGCACACATGAAGCGTCCTTAATATGGTCAATTTTCAATAGCTGTAATTCTTGGAGTGCTAGAGTGAGACTACAGCCAATATACATTTCATAATGTCATGAACCTATACAATGCTTTTAATGACAAAAATGTGTCTTGTATACACTCAATCATGGTAAATCAAATGGAATTCAAAAACGTATGTAACAACGATGGTAATTATTCCCTCTGCATCTTTCATTCTGAGTGACTCAGCCTCTCTGTGATGGTCTTATACCTGGACACACATATTGCCCATCACTACAATTCATTTTGGAATGTTCTTCTTTTGTTTTAAAAAAAAAACTTATTTGGATGTTTATTACATTTCACTGATCCCCGTCCCAACTTATTTGAGACGTGTTGCAGTTAT
This sequence comes from Engraulis encrasicolus, assembly GCF_034702125.1. Taxonomy (NCBI): domain Eukaryota; kingdom Metazoa; phylum Chordata; class Actinopteri; order Clupeiformes; family Engraulidae; genus Engraulis; species Engraulis encrasicolus. The sequence continues at coordinate 14,206,333 of NC_085863.1, read as the reverse complement.
CAAATTAGAAAAGAGTACATATGTCCCCCAAAACAATATTTTTTCACTGTTTTAAAGAGGCCATGCCAATTGTTTTAAACCTTCTTGCATGATTATGTGTTATAACAGTTCATAATACGTTTTCCTGGTCGTGTTAATGTGAAAGAAAATTTTAACACTTAATATGTTGTCTTTTCACTATTCTCCATCAAATGAATAGATTGAATGTTTTGAAAATTATAGCATTTTTATTTTATTCACAGTTTACCAAATCTCCCAACTTCACCGGAGTTGGGGTTTGTAGTTAAGGAAGGTATCCTTCAATTGGAGCCTACAGCAGGATTAGGTCAAATTGGCTCTTTGCTAACAGAGTTCCATTCCAACTATTGGAATCAAAGCACTGCAAGCAGGCAGAAGTAGCCGTTTACAAGAGTGATAAACAGTATAAATGGGTATAAGTCACACAATACACGTATCCTAGAGAAAGCATACTCCGGGCATTACTGGTTCAATGTGTGTGTGTGTGCGTGCGTGCGCACAAGTACTCACGATTCAAGATCTGAGCCCCAGTTGCTGTTTTGAGATAAAGAAGAATTTGTTTGTTAGTACAGCACAACTGTTAATTAATTAAAAATAATAATTTGTGCACAAAGAGCTGCTGATGTCTGATAGATTTCAATATTTCTCAAACCTGCTGCAGATATGTTGACCATTTCCTCCTGGAAGATGGCGGAAGATCTCTCCCTCAGTCGCATCGTTAGTGAAGACACTGCTTTCTTCAGGGGCTCAAAGGAATCGCTTTGGTTGTAGGTCCATCTGGTCTCATTAGGGGGTGCCTCATCATTGATGGACCCCCTATTCTGTGTAAAGACCATTGGATCATTGGGTAAGTATTATCAAGTATTATTTCCCACCCTCAGTCTCATACGATAAGTGCTCATGATAGTAACATATGGATACAGTATATGCATTCTTTGAAATGTTTTAGGGATTTGTGAAACTATATATTTTTGGAATCCTTAGACCCTAAAGAGTCAGAAAAGCAAAGTTTGACAATTTTCAAAAGTCATAAAAGCAGTAATTTTGGGTCTTACAAAATGGACACCATTACACTGTTGTCACATAACTGAAAATAAAAATGTAAGGTAAATATTTGTAAAAGAAAAGTTGTAACACAAACAATTTATAAAGTTCAAAGAGTTAACCCCACAGAGTTAACCCCATTTTCATAGACTTTTCACTTTGAGTGTTTCTGGTGGCAGTTGGCAGGTAGGCGCTTTGAGTGCTCGAAGGAGTAGAGATCAGATGGGCTGCAAAATCCTCGCTTTTGCATGCACCCAAAAATAATCCCCATTAATCATGGCTCACTCTCCATGATGATCTTGGTAAGTAGCCATCGTAATAAACATTTTCAAAATAGATCTTTGGTTAATCAGTTAAATGACAAAAAATGTTTTAGTTGTTGCCTACCTTGAGGAAATAGATGGGATCCTGTGTCTGTGAAAGCTGCTCCATCTGAGCATCTCTCCTTTTCTGCTCAGCAATCTCCTGCTCCTGGTGCTTCTCAATTTCTTCAGCCCGACTCACTTTAGCCTTCTCCTGAGCTTTGATCAGATCGATCACCACAGCGCGCTTTTGGATCGTCTCATTTATCATCTCATTGAACAGCCTCAGACACTCCTCCTCTGCTGCATCTGCACCAAACTAATAGGACACAGACACAGACACAAACACAGACACAGACACATCAAATAAGGGTTTGCACAATGAGAAGGAAGTAGCCGAGATGACCAATCACAGCTCCTTTCATGAGTGAGGTTCGCGTCCGTCACCTAGGATTTTGTTAGGTGCGCAACCAGGCGCACAAGGCCTCTGGGTGAAGGGGTGTTTAAATAGGGAACAATTTGGTCACTTCTAACTTAACACAGTGAATTCCAGGCTATGTTTGGAATTTCAGCGCTAAAATCCCAGCCAGTTTCATACATTTTTTTAAAACATTTTTTAACAGCCACAGAATAATTTGTATTAGACCTACAGACCTACAGAATCTCAGCTTTCTATAGGCCTATGTGGAAGTGGTATATTCCTAGCTTCTTCCGTGCCGAAGTTAACCTACTTTAAGTAATTTTGAGTGAAAAGTACAGATTTATAAGGATGGCTAATTCGATGCCCGGATTAACCACAGCAAAAGCCCAATTAGTGCTTGACTTCGGATTGCAGGGGACCTATGAGGGTGAGGTATGTGGCAAAAGTTATCGCTCAGCATCACTAGTTAACACTACGTAACCCATTTCACACCGGATTACCCCTTTAAAAGACCTGTGGTAATAACACTCAAATACTGCATTGAGAGATAAGATGCAGAGAAAATATCCAAATCCAGATTGCAGGTGTTTTCATGATTTATGTCAGTTCTGTGCATGACATCATTACGTAAAACAGTTTTTTTTACGATTTCAGAGTGAACGCATGGGGAGTAAAAACGTGTTTTTTTTTCGATTTGGTTGTCAATGTGTTAAGGCACCCAATGTTCCCCAAGGTAGACCTGAGCCAAGCTCAGTTGATCTATATTTGAAAAGCCCTTATGGACAAAACTATTAGTAGGCCCAAGTGCTATTAATGTGATTAATTAATGGTTAGACTTATTGAATAAATAGTGTATTTGATCTGTTAAAATCATTTTTAAGTAGCTGGGTTGAAGGGAATCCTAGACTCTCGGTTTCCCTTCAACCCAGCTACTTAAAAATCAGATCAAATCAGATCAAATACGCTATTTATTCAGGGGTCAATGGGACTGAACCTTCTTACCTTGAAAGTTTTCACTGCCTTCCTGAGATCCTGCTGCTCCTTCTCCTTCGCCTGGATTATCTGCTGGCATCTCCTCTGGCTCTGCCCCAACTCCTCCTGGAACAGGAACCAAAGCAACACATTTTGTTTATGTATGAATCTGCAACAGTTAGTGAGGTGAAACTGTTAGACACAAATTCTTCATCCCTATAAGGGCTGTGGTAAATACACACCCGGCCCCGGATATCCGGGCACTCACATCCGGTAGCCTACTCACATCGGGTTGCTACAGTGCTCAGGTGACTTCCAGAGCTCTTTTTCTTCCCGTGTAGCTTAGCGCTGGATGACGAGGGAGGGACTCGATGTGCTCAGGGGGGAGGGAGGTGTCAACCAGACCTGCCCCCCTGGCACCTGCACACTGCAGTTGAACATAGGCCTACTTTTGCTTGGGCGGGAGTTACAATTTTTTTCTTGAAAAGACGGCACGGCAACCATCCGTGCGACTTGGTTCCACCAGAGAGGGTCTAGGGATATGGTTCCACTTCCAACATCAACATTTTAAAGAGCCCGAGTGATTAATTGTGATGTCGTGGCACCACGGATTGATGTAAAAATGCACCATGAACTTGTTTGACACAACCACATTTGCTCACACGATGTTTTAAGCTAGCCGTGCAAGTTAATGTAAGAATTTTACAAAACCGGACAGTCACAAGTTTACATTAGACCACTGGGCTACTTGTAGATGTAGATCGACATTACGGCCCTTAAATGTTTAAAAGCAGTCAGCTGCATCGCTGGGTCTGGACTGGAGTCTGAAGCTTCTCTGACAGACAGTGACAGAAGTAGGCCTAGTGCATGCATGCGTGGGCGCGCGCGCGCGCGCGCGCGCGAGAGAGAGAGAGAGAGAGAGAGAGAGAGAGAGAGAGAGAGAGAGAGAGAGAGAGATAATTCAGATGAAAAGTAGTCTCCCCGTTCTAATACCAAACGTCAGTGATGGCAACTGGTAAAAATGGAGTGCCAACGTGTGAGAATGTCTTACCTTTTGACGAGTACACTCATCCTTTGCCTCGACTATATCGTGGCCTCTACATCCCGTCACGCAGATGCAGCAGATGCAGATCTGGTCGGTGCGACAGAAAAGCTTCAACTCTTCGTTATGAAGGGCGCAGATCTTCTCCACATCTGCCATTTCTTTTTCTGTTTTTAATTTGAGTGCTAAATGTGTGTCTAAGTGTGTGTGTGCCTTCATTTGACTTGAAAATGACAGAACCCCAGTAGCCTACTTATAGGAGCCCAGGGAGGGAGGGGTCATGTGTTAGGGATTCACCAAACAGAGCTAGATAGGAGAGGAGAGGAAAGATAGGCTGAGGTGGGATCAGGTGAGGGTGGCTGTCTGAGGGTGTGGTCAATCAGGTGACATCATGTAGGCCTAGGCCTACACTGTAAACTCCAAAGTAGCCAGGTCAATGTACCTTCATAATTATAATCAATGTGACAAAATAAGTATGTTTATGCTTGGAAACATTAAAAGGAGACAACTCCATCACCATACACAATGGCCAAATTGAAGTGGCCAAAGGAGGAGGGATGGTCATCCAAGACACCACAACACACAGTAGCCCCTTAATGCCACATCCAGTGGCACACTGTAATAGTCATTGAAAAGTGAAGCATTCATAGTAGTATACAATACTATAACACAGGGCCATTCGTAAGGCACTACGACTTGGTCATTAGGCTACCATTTTGATAACAGCAAATTTATAACATGTTTTAGCTGGTGGAAAAAAGATCAATCCATGCTTGAAGTTGTCACCTGTTACAAAAGACTGTGAGCACGAACGTGCAGTAGGACAACAGTTGCAACACAGAAAGGTAGATGAGGTAAAATGTTTGTTCGGTTCCTTCGGCATTCTTTTTTAGGCAAATTAACAAACTGCTCTTGATGAGTGATGTTGAAAGAGGGCCAAGAGAGATGGCAGACAAAACATTCATTTACAGTCATAGGGAAAAGTTTGTACACCCTTTGAAATGCCTTACATTTCTGTCAAAAATTGGTCATAAAACATGGTCTGATCTTACCGGAAATCACAAGAAGGAACAATCAGAGTCTGCTTTAACTAATCACACCCCAACATTTACATCATATTTTTAGTGGCCATAAGATGTAAGCATTCACAGGACAGCAAGGCATAAGTAAGTACACCCTTGCATAGGTTTTAACCTTCAGTTAGTCACAATAACCCTAACCAGACATTTCCTGTAGTTGCAGATCAGATTAACAAAACAATCTGGATGTATGTTGTTTCCCTCCTCTTTACAAAATTGCCCCACTTCTGCAAGGTTTCTGGGATGTCTGGAGTGAATAGCCTTCTTGAGCTCATGCCATATCATCTCAATTGTTTTTTGTCAGGGCTTTGACTGGGCTATTCCAGAATGTGTGTGTATTTCATTGAGTTTATTGTGATATTTTACAGAAAAGACGTGAGGTAGTCTGTGACACAGTTGAAGCACACAAGAGGATGGATGTTGAAATGGGACAACAACCCATTAGAAGCAAATTGACTTTAGAATGGCTTAAAGAAGAGGCAGACAAGATAAATCCAGATTGTTTTGTTAATCTGATCTGTAACTACAGGACACGATTGGTTAAGTATATTGCGACTAACTGAGGGTGAAAACCTATTTAATGCAAGGGTGTACTTCAGTATTCCTTACTGTCCCGTGAATATTTACATCTGGCCAATAAAAATATAACATGTAAGTGTTTGGGTGGAATTAGTTTAAGCAGACTCTGATTGTTCCTTCTTGTGATTTCCGGGAACATTAGGCCATGTTTTATGACCAATTTTGACAAAAATGTAAGAAATGTCAAAGGGTGTAAACCTTTCCCTATGACTGTATATTGGGCATGTGATGTTTCGTTTAACATACTCCTGTGAGTCACTCGTTTCAACAATGGGGAAGAGCAAATACAGGCAGGGGTAAAACAGGTACACCATGGAGACCTGATATTTTACAGAAGCATTCCTTTGTGGAAACAATAGTTTTTGTATGCCTATACTTTCGTTCCTGTGGGGTCATAGTCACATTCACATGTGGCGTAGGCCACCAACAACAACCAAATAGACATTAAGGAGTGCACAAGTGCATAGCCGACGTGATAAGCACAAAAACAATCATCACGTCTCGGGCCAGTCAGAAGCATAGCTGACAAGGGATGTTCACACTGATAGACCTCATGCTAGGCCAGTCCTGTACAAAACTCCTCCACAGTGCATGTTTTAAAAAGAGCAGCAGTTGTATAGCGTGAAATGTAATGAATTCTTCTCCTTGTTGTTTTGTCATTCTCATTGTCTGGGGCTGATGCAAAACTTGGTGCTGGTTGTAGGCCTAGGCCTAGTTTTGCATGATTCACTGTGCAGAGGCTGAGTGGCACACACCTGCGGAGCTCAAGGGTGATACAAACTGTACAAACAGACCATCTGTACTTTCGTAGTTGGTTGAATAAGTAGGCCCTAGGCTAACTGGCAGGACCGTGGGGAGAATTTCTGGACTGACACTGTGTGAATGTGGGCATGTCACTCCCTCGCAGAAGCAGACAGTTGATATCAATTTGAGCACGGGTAACAGCAAAAAGAAGTTATTTCTGTCATGTAGGGCCTACACGCTCCTATTAAAAGAAAAAACATTTGACCTTTAATTTCACTTCTTTGTGCCCACCGTCCCACCCCTGTAACATGTGTGTCCATGAAACCTTTTCCTACGGGTCATTTTTTGAGGGCACAAGATGTGTTGTTTTTAATTTATTCATTAGATCTACAGTACGCTACCACTCATAAGGCGTAGTGGATTGCTTATTTGGAAACATATCGTTATTGCTGGTAATGGGGCCTACAGTTTTTGAAAGACTGGTAGGCCTATAGGCGGATGTTCGTGACGTAACATCGGGGACTACCATCTACAATCTTTTGCGAGACGTCTGCCATCCTACACAAATAACACTGATGAGTTTGTTGATGAGCAAACTGAAAACTATACAGAATTGATGTGAATGACTGGCTGGTGTCTTCCTACACCTTTTGACTCATCATTTGGTTTCTTAACAGAGTTAATCCTCACACACAATTATGTTCTAAACAATAAAATATAACTAAATAATATAATAAATATAAACAACGCTGCAAAGCATTCACATAGCCTACTGGAATGACAATGGGTGTGGGCACCAGGGCCAGCAGTAGCGTCACAGGGGAAGAGTCCCTAGGCGGTGCAGATGGGCCCAGATGGCAAGGGTGCTAGGTCACCGTGGCTGGCATAGGAAGCATGGGCTATATTGAAGTCTCCATAAAGTGTAAAAACTCCACTCCAATAAGCATCATACCTGTGTGTGTGTGTGTGTGTGTGTGTGTGTGTGTGTGTGTGTGTGTATATGTGTGTGTGTGTGTGTGTGTGTGTGTGTGTGTGTGTGTGTGTGTGTGTGTGTGTGCGTGTGTGTGTGTGTGTGTGTGTGTGTGTGTGTGTGTGTCCATTCGTTAAGTAAATAACACAAGATCACAAAATAAATATCAACACTCACTTTAATTTATTTTGACTGGCTTCCTGTTGACAGAGTATAAACAGGTTTTCATGTTTCCTTTAACATGCAGTCAATCCGGAAAGTATTCACAGCGCTTCACTTTTTCCACATTTTATTATCTTACAGCCTTATTCCAAATACTACAAATTCATCTCTGTTGTCAAAATCCTACACAAGTTATTCCATTATGACCCTGTGAAAGAAAGTTGTCTTGATAGTTTTGAAAATGTATAAAAATAAAAAACAAAGAAAACATATTTACAAAAGGACAGCCTTTGCTAAATACTTTGTAGAACCACCTTTGGCAGCAACAACATTCATTTTTTCATTTCGAAATAAAAAGGGATTACAAGGGAGGTCATTGGTGTGTGTTTCAACCTTTCATTACATTGAAATTGTACATTTTGAGTCTGCACCTGGCTAAAATAGATGTGTGTGAGTTTTGAATGAAATCCTATGGTCTGCTTCTGTAGTCACAGTGACATGCATGCTTCTTTAGGTGTAATTCAGATTTCCAACGTTGACAGCATCCATACATCCCCAAACCATGTCAGTCCCACAACCATGGTTGACTAGCCAGATGATGCACTTTTTTTGTAAAACTAACTTATTTACCACCACACATGCTTAACACCATCTAAAGCAAATGTGTTTATCTTGGTAACTCTCAAGAGAGATGAACAGACCAAGGATATGGATCACTGGAACCTTGTTGTGTGGTCTGATGAGACCAATAAACAAATTTGCTTTAGATGGTGTTAATCATGTGTGGTGGTAAACAAGTGAGTTAAAAAAAAAAGTGCATCATCTGGCTAGTCAACCATGGTTGTGGAATTTAATAGTATAAATAGTTTAATAGTATTCCGCATTTTAATAGTAGGGAAGGGAGAGATGGTATGCAGCTGACCCTCCCGGAATGCATGCTGCTCAGGTGGTCCCTCTCTCTCACTCGCTCTCTCTCGCCCTCTCTCTCACCCACTCTTGACGACAGTGCACATTGCTAAACCACGAAAGACGAGGCTATATCGTAGCGGCACCACAAAGCATACAGTTGATTTTCCGCGAGACTGGGCTCTGTGGAGAGAGTGAGCAGCACAAAATTCCTTGGATCATCAGCGATGACCTCTCCTGAACCACCAACACATCAGCACTAGCGAAGAAGGCCCAACAGTGCCTCTACTTCACACGCAAACTGAAGAAGGCAAGTGCTACACCCTCCATCATGACAACATTCTACAGAGGAACCATCGAGAGCACCCAGACCAGCTGCATCACAGTGTGGGGAAGAAGCTGCACGGAGAAAAACAGGAAGACGCTCCAGCGCATTGGACACAACGAAGATCTTTGGAGCGCCACTCCACTCCCTGCAGGACATTTACACCACCCGCAAAGCACTGTACAGGTGCCTCCATTCCCGTACCACCAGGCTGGTAAAGAGCTTTATACACAAAGCAATCAGGATGCTGAACACTTATCCCACTCTCCCATCACTGATACCCCCCCCTACCCCCCCCAAACCCTGTAGGCCTATCTTGGTTGCAAATTCTACTTGCACTAACTCAAAACTCACACACACACACACACACACACACACACACACACACACACACACACACACACACACACACACACACACACACACACACACACACACACACTGATAGCCCCTGACTGTGACGATGCAACTTTTGAGTGCATACTCACAGCGTCTAAAATAACAGATGCCACTGCTTCCATCAGACTCTCTCACCGTTTAACCTTTTCCTTGCCTGCATCCTTTGGTCATGGACTTTGGTGCTACATCATGTTTCATGAATGTGTGTGTGTGTGTGTGTGTGTGTGTGTGTGTGTGTGTCTGCGTGCATGCGTGCGTCTTTGTGTGTGTGTGTGTGTGTGTGTGTGTGTGTGTGTGTGTGTGTGTGTGTGTGTGTGTGTGTGTGTGTGTGTGTGTGTGTGTGTGAGCGCAGTAGGGCTGACAGGCTATAATCAGTTATGTCCAAATCAGAACGGCAAAGCTCTCTGTGGACCATGTCATCTGTCCATTCAATTATCAACCTGGAAAAAAGACGACGGGGTTCTCAAGAGGTAGCCTTTTCTTTGCTGTTATAGTCTATTATTCTAGTCAATTAATAGGCCTACCCTATATCATGTGTGTCACGCAACTCAAAAACTTTTATTTTGAAATCAACGAAAACACGAGTAAAAATTCACTTCCGCTTTGAGGGGGTGGTGGCTGACTACACTGAGGTGTAGCAACAACTACCGTTCGTCCTGACCGCCTTGGCTCAGTGATGTCTCGCGGCTAAAGTGTTGAAAAATGATTATTTTCACACCCGGTTTGCATTTAGTCGAAATCAACGTTACTGTAACGAATAGCTGCAGAGGGCGAAGCCATGTTTGTCTGAGCCTTTGAGGCTGTGTACTGCGGACATACCAGCGAATTTTTGGCGTCCCCGTATCCCAAACCACCAGCACATCAACAAAAAAGGTAGTTCTAATTTACTCACCTTAGCCTGATTTATTACGACAATTGATTTCCGTCATGCAATGATATGTACATAGCTGCAAGAAAGCATATTGCCAAATGCAACGTTTATCAAAAGAACAGCTAACAGTAAAATTATGTTGGTGCTAGTTTCATCATGGCTAACATTGGCTAGCCAAACATAAACAATTATCTGCAGCCATTGAATGTTATGCTAGGTTGTGTCAGGTCTCACTATTAGCAAAGCAGATTTTCTAAACATAAAAACATAAACAATATGCGATAAACAACAGCCCAAGTTAACGACATGCAGTTATTGATCTGGTGCAATTATATACTTTGTAGCATTACCATAGGACAGATTTTGGTTCAGCCAAACACACTGACGGCGAAATAGCTAGTGTTAGCAAACGGATCATTGCTTTTTGTTTTTCTATTTATATGGAAATCAAGTGCAATGCAATGCAGGTTTTGTACCATGTTGGAGAAGTTACACGTTATTGAATGCGTTTAATGCATCTATATTGTCTTAGAAATGGTAGAGCTGGGACTTGGACAATGGCATAGCTAGGTCAAAGTCTGACAAAATGTTGGCTGTCTGAATGCCGTTGTTTTTATTTTTAGCTTCCTTCCGTCACTCGTAGAGATGGCAGCCTTTGTCAATCGTTTGTGCGTTTGTAAATCGCAAGTGCGTAAAGCTAATGTAGTTGCATGACATTGGCGCTAAAATATCATAGTCCCAGACAAGAAAAAAATAAAGCATGTTAAACAATGTAAAGAGCGATATCAGAGGCGTAGGCCTACATAGAGGCTAGAGGGGGGGTGTAAGGAATATACGTTTTCAAGCACAGTTGCTGCAGTGCTGCTGCATTATATGTTAATAAAACAGTTAAGGATTTCCCCTGTCTCTCTTATAAAGTGTATGATTCAGCAGGAGAAACCGCAGCTGCTCGGCACCATGCCTGTCGTGTGGCCCACGCTTCTGGACATCAGCAGAGATGAGTGCAAGAGAATACTTCGCAAGCTGGGTGAGCACTTTTTCCTGTGCATGTTTCCACATTTCGTGCCATTAATATGATTCAGTTAAGGGACGGTAGTACTCAAGCAGGTGCATCATTGGACTTTTTAAGACACATGGTGTGCCACAGTGTATTCATCCCTGCCTCCTGGCCCCGCCTCCGTGGAGAAAACAATAAAGTTTCCCAGCTGTCAGCTTAGCCAAAACATTTTTTTTTGTCAATCAGTTGTCAGTGATGTCATCATGACATATTACTTCCTGGTACAAGGCCACAAGCACAAGTGGAGGATGCAAGGTCGCATATTGGAACGCACCCATGTACTATCCTTATGTGCCATCTCAATTGTAGATTTTCAGTGGAGTAAGGTATGGAGTGACTGTAATGAGCATTCTGATTGAAATGGCATGCTGACTGATATGAATGGTGTTATTTTTCTGGCATCTCTGGACAGAGTTGGAAGCGTATGCTGGGGTCATAAGTGCACTGCGAGCGCAAGGAGATCTCACCAGGGACAAGAAGGATCTGCTGGGGGAGCTGACTAAAGTGCTGAGGTATTAAATGCATGCATGCATGCTTGACATCACATGAACATGTGCACATTTACAGCAATCGGTGACTTGGTGTCAGATAAAGGGTGGAATTAATCAGTGGGCTAAGGGGCTGCACCATTGCACTGGGGATGCTGGTTCAATTGTGACCCTAGGTCATTTGTGGCCAGGCTGAGCCCTCCTGGTGAAGCAACACTTTCAGCGTTGCAACTAGTCAGGTCAAGAGCAAGTAGGCCTACTTTCTGAGTTCCGGCAAATACGGGAACTCCTCCCACTTTGTCGATAAGCAAACAACCATAAGCAAACCAAGGGAGGCAGGTCAACCATGCCATTTGGGAAACGTTAATTGTTATGCTCTTGGTCAGACCAAGTCTCGAAGAGATTTGAACGTCGATGATAATCAGGCTAGGTCATTTGCCTTTCCTTCCCCATCTCTCTCCACATTTCCTGTGTCTCTCACTAGCCTATCTAAACAATAAAGTTGATTAAAGGTCAACTTCCGATAAAACACAGTTTTACTCACTCCTTTCGAAGATCGGACGGTCACCCCAAGTTAAACTCACTTGCAAGGCTCTCATAGCGGTGCGTCAACTCTCCTGGCTGTGTTTCCCGGTGTTTCCCAATTGACATAATTAATGCAGAGAAACGAGCGAATCACGAAAGCCTTTCTGTGTTGCGTCACGTCGAAAGAAGGCGTTGCCCACAAAGGTTTATATCGACCCATTTATCTAAAAACATGTCGAGTAATTTTTTTCTGCTTGTTTTCAAAACAAGCAACGTCTGGTGGCCCGAAACCTAGCTTAGCTTAGCTATCAGCTGGTTGCTACTCTCAGGTACACACACAGCACAAAGCCTCATACATACAGCAAGCTCACTCTGGTTGCTCCGTGCCTGCAGCTCGCCTAGGGGTCGCTGTCCAAAGAGCACGGCCCTGAATGGAGCCTGCACGCCTCCGTTGGTGCCCCTATAGTGCAGTACCACCCGGGGAAGTGGCGACTCTGTTTCCCATTACATTCTCTCCAAGAACAGGAGGACTGAGCCAATCAGAGACGCGTTTCCACGAGAGCAGGAGGAGTGAGCCAATCAGAGACGCATTTTCACGAGAAACACGGAACACCCTCTCGTTTCTCCACAAGCCACCTTGCTAGCTTGCAAAAACGTCTTGAAACAAAGCAACCAGAACGTTTTTTTAAACAGGACCAACGCGTAACACATTCAATAACAATGGGGAACACAGCAATATTAATGAAATGACGTTGAGAGGCCATCTTTAAAAAAACCTTGGAAATGGATGTAACTATTGAAGCCAGTTGAAGGATGTAATCGTTGAAATCACTTTCGAAGTGTGCACTGCAGCTGGAATCAGGTGATTGAGAATGTGTTTGGTTGATTGCTGTTTCAGGAATGCACTTAACTCATCACCAGCATGTCTTGTGAAAAATGATTGGAAAGTTGTGTTTGCATATTGCGTTCTTAATACGTACAATCTCCTTATTTCTATCTTAGCATCTCCACAGAGCGTCATCGGGCAGAAGTGCGGAGAGCTGTCAATGATGAACGCCTCACCACCATTGCATATCAGTAAGTCTGTTTCTCTGATTGGGTATATGGAATTATAACTGTTGATGTGTGGTAAAAAAGTGAGCACAATTATAGTTATAAATAATAATAATAAGTAAATTATAATAATAAAATGAATTATTTTTTTTTGGAGGATATGCATATATATATTTTTTTCCCCTTGACTCAGAATTGCAGACATATTTTCTTCACGTATATGATTACTTTTTACTTGCATGTCTAGGACACTCCATCACCAAGCTATATGCTGAATGAAGTGTGGTCTGTCTGTATGTCTGAAAGTGAGAACTGAAAGAAGACCGTCTTCTGTCTGTCATACCACTTACTTAAACAAACAAAACAAAAAAGTCTGTCTGTCTGTCTGTTTGTCTTTCTGTGTGTCTATTTTCCTTCCTCCCTTCTTATGTCTTTCCTCCGTGTGCCACTGTAGCATGTCGGGGCCCAATAGTTCGTCGGAGTGGTCTGTGGAGGGTCGTCGTTTGGTGCCTCTGATGCCCAGGCTGGTGCCCCAGACGGCCTTCACAGTCACAGCCAACGCCGTCGCCAGCACTGCCGCCCACCAGAACGCCTCCCTACTCCCGCCAGCAGAAACCGGCAACAAAGAAGGTGCACACAAAAAAAAATCATTTTGTCCAAAATGACACAAATGTAATGTTAGAATTTAAAAAAGTAAAACTGATTTCCAGATGATGACGACGGGCTATAATTTAAAAAAGACAACGTTTTTAATCTGGCAAATATGAGGCGATCTTCTACAAAAACAAGTAGTCATAGTAGAGTAGCGATGAAAGTACAACAAGCTAGTTATCCCGAATGAAAATGCAAATAGAAATGAAATGGATGAACTGAACAAATAGAAATGAAATACAAATACAAAGTATATGATATTAGCAAATGTACTACTAGCTCCAATACTTATCCTCCCATTGTGTTGCCTGTTTGCAGTGGTAGTGTGCTACTCCTACACCAGTACGACATCCACCCCCACCAATGTGTCGGCCCCCAGCGGCAGTGGAGCTCCTACGGTGAAGTCGCCTCGTCCTGCCAGCCCCGCCTCCAACGTGGTGGTGCTGCCCAGCGGAAGCACCGTATACGTCAAGAGTAAGTGGAGTAGCACAGGGTTTCCCAAACTTTGCCATGGCAAGGCCCCCCATATACCAGTAGATTCCAGCCAAGGCCCCCTTGACATGGGCTGTGGGACACTATTTTTTTTCCTGTGGACAAGTTTGCTTTCCATTGCTTCCTTCATTTGTCTTTTTGTTTTGATTACCTCAATCGTTCTGTTGTCATTTATTGCATTCAAAAAGTTGTGAGGTGTGCGCACATCCCAAAAAAGCAATTGCTGTGGGAGCAGGATATAAAAGAACGCACATGAAAAAGGAATCACGACAAGGGAGCTTTTGTGGTGTCATTTATTGCATCACCTTAATTTTCCCCCTGGGGATCAATAAAATTACTCTACTTTTATTGTGTATTTCTTTATTCCTAACAGTATTTTTTTTTATTTGGCGCTATTGCAAAAGACGTCATTGTGCACATAGGGTTCTCGTTGGACACATGCAACTTTCTACTTCCTTGCAGACCACCAGAAAACGTTCTCTCTCCTTTTTTGTCCTAATTCGGTGGCCGCAAAAAACAGGCATTGATTGATTCATATGTGACTGGCCCCTAATGACTGTGTGTGTGTGTGTTCGTGTGTTCGTGTGTGTGTGTCCGCTCAGGCGTGAGCTGTGCGGACGAGGACGAGAAGCCGCGCAAGCGTCGGCGCACCAACTCGTCGAGCTCGACGCCGGTGTTGCTGAAGGAGGTGCCCAAGGCCATGCCCTCCATGCCAGCCATGTCCAAGACCATCACCGTGCCCGTCAGCGGCAGCCCCAAGATGAGCAACATCATGCAGAGCATCGCCAACTCCCTGCCCCCGCACATCTCCCCCGTCAAGATCACCTTCACCAAGCCCACCACACCCACCACCAACACCACCACGCAGAAGGTGCGGCGCCGCCTGTACCTGGTGTTTTCTCTTATTGATTTAGAGCCAGCTGTTTATTACCTCCGCTAGAGAAGGTTATGTTATCGTCCGAGTTGTGTTCATGTTTGTTAGACTGTTCACGGTACGTCTGTGTTTCTGTCCACCACACCCACCACTAACACCACCACGCAGAAGGTGCGTCGGCGCCTGTTACTGGTGTTTTCTTTTCTTGATTTAGAGCCAGCTGTTTATTACCTCCGCTAGAGAAGGTTATGTGATCGTCCGAGTTGTGTTCATGTTTGTTAGACTGTTCACGGTGCGGGTGTGTTTCTGTCCACCAGAGGGCAGTGGTGTGCTCTCTGAGAGGTTATCTAGTTTTTTTGTTGTTTTTTTTAAATTCATACATTTGGTTTATTCTATGCTTGACGTTATCCGTTTTTATCACCCAAGATGTTCATCTGTTCTTCTTTGTAGTTTAGTTTATAGTTCCTTAATCTAGTACCAGCCACTTTGTATTCTATTCTGTTTGGCTCATTATTTATAGCCATTTATGAGTATCCTATGATTTTAATTTTGTCTGAATACCAGTGGTGTGCATTGGCATTGCCCTCACTATTCGATTCGATTCGATTCTGATTCGGGAGGTTTCGATTCGATTTGATTCAATTCTGCAATGCAATGCATTACATTTCTACTGAAAGCAATGCAAATGTTTAATCAGTCATGATGAGGCAATACAAGTAGTCAGATACTGAGCAACATTTTATTGGCTGTTTTCTATATCAGTCTTGCAGTTTTCAATGCTTTGAAGTGCTTTTATTTAATTTAACATTCATTTGCTCCTGAAATATCCACGGAAGTAATTGAAACTTAAAAATTTGCCGCATCGAATATGGAACTTGCCGCATTGAATTGAATTGTCCATGCCCCGCATTGCATTACATCGCAGAATCGATTATTGTTGACACCACTACTGAATACCATGAATTTCTACAAACTTAAAAAAAAAAAATCCCCAGGTCATTATGTGACGATTTCTATCAACTTTCTGAACCTTTTTCTTCCCTCTAGGTGATTATCGTGATGATTTTCTATAAACGCTCAACATTTTTTTTCTTCCCCAGGTTATAATCGTGACAACCTCCCAGAGCTCCAGCTTTGTCCCCAACATCCTGTCTAAGTCCCACAACTACGCGGCCATGTCCAAGCTGGTGTCTAGCTCCATGCTGACCTCCTCCAGCCAGAAGCAGACCGTGGTCATCCCGGCCAGCTCCAGCCCAGGCCCAGTCTCAGGCTCCGGCTCCGGGGCCAGCCCTGTGGCGGTCACCACAGTGGTACCCTCCACCCCCTCTGTTGTCATGTCAACTACTGCTCCAGGTAGCCCTACTAGTGTTCAGTGAACATTTTTGTTGTTGTTGGTGTTGGTCTGAGTGATTTCAGAATGGTGATGGGAAAACCTGGAGAGTCATACACGTTTAAAAGTGCATAGTCTGGCCCTACCGTGGCTGATAGGGTAGGGCACACGATTACCACTCAGTCCAAAAAGATACTTAAAAAAAAAAGTGCATAGTCTATGGTCATAAAGTCATGGCTTTCAAACAAATTGAGAGGCACAACGTGACGTTAGTTGAACGGGTATTTTTGTTTCCTCTGACTTCCTCTTCCTCATGACCTCATCAGGTGGTTCTTCAGCAGCTGTGAAGGTTGCCAGCGCCAGGCTCCCGTCCCCCAAGACGCTGGTTGGCACCCCGACCCAGATCCTGGCCCAGTTCCCCAAGAGCCACCAGCACCAGCACCAGCACCAGCCAGGCAAGCCGGTGCCGCAGGGCAGCCCAGTGCAGGCCTCCCTCGGGCAGGCGCAGGCCACCGCCACCTCCCCCATCAGCAAGCCCACCATCCAGATCAAGCAGGAGTCTGGTGAGGGAACTTCTTACTTTCTAAAAAAAAAAAAAGATTTTATTTGGGGGCTTTTGTGCTTTATTTGTGATAGGACAGTGACAGAGGGACAGGAAACTAGTGGGTAGATAGAGACGGGGAAGGACTGGCAAAGTCGGTCGCCGGTTTAGTAAGCGAGTGCCCCACCGTTAGGCCACGGTAAGGCAACAACAAAGAATTATGAACAGGTAGCACCATAATGTATGCCGTTCCATCAGTGGAACGCTGTAATAGTCATTGAAGAGTTAACCACACACGGCAGGGCCTGGTGAGGGAACTTGTATTCCAGAACGATAATTTACAGAACCACTTGTGCACAGCAAAATGTTTTCTCGCCTCCAAAATATAAGGAGCACCGCTCTTGTTTTTAATTTTTAAAAGAAATCACTTGCTGTGGGTTTATTTGCTGTTTGCTGCTGTTTGCATTGTTCAGAAGTGAAGATCATCATCATGCAGTCTGTAACAAAAAATACACTTTTTGAGTGGATTTAACTTGAAAGCAATCTGGTCCACTTCAGAAAGACTAGGCCAGGCACGACTGGATCGCTCAGATACTATTTTGTTATTTTATTGTGGTACAAGCATAATTAGCGACTGACGTTTCGACGCAGTGCGCTTCACGATTTAACTTGGCTTGTTGTTGTTGGTGTTGTTCAGAAGTGAAGATCATCATGCAGGCAGTCTGTAACAAAAAAGAAACTTTTTGAGTGGATTTAACTTGAGTTGTTGTGTTTGTTTGAATTTAACTTGAGTTGTTGTTGTTGTTGTTGTTGTTGTTTGGATATAACTTGACTTGTTGTCGTTGGCGTTGTTCAGGAGTGAAGATCATCACGCAGCAGATGCAGCCCAGTAAGATCCTCCCCAAGCCCTCCTCTGCCACGATGCCTAGCAGCAATGCCTCTCCCATCATGGTCGTCAGTAGCAACGGAGCCATCATGACCACCAAACTCGTCTCCACACCCACAGGTGACCACCTCCCTCCCCCCTCTCTCCCTCCCTCTCTGTGCTCCAAGGTTTCATTCACATCGCCACAGCTCAAAGGAGCTGCATGGTGTGAATCTGCCTATAATCAAGTTGTTGAATGTCAAGCAGTTCTGCCTACAGGAAAAAACAATTGGACAATTTGGTAACACCTTTACCTGCTGCTAATAAGGCAGTAATTGCATGGTAATTTTGATGTCATTTCAACATAATAATTATTTATAACCACATATTACCGTTTCCATGCAGTTTACAGGAAATTACGCATGTATTCCATACTTAGATTTGACCGATATCATTTCGTATGTTAGATCATTGTTTCCCAAACTTTTTTGTCTTGCGTACCCCCTAAGCATCTTAGTTGTGCCATGAGTACCCCTAATTCACATACTGTATCGCTTTTTCTTTCCTGATGTGACTGTTCCATACATTTCTTATAATAATAACATTTTTCCAAGTACCCCCTGCAGTGTGCTCGCGTACCCCTAGTGGTACACGTACCCCTGGTTGGGAAACACTGTGTTAGATGATGGGAGTGAGGAGAATATCTAGAATGCAAGTTTTGCAACCGATTAGTACCGGTAATGGCCATGGGGATTTTTTTTTTTTTTATCGAGCCACTATGTTAAACTTCGGCTTTTTTCGCACACCTCAGCTGGCAGGTGCGTCGGAGATGGCACCATGGGTCACAATCCTTGCCTGATGAAGGTCTAGTACCGAAACGTCGTTTATTAAAGAAAGAACAGCGAAATGGTCAGTGTGCGGGAGTTTTTTTAAACTATTATCGAGCCACTATGTAACTTTCCCTGTACAGGTACGCAGGCCACGTATTCTCGGGCGACAGGCACCCCCACCATAGCGGGCCGCATGTCCACGTCACCAGGGGGCGCCACTTACGTCAAGACCACCAGTGGCAGCATCATCACCGTGGTACCCAAGTCCCTCGCAACCCTGGGCGGCAAGATCATCAGCAGCAACATCGTGTCTGGTACGCTGCTTACTGCTGTTCTGAATCGCTTAAAGGGACACTGTGTGAGATTTTTAGTTGTTTATTTCCAGAATTCATGCTGCCCATTCACTAATGTTACCTTTTTCATGGATACTTACCACCACCATCAAATTAAGTATTCATTATGACTGGAAAAATTGCACTTTTCATACATGAAAAGAGGGATCTTCTCCATGGTCCGCCATTTTGAATTTCCAAAAATAGCCATTTTTAGCTGCAAAAATGACTTTACTTGGACCATACTAGAAAAAAAGTGTTTATTAGTAACCTTCCATGTAAATATCAGCTTTGGCAGTAGGCAGCCCAGTTTCAATGAGCAGCATAGTTGCAGTACCTTTTTGACCGTTTCCAGCACAGTGTCCCTTTAAAGGTGCACTGTAGGATGGTGGCCAGAGTAGATATTGCAAATATGCTACTCATTGAAACTGTGCTGTCTACTGTCAAATTTAATCTCTCCATGTTTTTTTTATTATTTACTAAATAATGAACTAATGTTGTCGAGTGGGAAGGGATTGGCTGTCTTAATCGTTTAGACAAGAGGCAGAAAGGAAAGCCCAAAACCGTGTTGGATGGAGAAAAGTTGTGGATGGCCTATGCTCCATTGGGAGCGATGCGCCCAAAGTAAGTAAGTGAATATTTACTAGATAATGAACTAAATGTTTAATAGTATGACCAAAGTACAGTAAGTTTTGCGGCTGAAAATGTCTTATTTCTGGAAATTCAAAATGGCGGACAACGGAGAAGGTCCGTTCCGTTCCGTCAAAATTGCAATTTTCCCACTCAAAATGAATATTTGGAATTTGAAAAAGGGAACATTTGTGAATGGGCAGCCTGACTTATGGAAATAAACTACTAAAAATATTAGACAGTGCACCTTTAATCTCCAAAGTGGTGTACAATACGAAAAATACAATAGATCCTACATTGTGGTCATGGGTCTACATAAAATAAACTTAAACATAACATTTTTACATTTTAACATTTTTTTGACTAAAAGGTCAAATGGGATGATGTCTAATCTGTAGAGCTATGTTGACCCGGTAGTCATTTCATGGTTTTGTTCTGGGAGTGGGAATGTACCCATTTGATTTGAACTTTCTTTGTCTCGCTCCAGGTACTACGACAAAGATAACTACAATCCCCATGACCTCCAAGCCCAACGTCATAGTGGTGCAGAAGACGACAGGCAAGGGGACCACCATCCAGGGACTGCCTGGCAAGAATGTGGTGACCACACTGCTGAATGCAGGGGTGAGGTTTTTGAACGTTTTTTTAATTTTATTTTATTATTAAATTGAATGTGTAAGTTCTACCTCGTGTGTGTGTGTGTGTGTGTGTGTGTGTGTGTGTGTGTGTGTGTGTGTGTGTGTGTGTGTGTGTGTGTGTGTGTGTGTGTGTGTGTGTGTGTGTGTGTGTGTGTGTGTGTGTGTGTGTGTGCGCGCGCACAGTATTTGTCTTGTTGCTGCTGTATTTGCACAGGGTATATAATGATGCATAATATTTGTGCTGTGACTGCTCATGGAACTGTCTTATTTCTTCTCGGTGTGTACCACCGTCCTTCATGGTTGAAATGACCACACAGCCTATTAGGACTTAAAGGGACTATCTGGTGTTGAAGCACATTGGGCTATTTTTCGCACCTTTGCTAAGAAATAGGACCCCTTGAGAGCATAATGACGTCAATTGAATACGGTATATTTAGAGAAAGTTATGCCCTCAGTGTTAGTATTTCTTCCCAAACATGCAAAAAAACAACCCAATATGCTTCTGATAATCCCTTTAAGGAACTGGGCATGTTGTTCGTTAGCCTGGTTATCGTTAGCCTGATTGACTGTCAAATCTCTTTGAGACTCGGTCTGACGAAGAGCATAACAATTAACGTTTCCCAAATGGCCTGGTTGACCCGGCTCCCAAGGTTTGCTACTGGTTGATTGGTGTCTAACAAAGTGGGTGGAGTTTCTGATTTTTCTGGAGATCAGAAAAGATATTTACATTGCTCTTGACCTGACTAGAAGCAACGCCAAAGGTGTTGCCTCACGAGGAGGGCATGGCCTGGCAAGTTGTTTGTTGTCCACTCTCTGCTGCTACTGTATGTGTTGGTGACCTGTGTGCCCTGTGCACAGGGAGAGAAGGCCCTTCAGGGCGTCCCTGGAGGCAAGCCTGCCATCATCACGGCCTCGCGCCCCATCACCAAGATGATCGTCACCCAGCCCAAAGGCCTGGCCTCGGGCCTCGGGCAGCCCACCACCACCACCAAGATCATACCCACCAAGATCGTCTACGGGCAGCAAGGCAAAACTCAGGTATTCAGCGCTGCTGTTTTCTAGGGCTGTAAGGGTACACTCATATGATGATTTTTGTCCTACGGTTCGATACACCCAACAATTTTTAAAATGCATCTTTTTTTAATTAATTAATTTGCTTTTTGCTTTTGTTTTCTGGACTGAAGGGTATCAATACTTTGAAAGGGCGTATCACGATACTGTCTTTTTGCACCACAATTCAGTATCGTGTCTGTGTATCATGATTTCTCGGTTCGATACAATATCGTTACAGCCCTATTTTCCAATCACATTTTGTTTTGATGATTAAACATCTTCTGACACGTTTAGTGGATTCAGTAATATCTCAGTTTAGACAGTAGTAGATGCGCTATTTTTGTGAATTTCTGTGAAAGGTGCAGATACTTTAAAAATAGAATCACACACAAATGTCTATGGTTATAGGTTTTGACCAAACCCAAGCACATGAAATCTCTTGAGTGATCAGCACTTGTTCATGTGTGTGCCATTATTATATTTATTATGAATCTAATGCCTAATGCTTAATTGTTATCATTATTCTGGCCAGGTGCTGATCAAGCCCAAGCCAATGGCGTTCCAGACGGCGGTGGATGTCGTTGTTGTTGTTGTTGTTGTTGTTGTTGTTGGTATTATTGTTATTATTATTTTTTTTATTCTTCATCTACTGCATGGTGTCCCTGCTTCTGGCCAGGTGCTGATCAAGCCCAAGCCGATGGCGTTTCAGACGGCGGTGATGAGCGAGCAGACGCGGCAGCTGGTGACCGAGACGCTGCAGCAGGCGGCCCGGCCCTCGGAAGGGGGCGGAGCTACAGGAGGCCAGGAGGGCGGGGCCAAGGACGAGCAGGAGGGCGACTCGCCTCCCTCAGAGGCCATGCAGGCTGCTCAAGGTGTGGACCGTGTGTGTTTGTGTGTGTGTGTGTGTTGCTGGATCTCAAATGATTCACTTGTGCACTTCATGTTTTAGTGCGTTTGGTGTATTAAGTTTGAACTCTGCCTTCAAGGTGTGTGTCAAAATAAAAAACCATTGTAAACAAACACAATGGTCATCACTGCAACAAAGAAGTCAAAACTGGGGAAGAGTAGATAAAAAGACATGGAGCACCCACTGGGGCTGTAACATAGAATAAATGAATAAACAACGTTTTTGGAGAAATGTCAAAGCTCAGATACAAAATGCCCCCATTCGATCACAGTTTCAGGTCAGTATGAAATTGACCTGTGGAGTACTCCAGGTTAGCCATGTACATTTACATTTATCAACTGAATGTTGTGGTTGAACTTTGCCTTGAAGGTGTGTGTCTGTGTGTTGTATTTGAACATGTGTGTTTTTTGTCTATCCAGTGAAGTACTGCATGGGCCTTTATTCTAAGTCCGTCGATACGCTTGCTTCAGGATGCTTCAGCGGGCACATGTCAATTTTGTGCGTGTTGGATACTGCACGCAGACGTGTGTGTTCGGGGCAATATCGTCAAAATCGCTGAGGGCGATTGTAAGAAAGACTGCACAGTTCCACACGGCTGTTCCCGGTGAAACTTTTCAATAGTTCTCTTTGAGCTTGTCTGAAATTACAAACATTTGTATGATCATACTTCCCCGTTGCCCTTTGCTGAAGAAGCGTGCAAATGTAGTAGCAGTAGTATCGTCTCCTCCTCGTCCAGGGGGTACTTTTTGTTTTGTTTTCCTTACAGTCTGTGTTTTGATGAAGCGGTCTGCACATTGTGTATTAACTCCAAAAATTCTTATTTCATTTTTAACATATGGCAACGTTTCGATCCAACAGGAAGATCCCTCTAGTCTGTTGGATCGAAACGTTGCCATATGTTAAAATGAAATAAAGTATATTTGGAGTTAATACACAGTGTGCAGACCGCTTCATCACACTACCTACTACCTTTTGTCTGGCACCTGGACATCTATTTGTGGATGGGCGCACCCTACTTCCAAACACTTACAGTCTGTGTTTCCAGTTTCTGTATAGCTCTCTGCCCACTGGATGATGCCGCCAGTAGTGTGCGTATTAGTCTTGTGCTTCTAATAGTGCAGTCGGCCACATGTAGTGTCGTGCGTAACTTAACCCATTGATGCCTGATGTTGCGTTGCGCAACATTGGCCCTGGTGCCTGCAGCTGCATTACGCAACATTCAGGCTCATGAGATTTGAGACAACTTAATTAAAAATCTCTGTTTGTTTGAGATGAATGAACACATTCTAATGAAAGATGAGGGTCTTACAGTTTAAATGCAACTTAGTGCCTATTTTTATGTGCTTCAGAAGCTGAGATATTTAGGTTTTTATAGGCTGAGGGCAGCTTTTCTTAAAAAGGGATCAGGCATTCAGCAACCTTTCTTGCAGGTGCTTTAGGCGTCAATGGGTTTAAACTCGCAGCAAGCGGGCCTAAGGGAATACGATACATACAGTATTATGACCATTCACATGGGAACTAAGTGGTGATGCTATGTCATTATGTGTCCTGTCATCTTTTTCATTCTGTGTAACTGGGTGTTGTTATGTCTGGTAGAATGTGTGACAGAAAAATGCCATTGTGTATGGAAACATAGGGGGTGGGTGGGGGACCTAGTTCTCTAACCATACTTGAAAACCTCAAGTCATCATTTTCGGTTGTGTCGTCATGTTTTCAGATGCCCAGACTGTAGTTCGCGTCATCACCTCCAGAGGGCAGGAGTGGACTGAGCAGGAGGTGGAGAGCAGCCCCACGATAATCTACCAAGACGTCTTGGGGGACTCCCAGTCGGCTACCTCCACCATCAAAGCACTGCTGGAGCTGCAGCAGACTACATCAGGTGCCTTTTCCTTTTTAGCTTTTTTTAAATATATAATAAATACATATTTTGGGCTTTTTATGCCTTTATTTATCGCCGGTGTAGCTGTCGAGTGCCCAGCCAATTGAGCGACAGCTGGGACATCCTTTTCATCTTAAAATGCGTTTATTGAGCAAACACTGAAGAGTAGGTAATATGGTCTAAATATAAGATGTTTTCAAGCCATATGTTTGGTTTTTTTCCCCCAAAACACTTTGATCAAGCCACCCCACCCCACCCCAAACAGTTGCCATTGCTTCTTTCAGTTTCTATGTGACTCTCTCTCACTCCTCCTTTTCCTCCCTTCGGGATAAACGAGAACCCAGCAGGGTAATTTCTGAAGAACAAATTAAATCATTAGTTGGCAATGTCTGGAGTTCCCCTTTGGGATGAAGGTCTGTCTGTCTGTCTCTGTCTGGGTGGATTCCAATTTGCGGACTTCCTTCCTCCCTTGCTCACTTGCCTGCTTGTGACCTTGTGATGACGTCACTGACAACAGAAAATGTATTCAATATCTTGCAAAAGCACAATTTTAATGTTATTTTCTCATTTGTAATCGGGATGGTGAGTAAAGAACAGTCCCCCAAAAGTTGTTGTGCCTAGGATGACATTGGGGAAACTTAATTGTTTTCTACACGGAGGTGGGGCAAGGCCACAAGCACAAGTAGAGGACGGAAGTCTGCATTTTGGAATGCACCCTCTGTCGTCTGCTTGAACTCATTGAAATGGAACATTAGAAGCCTTGTCCGTATTGTTGCCTCTGACATCATGAGTGTAAAACGTTGCTGTGTTGGCCATCAGATCTCTTATCTGCGTTCACTTCCATGTCAATGTCTTGTGTGAGGGTGCCCTTGTGCCTGTTATGACGTCATAACAGTAAACTCGTATCTGAATGAGGAAGTTACAGTAATAGAGGGTTTTCCCCTGCCGTTTCCCCCCTCCTCCTCCTCCTCCTCCCTTAACAAACTGGGTCGTTCCATTGCTCTCTTTCTAGTGAAGGAGAGGAGCGATCCCAAAGTGGGCAGGGAGCGCAGCACGCTTGGCCTTGGCCCACTAGCCGTGCCTATTCACGTGGCCCAGGAGAGGAGAGAGTCCCCCGACTCAGACTCGGGCTCCCCAGGGCGGCCGCAGGGAGAGGCTGAGCTCCTAGCGGAGCACATCCCAGCCGGTAGGCTCCCACACGGGGGGACTGGATCGCACTGGGTTGCGTTCAGGGGTGCGTTTCTCGAAAGCGTAGTTGTTAGCCAGTTAGCAACTTCGGTAGTTGCCAATGGGAAATTGCATTGCAAACAACAAAGTAGCTAATGTAGTTAGCAACTATGGTTTCGAGAAATGCACCCCTGGGCTCTAAATTAACTCCAACCACATTAACTCCAGCCAACCGGCCAAATGCTGGTGAAATTTCAGTTTGGATGGTAGAAAAGACCGACTTACTAGCCACTTTGACCCATTAGTGAGTGTGTGTTCGGCTGGTAAGATTAACTAGCCATTTAGGGCTGGTGATGAAAAACGTTAATTTAGAGCCCTGGTTGCGTTTCTTGAAAACTACGTTGCTAGCCAGTTAGCAACTTAGTTGGGTTGCCAATGGGCACTTGCACTGCAGCAACCAACACAGTAAGTTACTTGTGGTTAACGTAGCTAGCTAGCAGTAAAGATTTTTGAGCAAACGCACCCAGACTCCACTGTGCTATACCATACTGCACTGACTGTAACTGTGCTCACAGTTACAGCTCCAGTCAGCTACTTAATGCATGTCAAGCATTCAGCGCAAGCATTTAGCTTGAATCGTTAGGGCTGTGGTTGCATTTGGAGTGAATAGGCGGATAGGAGTTAAGCAGTTGAGTTTGACTGTAGCCATCCTGCATGTATCGCTTGGTTCTGGAAGGGGCACTTAATGTATGAAACTTACTTATAAAAATGAAAATAAATGATGGAATCGGGTTTTACCAGTATGCTTTGCCAATTCAATTTCACTAATTGACATGCATCAGTAATACTGAAAGGACATCTTCCTGATTCAGGGATGAATTGAATCGATTCAGAAGCTGTAAAACTCCACTGGGTAATGGAGTTTGGACATGAGTCAAATTCCCAGAAATGGAGTGTTCCTTAAAAAATAAAGCAGAGGTCATAGCTCATTGTGTTCAGCCTGTAAACAAAAAACAAAGCAAAAAAACAATGGGATACACAGTTTCACTTTCAATTTCAATTCATCCCGCATAGGGAAATGGGAGAATGTTACCACTCTTTCCTGGTAGTGGGGGAAGAAAACCTCTGAGTAGCTAAGAGTGTAGCTTGAACTTTGACCTTTATATATTATTCTGTTCCTTTTTTCTGTACAGGCAAATTTGCGGCGTCTAGTGCCTCTGCGGATGCTTCTGTTGTCGAGGTGACATCAGCTAGTCCCCAGCAGCAGCAGCATCAGCAGCAGGATGTGTCGGCTCTCTTCAGTACCCAGACGCTGGTCATCGGGAAGGCCAGCCCAGTCTCAACCGCAACCGCCACCGCCGCCTCGCATTTCATTCAACAGGTATACCAGTACTGTGGTTCTCAACCAAGATTTAAATTTTTTGGGGCTTTTATGCCTTTATTTTTGTGACAGGACAGAGGGTGACAGCAAGCGAGTTGGGAGGAGGGAGAAGGTTCGGCAAATGACCGGGCCGGGCCGGACTCGAACCTGGGTCACAGCACCGGTGTGGCAGACCAGTGCCCAGTAGGGATGCAAATTATCGATTAATGCATTAGTTGATAGCCTTATTGATCGACTTACGATTAATTGATATGCAGTGTTTTCCCCCCGAAATCTCAATGTTTCTCGGAAAAAAAACTACTAAATCTAAACATTTTAGCAAAAATTGAGATTAAATACCACATTTAAGTTAATTCTACATCAATTCTTTAATCCAAAGGTGATTTAAATATTCCCACTATTCACACCCCTCTTCACACACACTCTTCACATGCCCATTCACCTGGGTCTCTTGTCAGTTGAATAATCGATCAATGTGTTAATCGATTAAAAAACATTAATCGCAATTAATCGATAAAAGTCGATTAATCGATTAATCGTTTGCATCCCTAGTGCCCAGCTGCAGTGCCACGGCCGGGCCGTTCTCAACCTTTTTTGAACAAAGGCCCCCCTTGACCTACTCATAAGCCTCCCAACACCCCCCTTAGTATTGTTTTACTACATCACTATTAGTACTATTTTTTTTGTACTAATAGCAGTTCAACAAAGATGCTTTTGCACACCTCTGTAGTTGGGCAGGTGCGTAGGATGTTATCCCAGCACGGTTGTCAGTCAAGTGCAAAGAAATCCCGCACATTGTCCATTCCACCAACAAACTTTAATACAACGTTTGTATGAAATGTTGTAATAAAGTTTGTTGGTTGAATGGACAGTGTGCAGGATTTTCTTTGCACTTGTACTAATAGCAAAAATGGAACAAATGCACCTCAATTGCAACCCCCACCCCCCAAGACCTCTTTAACGCCCCTGGGGGCTCTAGAATAAAAACTGGGGCTCTTAAGTCTAGAGTTTCGAAACAGTTTAGAAACAAGTTTCCCCTGCACTGATTTTCCCCTGCACTGATATTCCCTGCACGCTTTTTGTTGTTAGTGTCCTGTATTGTGGCTTGTAACTTGATATGTTGTCATTATTATGTAAGGGTTATTCTAGAATGCAAAAGAGGGATGTCCTGCTCCACCAGGTGAGGTATCACCTGCAGGTTCGGAGGGTAAAAACCCCCTGGATCAAATTTGAATAGTCGGAATCAGCTGATTTATTGGAATGTTCAGGAGAGGTTATGTCATCGGTTCAAGGAAGTGACCTGTGATGACGGGAAAAGGAAACCGTGAAAGGGGTTTTCCTTTCTGAATCCAGGGTTGGCACCTCTGTGTCCCATCGACTTGAAATTGCCATGCAAACAGGTGGTCTGATATTTCTGTTTAATGACCACTGACACAAATTTGCATTTTTCCCATCACTCTGCAAGAAATCTATACAGTGTTAGTGGGCTTACTGCAACATCCCCCCTCTCTCTCTCTCTCTCTCTCTCTCTCTCTCTCTCTCTCTCTCTCTCTCTCTCTCTCTCTCTCTCTCTCTCTCTCTCTCTCTCTCTCTCTCTCTCTCTCTCTCTCTCTCTCTCTCTCTCTCTCTCCTGCTCCCCCCCCCCCTACAGGCCAGAGGGAGCCCGTCGGTGTCCAGTAAGCATCCTGAGGATCAGGTGATGGCGATGGAGGAAGGCGGAGGAGGAGGAGATGTGGAGGAGGATACGCTGGACCCCCAGACCGGCCTCTTCTACAAGTCCTCCTCCCAGCCCCCCAACACCACCACCGCCCAGCAGCCCCACCCACAGAGGACCACGCCCGCCGCAACCCAACCAGAACCCAGCCGACCTAAACCCATACCCACACCCACACCCACACTAACACAAGCCCCTCCAGCCCCACCTCCACCACTACCAGCCCCACCACCACCACCAGCACTGGCGCCGGCACCACCACCGCCACCACAACTCACCCCAGCCCAGCAGAGCAAGCCTGCCCCTAGCCAACCCTCTTCCTCCCCCTCCCCCTCCTCTTCCGCCGCCGCCTCCTCCTCATCACCCACTATCACAGCTCCAAAGAAGGCAGTCCAGTCACAGGAGCTTGGTCCCTCATCATCAAAGGAGAAGTCCTCCTCCTCTTCCTCCTCCTCTTCCTCTTCTTCCTCCTCCACCTCCTCCGGTTCTGGGTCTGGTTCCTCTGGGCCCCACCCGGTAGTGGTGTTGTCTATGAAGCCCCCCCAAATGACCCCACAGCTCCCCAAGCTGCAGCAGGCCCCCACCTCCCACAACCGGCCCAAGCTCCACTCGCCGCTCTCCCACCCCCCGCCGCTGCAGGCTCACCACCCCGTGGGCTCGCACCACGCCGCGGCGGCCGACAAGTCTTCACAGCCACAGGTGGGTGTATGTACTGTACTTACATG
This sequence comes from Engraulis encrasicolus, assembly GCF_034702125.1. Lineage (NCBI taxonomy): Eukaryota > Metazoa > Chordata > Actinopteri > Clupeiformes > Engraulidae > Engraulis > Engraulis encrasicolus. Next base: position 14,177,367 of record NC_085863.1, on the reverse strand, counting down.
CTTGTTATTGCTTACTTTAGGTGCATAGGGGTCAAAGACGTCTTTGTCATTCAATGTTACGGACACCTTCCGCTGACTGTAACTGCAAAAAAAAACATGATTTTTAAATTGTTTCAAGTGAATGGATGACAGCCAAGGCTTTCATGAATTCCCTGTAACAATAAATAAATAAAAAGTCTTTTACAGTTACAGTCAGCAGAAGGCATCCGTTACACTAAATGACAATGCCATTTTGCACGTCTTTGACCCATAGTATATCTGCACTAGGGATACTAATGATCAATTTCGGTAATTCATTAATCAGTGGTGGTGGTGGCTCACTTGGTAGAGGTGGCTCAGTTGCTCCTGGTGGCACCCTGTATGGAAGCCACGGCCACCAGTGTTTGAATGCAAGTGTGAATGGGCGAATGCGAGGCATAAATGTTCATAAAGGTTGGAGCAGGCTTCACCCAACAAGTTTTTCTTCTTTTAAAGGGACACTGTCCCATTTTTGGAAATAAGCTTATTTTACACCTCCCCTTGAGTTAAATAATAGGGGTTTACCATTCTCCTGTACTTTCAACCGTTCTCTGGGTATGGCAGTGCAAATTTTACCTCCAAGCTAGCAGTTAACATTGAGTCCTATGAGACCAGCTGGCGGCTAACTGGTCTCATAGGACTCATTGTTAACTGTTAGCTTGGAGGTAATATTTGCACTGCCATACCCAGAGAACGGTTGGAAGTACAGGAGAACGGTAAAACCCTGTTATTTAATTCAAGGGGAGGTGTAACATACGCTTATTTCCAGAAATGGGACAGTATCACTTTAAGAGTGCTGACCAAAATATTGCAAAACTGAAAAATGAGAAAAGGAAGGCCACTGAGGAAGGCAGAACGCCGAAACGCGTCTGTGTAATAATAAAGAAACCTATGCATGGTGCGACCTTTTCTCATTTTGTGAGAATGTGAGGCATTCATGTGAAGCGCTTTGAATACTCAAAAGGAGTGGAAAAGCGCTATGTAAATGCAGTCTTTTTACCGTTTTAGTTGATGCTTTATGGACCTTATCGATCAACTTACGATTAATCGATAAACAGCGTTTTTCCCCTCCGAATCTCAATGCTCCCACTCTTCACACCCCTCTTCACACGCTCTTCGTCATGCCCATTTAACCTCTGTCTCTTGGGTTTGTGATTAATTGCAATTCATCTTTTAAGTCGATTTCATTTTCAATTAATTTGTTTAGGGGGATAGCCCCTTGAGATAGGATATCTCGTTTTCAAGGGGGTCCGATGAAACCTTTAAAGTTTAATCGATTTAAAAGTCGATTCATTATGGACATCCCTAATGTGCATATTGTTGTCTCTACTGTGGAGTATGAATGTATTGGTAGCAGAATAAAGGCTGCAATGTTCTGTAGGTCACCGCACTGCATTTGAATCAAAACATATACAAATAAAGGCACTAAAAGGCAAAACACAAATTCTATAAACATGATTTCAAAACCTGTCCTTTTAAAATATTTAATAAATAGAAGAACTGTCTGAGTTTAACTGCCTGTGGGTAAAAACAACTGCTTGGTTGCCTGTACAGCTGAAATATTAGCACACAAAATAAACTTTGTCGCTTAGACGCTTACCATCACTCCCTTTGCATCTGATCAAGTCGTTACCAAATCAAACAACTGTCTCAATGAAACCAAACCCTGACAACCACTGCGAGGAGGAAACCATGCCATTGGAGTGTGTCATGGAGATGGGACTCATGGCTCTTTGACGGGATCCGGATCATAGTGGCTGCTCGTTCCGTTCAAAGAGCTGTTAAAAAAACTGGCTCCTTTGAACTTTTTTCAATTATTTGTCCAGTGTTTAGAAGATAGCATTTTTCACTCCACCTCTAGGTCATTTTATCCAAACAACAACTGATTGTCCCTCTTCCTTCTAAAGACTGTTTCTGCCACTCTCTGAGCTTGTGTTTATTTCCCAAAATAAAGTACTCACGACGTGCGAGTCTCACGTGAAGGTCACATGCTCAAAACGAGCAAAAAACAGAAGAGAGTGGCTCCCAGCTGTAATTCGGTTTCCATCGTTCACGTCTAGGAGCCGGACAAAATAATCGATTCGATCACGAACGACACAACACTAGTGTGTGGGGCTGCACGATTATGGAAAAAAATCATAATCACGATTATTTGGGTCGAAATCATAATCAAAATTATTAATCACAATTATTGATTTTTGTTTATTTTTTTATTATTATATACAGGATGGGCCAAATGAAATGAATTATAATAATTATGTAAAAGGCAATAGCATGGAACTGCCAGCCTGAGCATGTTCTGGCTTCAAGGACGCTCTTGAAGGTAGGTCACTATTGCCACGATTGAATCCTGATTGAAATCACGATTTCGATATCACGATTATATCACGGTTTTCGATTCATTGTGCAGCCCTACAAGTGTGTCAGCAGGCTCACAGCCAGCTGTGAAGGGGATCTCACTCAGCCAGGCTTAGTTCTCATGGCAACAAAGGCCTAAGCCCAGCTCCTTCGAAAGACATACTTTCGTTTGACCTGAAGACATTACCTTGGCGGCTGTTTAGATAACCATTGAAATGTTTAACAAAAGAGAAACATAACATAGGGGGAGAGAGAGAAAGTCCCACAGGGCCAGTGTGAAATGATCTGGGTTCATTTTCAAGTCAACGTTGTCCCTGTGGCATCAATGCTTACCAGTACATTTTTTTTGGATATTTCGAGTTTATGTTGCCTCCTTGCCCATATGTGCAGATATGCAGAGATCTGTCCAAGCTTAAAGGTTTTAAGTACAGAGTTAGACATGCCAACAGACGGCCATTATAAAGCCAGTTCAGACAAAATCCTAATTAGCCAAATAACGGAGACGCCAGCAAACATTAAAAAAATGGCGAGGACCACTTTTCTTTGTTGAAGACTATTCTGACATGGTCCCCTAATTAGTATACAGTATATCACGAAAGTGAATACACCCCTCACAGTTTTGCAGATTTTTGAGTATATCTTTTCATAGGAAAGCATTACAGAAATTTCACTTTGACACAATGATTAGTGACCTTTTAACAACATATTTAACCGCTTAAATTTCTTGTTCACTCAGAAAAAAACAAAATACAGCCATTAATGTTTGAACATGTACTCACAAAAGTGAGTACACCCCAGATTAAAATCCGGTAGAGAAGGGGCTATGTTGGCTCGAATCGTCTCGAAATGAAACAAAATGAAAAGGGATGACAAGGGAGGTCATCAGTGTGCGTTTCAACCTTTATTTGCATTGAACTTTTAAATTTTGAGTCTGCATCTGGCTTAAATAGATTGGTGTGAGATTTGAATGCAATCCTATGGAGAATATCATGATCTGCTTCAGTAGTCACAGTGCATGTTGACATGCATGTTTCTTTTAGGTGTATTTCAGATTGCCAATGTTGACAGCATTCATGCATCCCCAAACCATGTCAGTCCCACTACCATGCTTGGCTTATGAGAGGATACACCTTTTTTGTAAAACTCACTTGTTTACCACCACACATGCTTGACACCATCTAAAGCAAATTTGTTTATCTTGGTCTCTTCAGATCACATGACATGGTTCCAGTGATCCATATCCTTGGTCTGTTCATCTTTCTTGAGACCAAGATAAACAAATTTGCTTTAGATGGTGTCAAGCATGTGTGGTGGTAAACAAGTGAGTTTTACAAAAAAGGTGTATCCTCTCATAAGCCAAGCATGGTAGTGGGACTGACATGGTTTGGGGATGCATGAATGCTGTCAACATTGGCAATCTGAAATACACCTAAAAGAAACATGCATGTCAACATGCACTGTGACTACTGAAGCAGATCATGATATTCTCCATAGGATTGCATTCAAATCTCACACCAATCTATTTAAGCCAGATGCAGACTCAAAATGTAAAAGTTCAATGCAAAGAAAGGTTGAAACGCACACTGATGACCTCCCTTGTCATCCCTTTTCATTTTGTTTCATTTCGAGACGATTCGAGCCAACATAGCCCCTTCTCTACCGGATTTTAATCTGGGGTGTACTCACTTTTGTGAGTACATGTTCAAACATTAATGGCTGTATTTTGTTTTTTTCTGAGTGAACAAGAAATTTAAGCGGTTAAATGTGTTGTTAAAAGGTCACTAATCATTGTGTCAAAGTGAAATTTCTGTAATGCTTTCCTATGAAAAGATATACTCAAAAATCTGCAAAACTGTGAGGGGTGTATTCACTTTTGTGATATACTGTATATTTGTTTAACAGAAACAAAGGAGGGATTGCTTTACTGCAAAATATTTAAGTCCAGTAAGACTGGTGCTCGTCAAAACGTTTTAAGTCACTAATGTGTATTAAACACCTTATACAGTATGTAATCCTGACTACATGCTGCCTCAAAACCTTTCCATCTTTTTTTATTTATGTATTTGTTTCTTTCTTTCTTTCTTTTTATAACAGATACAGCAGCCCATTATTACACAGGGGGCCACGATGACCAAAATCACCTTCGGCAGTCACATGTCCCCCCCTGGAACCAGCAGTGGCGTCGGCTGCAGCAGCAGCAGCGCCGGAGAACCTTCTGGAAAGCTGCTTCCGGAATCCAGCTCAGGCCTGGGCCATTCCAGCGAGAAGTCCTCCTCCTCCTCCTCCTTGTCCTCCTCATCCTCCTCCGTGTCGGACATCTTGAAGATCTCCATGATGGAGGCGGAGATCGACCCGTGTGCCGAGCCCATGATCGTGGACTCCTCTAGCGACTGCGAGAGCTTCTCCAAGGGCTCCAGCTCCACGTCTCTCATCAGCAGCTCTGCGGCGGCGGCAGCGGTGCTGCACCACTCGAAACAGCCGCATGGCAGCAAGTACGGACACGTGCCGGGACTAGGACTCTCAACGGCCCAGAAGAACAAAGACCTGGACGTCATTCAGGTACTGTGGTTTTGTGGTCAGAATGGAACACTCACTTTTGGAAGCCAGGCTCAAACTACACTACAATTTTGTGACCGATTTTGACATCCGGTTGTGGCGCACACATGAAGAGAATCGCAACTGTCAATCTTACCCACGATTGTAAACACAGAGACTAGTGTTTGATAGCTACGATTTGCGATTGGCGACTCTTTGAATCTGCAAAATTCTATCTAAGAAAGTCGGTCACAACGAGGAAATCTTGCCTGACAATCGCTTGCGATGGTCCTGCAAGGTACCGTTCCACTGATTGTTGTAAGGGGGCTTTTCGGCAGAGAATCTGGCCAATAGTGTAGTTTGAGCCTGGCTTTAGATGTTGTGCCTGAAATGTTGTGGGACTGTAGGGTTAATGAGCAGTCAACAAGTCATAATAGTCTTTTGGAACATATCATATTCGTTGTATTGTTTATCTTTCTTGTACGGCCTGTATCCCGTAATATTAATATCTAATCTGAACAAAGACCTGGACATCATTCAGGTATTGTCAGCATTCAGGCTCTGGGTACCAAAAATGCTCAGGGCTGAAATAACTTGAGGCATGGGACAGTTGGGAACATTTAACTCCACAAGTCATAACAACTTTTGGTCACTTTGATCATTTCAGGCGTGGAATGGTTCTCTCCTTTCTGCCTGGTCACTTTGATCATTTCAGGCGTGGAATGGTTCTCTCCTTTCTGCCTTGTAGCCAGTAGAACCACTTTCCCGGCATGCGGTCACACTCGCTATGTTTACCATCTGGTCAGCATCACAGCCTGTCGGTGGTCAGATTCTCACCATCACTCTGTTTTGGTGCCAGGAAGATGTGCTTTAGCTTTCAAGGGTCAGTCAGCACTAGGGATGCAAACAATTAATCGATTAATCGACTTTAATCGATCAATGCATTAATCGATTAAAAACATTAATCGCAATTAATCGACAATTCAACTGACAAGAGACCCAGGTGAAATGGGCATGTGAAGAGTGTGTGTGAAGAGGGGTGTGAATAGTGGGAATATTTAAATCACCTTAGAATTAAAGAATTGAAATAGTATTTCATTCAGTATTTAAATGTGGTATTTTATCACCATTTTTTTATACAATTTTTTTTCGAGAAACATTGAGAGTTTGGGGGGAAAACGCCGCTTATCAATTAATCGTAAGTCGATCGATAAGACTATCAACTAATGATTCATGAATTAATCGATAATTTGCATCCCTAGTCAGCACTTCATAATGCTGAACTCTAGACAGTCCATCAGCACTGATCTCGTTGACTACTACATGGGGCAGTCATGGCTAAGTGGTTAGGGTATATCAGGCACATAGTTGTCGGTTGCCAGAGGGTTGCTGGTTCAATTCCCAACCTGTCAGGTTGGTGGGGTTGTGACTAACCAGTGCTCTCCCCCATCCTCCTCCATGACTGAGGTACCCTGAGCATGGTACCGTCGCGCTGCACTGCTCCCTTGTGGTGGCAGTTGGGCGGCCCCCTTGCTCGGGTGAGGCACAAATGCAATTTTGTTGTGTGTGCAGTGAGCACTGTGTACTGTGGAATTCTGTGCCACAATGGCAATGGGAGTTGCCCAGTGGGTCTTTCTTTTTCTTTCCTTCATATAGTAAGCTGTACTATATTACTGCTGTATTGTAACTGTAATGTTTTAATCATGTAAAGGCTATTCTGTTGCCGTGTTGTCTTCTACAGGTCCTACCACAATACTCTGTAATGCAACATGACGTCTCTATAATCGCCATGGTGTTTTGGTATTGTCTCCTCCAGGTTAGCACCCTGGAGTTGAGCTCCAAAAGTATATGCTGAATCTCAAATGGTGCACTTGTTGTGCACTTAGGGAACTATGTTTCAGTGCGTAATTAATGTGACATACACACTAACATATGAACACTGAAGTGCACAAGTGCAACATTTGAGATCCAGCAATACACTTTGCTCCATTAAACAAACAGCTGTTTGTGTTTAATGAAGTAAAGTGTATTTTGGAGCTCAACCCCAGTGTGCGCAGTCGGACCACTCTATCACACTGACTACCACTAATTGACCTGCACCTGGGATTATTGCTTTTGTGCATGTGCCGTGCACACCCTCACGGTGTATGCAGGGTTTTAATAAGTATTAAAAGGTGATAAATTAAAAAGCCAAAATTGAATGGCCTTAAAAGTAGTACATTTGCTCAAAGGGTATTATTTTTTGAAAAACCAGGTGTTATTTTTTTTTAGTTGTGCTATTTTGACCAAAAAAAAAAAAGATTCTGTATATGAGGGCAGTCATGGGTACGCGGTTAGGGCGTCAGGTTGCCAACCTGCCAGGTTGGTGGGGGGAGTAATTAACCAGTGCTCTCCCCCATCCTCCTCCATGACTGGGGTACCCTGAGCATGGTACCGTGCCGCCGCACTGCTCCCTTTCGGGTGTCTTTTTGCAAAAAACGAAAGTGTAATGTAATGTTAAGGAGGTAGAAATTACAAAAAATGTCTTGTTAATACTCGCATCGGAGTGTCGTGATGGTATTAAAAAAAATCTTAAGGTAGTGAAAAGGGGTATTAAATGGTAGTCAATTTGACTTCAAGATTGGTGTATATACCCTGACCCTAACTAACCTCCAGCCGTCTCCTCCAGGTTATCCCGCAGTACTCCATCATGCTGGACTCCAGCATCTGCCAAATTCAATATAAAGTGATTAATGTAATGTAATGTAATGCGACATGACGTTTCTCTCATTGCCATGGTGTTTTGCCGTTTATCTCCTCCAGGTCATCCCGCAGTACTCCATCATGCCGGACTCCAGCCAGTCCAACGTGGTGGTGGAGCAGAGTGGTTTCCTGGAGATCACCGACTACACTAGCCAGCGCCTCGACGACGAGAGCATCATGGAGCAGGAAGTGGACAGCAGCAACGACGAGGCGGCCGCCGCCAGCCCATTGGAGGGCTGCGCTGACCAATCGCAATGATGAGATTTTAGCTGCCTCAAGCCCGTTTGATGCATGGGCTGGACGGGCCAGTCACAATGAGACTTGGTTTCTGTAAGCTCATTGGTGTGCTTTGTGCAATCACAGCGATGGGACTTGGCTGCTGTAAGCCCATTGGTGGAGGGCTGTGTGGACCACTCAATGTAAGTAATGAGACCTGTCCGCCGCAAGCCCCATAGTTTGGCTGTTTGGACCAATCATAATGACAATGACTGTGGTCACAGTCACCCATGAGAGCTGGCCCACTGCAAGCCCATTGGAGGGAAGGCTGTGTGGACCAATCACAGTGTTGTAGCCAATGGTGGTACGCCTTCTTCCTTATTACCCACTTTCACACTTGGGATTTCCTTAGGACATTAAGACAATGAGCTTCACAGAAGTAGCAGATCGACGGGAAAACTCTCAAAGGGAAAAGCAGTGACGTTTGACGGCAACTTATTTTTGTCTCAATGATTTGGGGAGAAAAAAAAACATTTTTTAAAGTCAATCATAACTGAAAGTAACTTGCAACAAAAAGGATTCAAGTATTGTGTTTATTGATGTAGTTTCTCATGGCACTTCAGAAGTCAAATCTTTGGGTTGGTGTATTAGCAGATGTACCTGTTGTGTTTTGTTAGAGATGGTGTAACCATGAGTGGCCATATTGTATCTGTCAGTGTAACAACACATGTGACTTGTGTTTTAAGTAGACTAAATGACATTGCTACCACTTTCTCCTAAATGACTGGACTTTCTTGGATTTCTGTGCATATTACAATTTCTTCTTTTGTAATGAAACCTATCTTCTTTGAACAACTTTTTAACAATTTTGCATTCATTTTTTTTAATGTCTGGCCGAGCGTGTATGTTTTGTACATAGTGAATAATATGTGTACCTATCTTCAACAAACTGTAACATAAATGTATCTTTTGCATACAGTAATGCTTAATCCTCTCCATGAAGGAAACTTCTGGCTTCTTCCCTACGTTTACTGAGGGCTACATTTGTAGTACGTAAAAAAAAAAGATAAGCTTGTGAAATACGAGCGCAAAGCCAGCGCCTGTAGAAGCCTAATTAGCGAAAATCCACCAAGCAAGACCAAGTCATTAAAAAGCTTTCAGTCTGATTTGAATGTGTTTCAGCATTTTCATTAAGCCCAAGTCAAAGCAGCAGCAGCAGCAGGCTATAGTACGTACGCAACATGTGAAGGTGGAAAGTACCAGGACACACGCCGTCTCCAGCGTAAACAGATAACGCCATACGGAGGTGGGTGGGGGTGGAAGGGGGATGCCTAGTAGACTTCTCGGTGGATCCCAGCCCAGCCCAGCGTCTGCATGTTGATTGTGTGTGAGGCGAGCCATTCAGGTGTCTAATGGCCCACCTGCATTGTGTCTGCAGCAGGAGGCTTTTTTGTTTTTTGTTTTTTTCCTCTCTGCAGTGTAAAGAGCGGTGTAATTGGAGAACCTGTCGTTTACACTGGCAGTGGTTTATACCGGCCAGACTCCACACAAGCCATTCAGAGCTGATGTGATGTTGTGTCCGCTATTCTACTTTCTAGAGTGGGGGCTTTCCAACAAGTTTTTTTTTTCATACTCTACGACGTACAAACCACATTTTATATGCTACTATGTATGAGCAAGTATTTATGACTTACTGTATGCTCTACACATGCCGGAAGTCATAAATACTTGCTCATAAATAGCATATAAAATGTAGTTTGTACAGATAAGAGCATGCCTCACTATGTTGTTCCTGAAAGGCTAGTTGGGATGCAATTGGGGTGGATGATTCAGAGGTACATGCAGATTGTGTGTTTATTTCCTCTTGGTTGTGTTTGTGGTCATTAGTCTTTTGGCAGATACGTTTGGCCAGATCAACTAGTTCTGTTAGTTCTGAATGTTAAAGGAGGAAAGGGTAAAACCTGAAGGATGGGTGTCTTGCTACCTTGGTGGGATAACATTCACACAGTTGTTAGGGGAACGAACTGTTCCCTGTCCGGCACTGTTTAAAGTAAACGATGTGGGGTTTTTCGTCTGTCCTTGAAAACAGAGTGCTTAAGAGATTGAAACTAGAGGATTATGATAAACATACTAGCTTAGTATTACAACATGTATGTGTTTGGTGTTCACCTAACATTTTATAATCGCTATATACCTTTACTGTAAGGGGCCCATGTTTTGTTTTCGCTTTGACTCAGTTGACCACATTCGTTAGCCTGTAACCTGTAATTAGGCTACTCCTTGTACATTCCCACCACCACCTAGAGGTTAGCACCTGGTTAACCTACTCTAATTTGGGACCTTTTGTTTCAGTTTCACTTCTTGTTTCATTAACATTCAGATGTCAACATATGGTTTGAGAGTCCAAACAGGTTTTACATTTATAAACATTCGTGTTGTGAGGAGGGGCTAATATGCTAAGCAGCCAACAATGTGAGCTTATTTTTTGAGTGACAGCAGTTTCCAACAATCAGAGGTTAAAGAGTTTGCAGCCGGGGGTGTTTACAAACGTGCAACCCATGCATAGACGGTATGTGGAATATAATATTGCATATTCATCAGTCTGGTGATGGCCCTCACCTGGTTTAAGTGTGAGTATACTGTATGAGTCCTTAGTTTGGGTGATGAGAGGGTCTTGAAGGTATGTAGAGGAGAGGGCTGCTGACAGCTTTGGCCTGGCCCAGGACCAAGTAATCTGACCAACCCCCCCCAGACACACACACGCACACACAGACACACACACACACACACACGCACACACAGACACACACGGACGCACACATGCAATGCAATGGGGGACTCAGTGCCATTCAGGGTGTGACAGTGGGGAGTGGGGAGAAGGTTTGTGTGATGGAGTGACCATCACTAGGGTTGT
>NC_085863.1:13844084-13861584 GCF_034702125.1 Engraulis encrasicolus | reverse complement strand
GTATATTACATTTGCTATTTTGATTTGTAATATTCTGCATGATATACAGTATTTGACTCAATTGGACCATACTGTACATTTATCCTCACAAATTATGTGGCACGATCATTTTTTCTCCACTAATCCAAGTACTGAATGAAAACTAAGAAAACGGTCCAAACTATTATTTACAATGCAATTTCTTCCGATGGGAAGCCAGACAATTCGAGAGAAAAATAGGCGGACAAAGATGCGTCCAAAAGCACAAATATGAAGAGAGTAACGCGAAAAACGGTGGTGAAGATCGTGTTTTGGCCGATTTAAAGAATCCGTTACAGACGGACGGACGGATGGACATACCCTCTTATAGAGATGCTAGGACGCAGGTAAAAACACAAGTTCAACTGCAATGAGAAGTCAATGTTTTCTTCTTTCCTCTTGTGTCTACAGGGTGAAGCAGAACATGTACTACTGTGTGCTGTACAATGACGAGCACCATTCATACGACCACGTCATCTACACTCTACAGCGCTCCATACAGTGCAACCACACTGACGCGCAAACACACACCGCTCTCATCGACAAAGAGGTACAGCCACATCACACACACGCACACGCACACACACATTCACATTGAAACGATCTGAAACACATGCTCTCGCTCTCGCTCTCTCTCCCACTCTCTCTCACTCACTCACTCACTCACTCACTCATTCGATCTATCGCTATCTCTCTCTTGCTATCTCTCTCTTGCTATCTCTCTCTCTCTCTCTCTCTCTCTCTCTCTCTCTCTCTCTCTCTCTCTCTCTCTCTCTCTCTCTCTCTCTCTCTCTCTCTCTCTCTCTCTCTCTCTGCTACCACCTGGATGACAAGTGGCTTGCCAATTATATCACTGATTTCTCTTGTTGTTTCTTGACCAACCCCCTTCAGGGCCGCAGAGCAGTGAAGAGGGGAAATCTGCGGACGTGTCAACAAGCCAAAGACCTTATCAGAGTAAGGCCCAACTCCCTGCTACTACACACACACACACACACACACACACACACACACACACACACACACACACACACACACACACACACACACACACACACACACACACACACACACTGATGTGTTTTAAAAAATATATATTTTTTATAACTATATTTATGGTCATTTTAACCTTTTATTGACCACTGCACTTTATGTCTGTCCTGTGGTATATGTTGTTGCTATCAATATGTGCTTATGACTTGCTGCACACCTAATCGCCCCTTCTGGGGACAATAAAGTTGAAGTTGACTCACACACACACACACACACACGCACGCACACACACACACACACACACACACACACACACACACACACACACACACACACACACACACACCAAGACCTTATCAGAGTAAGGCCCAACTCCCTGCTAACACACACACACACACACACACACACACACACATACACACAGACCATATCAGAGTAAGGCCCAACTCCCTGCTACTCAGCTGCACAGCCGTACACGCTGCCTGTGGTTTTATTTGATTAATGATTCTAAGGGTCATGATTTGATTAGTGTATTACGGACAGGTATAAGGTCAACCAACTGTCATCATGTTGGTAGTTAGTAGTGGTGTCAACAATAATCGATTTGGCGATGCAATGCAATGCGGGGCATGGGCAATCCAATTCAATGCGGCAAGTTCCAGAATCGGTATGGCAATTTTTTTAAGTTTCAATTACTTCCGTTGATATTTCGGGAGCAAATGAATGTTAAAGTAAATAAAAGAACTTCAAGCATTGCAAACTGCAAGACTTGATACAGAAAACGGCCAATAAATTGTTGCTCAGTATCTAACTACTTGTATTTCCTCGTCATGACTGATGAAACATTTTGCTTTGCTTTCAGTAGAAATATAATGCATTGTAGAATTGAATTGGATCGAATCGAATCAAATAGAATCGAATCGAATCGCTACCTCCAGAATCGGAATCGAATCGAATCGTGAGGGCAGTGCCAATGCACACCACTAGTGTGTTAGTGTGACGTTGGGTTCAGTTATTATTGGCCACAGACATGTTAATCTGTTCTGATTTGCAAGTGTCAAAATGTTTCTGGCCATCTCAAGCCATGACCAAATTATAAAGCCTTGTCCCTGTAGTCCACGGACAAGTTAATCCTCGTGGGGGAGAAGATTGTTCCAAGTCAACTTTGGCCCATGGCTTAAGGGATGGACAGCACAGCCAGTCGTCCCCAGGGGTTGTTGAGAGTAGCTGGACCAAAAAGCAAAGCAAGTCAAAACACAGAAACATCGTAGTCATCATTGCGGCACATCAAAAAAAACCCTTAATCATTTGTGAAGTTTCAGGGCATGAATCCTTCATCCTTCACAACGACAAGATTGTTTCAGCATTTTTGTTTATTTCTCAAGGGACCCAGTCTTTCCCTCTCCTGTCAAGTTTGTCTCTATTGAAATATGCTGGACAAACAATTGGAGGACCGCTTTGGGCACTTGTTTATTTATTTTTTTGTGATGTTCCACACATGGGGCCTATACTACAAAGAAGTTAAGTTAAGAGGTAGATCATCTAATAGAAGAGCTTTTCTTAAGAAAATAAGGACTCCAGGCTCTTCTATTAGATGATTTACCTCTTAACTTAACCTTAACTTATCCTGAACCAGCTTTGTAGTATAGGCCCACGTTGTTGTCAACTGGACAGACCTGTCACTCATCAGCCAATCGTCTTGCTCGTTGTGAGCCAGCTGGCCTATGACGATTGACGTCAGCCATAGCCAAAGAGAGATCTTATCTGTTGAAAACATGGTCACCGGCCAGGAAAAAAAGCAGCGCCTGCCTCCTGGCAACGATCCTGACAAATGTTAGCCCATTTCTTTAAGACAAAGGCCCCTGGCTCACTGATGCTTATAATATGAAGTTTTCCTTAATTAATCAAGAATAACGGGTTGACCAACCTAAACATATATGTATAACATGTATAAATCACGCATCACCATAGAGAACTCTGTTACTCACGATTAGTGTCTGTATGTTTTCCTGCTTGTCTTGGCCCTGTGCCAGTCACATACTTGCTAACTGTGTGTGTGTGTGTGTGTGTGTGTGTGTGTGTGTGTGTGTGTGTGTGTGTGTGTGTGTGTGTGTGTGTGTGTGTGTGTGTGTCTGTGTGTGTGTCTGTGTGTGTGTCTGTGTGTGTGTCTGTGTCTGTGTCTGTGTCTGTGTGTCTGTGTGTCTGTGTGTCTGTGTGTCTGTGTGTCTGTGTGTCTGTGTGTGTGTTTGCTTGCTGTTGTCCTCAGTCCAACTCGGAGCACATCTCTCTACAGCCCCTCCGTGTGGAGATCCTGCATATTGCAGTCATGGCCCACCAGAGTTTTGCCATGAGACTAGGAGCCTGGTTTCAGCAGGTCGTTGGATACTCGGGTAACCATTATTTTCTGGCTTTACACACACACACACACACACACACACACACACACACACACACACTGTGTTTGTGACAATAACATTATGCATTATAAACATTATACAACATGTACTCATACTCATGGTACAAAAAGCTGTGCACAATGTGAGGAGATTGCTCAAAATATCTGATGTGAAAAAGGTGTACCGCTGCTCTCTATTTTACTTAACTACCTGCTGTTTTCTATTCCAATAAATGTATGAACGTGTGTGTGTGTGCGTGTGCGTGTGCGTGTGCGTGTGCATGTGTTTGAGTGTGTGCGTGTGTTTGTGTGTGTGCGTGTGCGTGTTTGTGTCTGTCTGTGTGTGCGCGTGCGCGTGCGCGTGTGTGTGTGTGTGTGCGCGCGCGCACGTGTGTGTGTGTGTGTGTGTGTGTGTCTTCCTCCAGTGGGGCTCAGGCAGGTGTTCTGCCAGGTATCCCTGCAGCCTGGGGCTGACGGTGACAAGCCAAGTCCCATCTCTCGCCTCATGCTCCACGACGCCCGCCTCTACAAAGGCCTGTACACTTTTTTTTTTGGAACTGCAGTCATACAAAACAATTTCACAAATTCAAACAAGGAATAGAAAAAAAAATACTATATTAAATGAAAATGTAAAACAACTCTCATCCACTTTCAAACAAAAGTCTCCATTTTTAAATGTAAATGTAAAAAAAAATCTATACTGTAAACTTCTTGGATTTTATCTTTCCAATGTGTAATTGTTGGAGGTTGAGGCTGTAACCATAAGGTCGTAAGGGCCTGTACACTTTTAATGTTGAATACGTACTGTATTCCCCTAGTGTTTCTTATTGTGCTTTTAGTTATTGTACTTTGACAATTATCTTTGGATAAGTCATTGAATTGGACTAGACTAGTAGCATGTGCTGATTCAATTGATTCATTAGCATAACAAAATATGGAGTGATTTTATCACCGTTTCAGGTTATTTGACCACTGTACATAACTTGTGAAATGCTCTTTAATTACCTTGAAAATAAATGAAGCGTCTGTTCTGTATTACAGGCGCCCGCAAAGTGATCCATGAACTCATCTTCTGCAGTTTACTGATGGAAACGGAGTACAAGAAGCAGTTTGCAATAGAATTCACAAAGGTAAAATGGATACTTTTATCACCCATGTGATTTAAAAAAAAAAAAATCACCTCTGCCAAGGAGGTTATGTGATTGTGTGTGCATTTTTTTGTTTGTATGTTGGCGTTGTGTGTTATGTGCGTGGGTGTTTCTGTCCACCAGAGGGCAGAGGTGCATTCTTTGAGCGCGTTTCTAGCTTTGTCCGTTGTTTTTCAGTCAAATGTGTGTTTTGTAAATGCTGTACTTGTGTAGACTGACCCTATAGTATGTATATGTATACATTAACATACCTGGTATTGATAATTGAGAGTTTCTAGCTTTGTCCGTTGTTTTTCAGTCAAATGTGTGTTTTGTAAATGCTGTACTTGTGTAGACTGACCCTATAGTATGTATATGTATACATTAACATACCTGGTATTGATAATTGAGAGTTATTCATGACCGCATACTCATGCTTGTACTGTATAGTATCTTATCTCTCTGTTGGTGTCTCTTTGCTTTGTAGTTGTATCAGCAGCTTCAGAAAGACTTCATCAGTGACGATCACGAGAGAAATATATCCATCACAGCACTGTCCGTGCAGATATTCACTGTCCCTACACTGGTAAGTGGTTAGTACACCACCCCATACTGTGTGATGAGCTGTGTTGTGTCTTGGATTCACAATGACAAATGGGTGCTGCTGTTGTGCTTTATTTAGACGTCTTTGTTGTCGCTACTGTACAGTATGTTGTTGCACATTGCAAGACAATAATAGAGGATGTCTGTAACCTAGAATGACGATTATACACTTTACAACAAGGACATGGCATTTGCAGACGCAGTATCATCTTTTTGACGCTGTACAGCACTGGCCAGTTCTGACTGTTTTAAATGTGCTATATAAATTAAACGTACTTACTTACGTACTTACTTTAATCAGTTAGATCTTAATTCTCTGCAGTCAATCGTGCAGACACGTGTCTGAAGCTCTTGCTTTTTCTCTGGTGTGCACAATGTATGTATTACTCTAATCAGTTATTGTTACAGGCTTATCACTGGTCCATCACTGTCACTCACCAATGTTAAATGCTCAGTTTTTATCACTTCATCACTTTACTGTTATTGGTACATCAGTGTTACTTGTCCTGTCTTGCATTTTGATGTCTGTCTGTAAATGTCAGTACTGTGAATATCTATGTCCTTCATGGTAGAGAGAGAAACGTAATTTCAATGTCCTTGTATGACCTGTGCATATGAAAAAAAAAAGGACAATAAAAGCTGACTTGCTATCTATCTGACTTGATACTTGATATCGTGACTTGATACTACCAGGCCAGGCAGCTGATTGAGGACGCTAATGTGATCGAGGTCATCATCAACACGGTGATGGAGATGCTGAGGGAACACCTGGACAGCAACCGTCGCTTCCACTTCCAGGGATACAACACAGACAAGTTCTTCAGGGTCCAGGTCATCTTCCACGACCTAAGGTGCGTGTTGTTGGCATTATTCCCTAGCATCAGAGGTGGGGAACCTTTTTCATACGAGGGGCTACTTCAAATTCATCCGAGGGCCGTAAAAGTCCTCCCAGGGCCGTATTATGAACACAAACCAGGATTTCCCCCTGCACTTTGGCCTATACTGAAGGCAGCTACCTTTAAAACAGTCCCCACATTCTCTAGGACCCTGAATATAACTTAATTGTATTGCAAATGTAATTCCTAATATTCCTTTACAAAATATGTCATATTTCATGTGAAGCTGCATAACATTAAAATCATATCGGGGGCCGTATAAAACGACC
Source organism: Engraulis encrasicolus (assembly GCF_034702125.1). Lineage (NCBI taxonomy): Eukaryota > Metazoa > Chordata > Actinopteri > Clupeiformes > Engraulidae > Engraulis > Engraulis encrasicolus. Next base: position 13,855,286 of record NC_085863.1, on the reverse strand, counting down.
TCAAGGGCCGCAAACGGCCCTCGAGACAGAGGTTCCCCACCCCTGCCTAGCAGAGTGTTTCTCAACGGGGGCGCTACAGCCCCCCAGGAGGCGTTGCGGAGCCCTAGGGGAGGGGGGCATTGAGAAGGATACAGCTGACTGTGGGCGGGGCTTAGTTCCCATTGGGGGGCATTAGTCTATTTTATTTTTCAATACTAAGGGGGCGTTGGCAGATTTATGATGAGGTCAAGGGGGTGTTTATTCAAAAAGGTTGAGAACCACTGCCCTAGCAGCTTGCAGCATTTGCTACTTGTGCATTCTGAATACAATATCCAGGTTTTAAACCTTTTTACGTAAGCAATCAAGTTCAGGAGTATTTCTAAACGTACCTTTCTGTATGTAGGGATATATTTCAGCCTTAAAGCAATACATGCTGCAGGCATACTACATGGTTGGAAAGAAGCTCATAGTTCACCTCTCTGTCAGTTAAATAATTGAGTTTTGCCTTTTCTCCTGTACTTCCAGTCGTTCAGTATGGCAAATTAGAGGTAAAATTTGTACTGCTGTACTCAGAGAAATGCTGGAAGTACAGGAGAGGTAAAACGCAATCACTTCACTCAAGGGGGGGGTTAAATAAGCTTATTTCCAAAAATGGCACTGTATCATTTTAATGATGACATGTTTACATGTATGTATGTACATGTCATGAATGCAATTATGGTGAATTATCGTGTCCTTATACCCCATTGTCGTCCTTCCTCTTAGGTACATCCTAATCAGCAAGCCTTCAGTATGGACTGACGGGCTAAGGACACATTTTCTGGAGGGCTTCAAAGTCTTTCTAGACCTCCTGAAGTGCATGCAGGTACTGATTTACTGAGTGTTTTTATTATCAATCATATTCATACATCTGGAAGCTTGCAGCACTAACCATATGGACATTGAATTCTTTTGACCGATCACTGACACATGGCTTATTAGTAACATATAGCACACAATGACTATTTTGAAAAAACATGCATTTGACTATACACAATATTTCTGTACTCTTGTTTTACTTTTAGCCAAGTAGGACCTTTCATGCAGATGGCATCGCCGGTGATCCCACTCACTATAACATGGCTATGGCATCACAGTGTCTTAACCCATTGACGCCTAAAGCACCTGCACCTGCACCCTTTTTAAGAAAAGTTGCCCTAGGCTCAGCCTATAACAACCTAAATATCTAAGCCTCTGAAGCACATAAAAACATGAAATAAGTTGCATTTAAACGATAAGACCCTCATGTTACATGAGAATGTGTTCATTCAGCTCTAACATACTAAGATTTTTAATAAAACTGTCTCAAATATCATGACCCTGAATGTTGCGTCATGCAGCTCCAGACGCCAATGCGCAACGCAACATCCAACATCAATGGGTCAAGTAACAGATTAAGACATGGTCATTACCATTTTGGTGACATTAAGGTTATAACAGAGGCTCTGCATGAAAGGCTTTACTTAAATTGTTATTGCTGAATTAACTCTTTTAAAGTGATACTGTCATTTTTTAAAATAAGCTTATTTTACACCTCCAGTTGAGTTAAATAATAGGGTTTTACCGTTGTCCTATACTTTCAGTTAGCCGCCAGCTGGTCTCGTAGGACTCATGTTAACTACTAGCTTGGAGGTAAAATTGGCACTGTCATACCCAGAGAACGGTTGAAAGTGCAGGAGAAAGGTAAAACCCTTTTATTTAACACAAGGGGAGGTGTAAAATAAGCTTATTTCAAAAAAAGGGACAGTCTCACAGTATCACAATTGCATCCTGTTGGGCCTTACTGCAGAAGGGCCCGTTGACAGGCCTGTCAGCCTGATCTCCAAAAATTCTGTGCTCCTGGACACAGAATTGTTTTCCGTGATGGGCACACGGAAGTGCTTTTCATAGGCTATTAAAACAGCACTGTGTAACTCTATCATTAGAAAATACATACATACATAATTTTGGCAAAATCCGTGCTCCTGGACACGGATTTTGTGCCCTTAACATCCGTGTCCAGGAGCACGGAATTTTTGGAGATCATGTTGGGCCTGTTCACTCTGCTGAAAACACTCAGCTACATCATAACAACATTACTATGACAATGCAGAGACTTGATCATTACCGTTTTTGGTGACGAAAAGGTTATAATAAACAGACGCTAAGGGATGAATGGCTCTCCCCAACTGTGTTTCTGCTGTTCCTTGTGTGTGTTTGATTGGCTGGCAGGGCATGGAGGAGGTGAAGCGTCAGTTTGGGCAGCACATCGAGGTGGAGCCGGAGTGGGAGGCGGGCTTCTCCACCCAGATCCAGCTGCACCACATCCTCTCCATGTTCCAGGACTGGTGCTGCTCAGACGTGAGTATGCCATGCCACACAGGAAGGAACATGTTAGCAGGGTTCCCACTGGTGCTTGAATTCCTTGAAAATGCTTGAATTTCAATTAAGTGTTTTCAAGGTTGTGAAAATGCTTGAATTTTTGGTGAAGTGCTTGAAAATGCTTGAAATTTGTGTCAAGTCAAACTCAGTAAACCAAATAATAGAAATAAATTGTTCAGGTACATCTGAGGGAGTGAGATGTCAGATGGGATTTGCCATTCAACATCTTAAAATTCATTAAAATGCAGGAAATTGCATTCTTAAAAACTAAATTTTCTGGGGGAGGACCCCCAAACCCCCTTCCCGCGACCTAGGTGCTGGAAGACTGAAAATTTGGTGCTTGAAGGTGCTTGAGAAGTGCTTGAATTTGTTCATGAAAAGGTTGTGGCCTCGTGCGCCATCCTACAGTACTTGCAAAGAGGTTGGATAATAATAAAGAGGAATCGAAACACGGCCACTCAATGCAAAAGTGTGTGCTGAAAAATTTGGTCTCCTAAGGGGGCGTTGTCCCTCCTCCTTCTTCTTCTCTTTTCGTGGTGTTTGCACAAGACGTGCGCTACCGTTATCTACAGCGCTTAAGAGGACATTTATTCTCTACCTCAAGACTCCGAAGGTCTCCTAATCGAAGGTCTCCTAAAGGGGCGTTCACCCGACGTGAAGTGGAAGTGGATACCGGAAAAGAACCCGCCTGCTTTATTTCACTCTCATATACGATTCTCTGGTACTTGTATTGGGTATTCCATTGCATTGCAAAATGCATTTTATAAAGGTCAAACTATGGCTGCACAATTAATCGAAAATAATTGAAAATCGTGATTAATCGTGATATCGAAATCGTGATTTCAATCGGGATTTAATCGTGGCAATAGTGACCTACCTTCGAGAGCGTCCTTGAAGCCAGAACATACTGACAGGCTGGCATTTGCGGCGAGATATCTGTTCACCTAGGTTCCATGTTATTGCCTTTTACATAATTGCTATAATTAATTGTATACGATTCATTCTTGGTTATATTTCATTTTTTTTTTTATAATTTTGAAACAAATCAGCAGAAAACAATAATCGTGATTAATAATCATGATTATGATTTTGACCCAAATAATCGTGATTATGATTTTTTTCCATAATCGTGCAGCCCTTGGTCAAATTATTTGAATGGCAAGAATTCACACACAGATGATGGGACTTCTGGAAAGTTGTTTCCAATGGTAAAATGTAAAAGTCAAAAATGGTGGATACATTGTTTTGCAACAATGTTTTCATTTTAGTAGTAGATGTGGAAGTTCTTTATTGTCACTATAGTATAACAGTGAAATGAAGTTTGGAAACAGCCCAAAATCATAACTTTTTCTTTGCATAGGATGAAGTTTGCATTGTTTTGTTTCCTATAGAGTTAACAATACTACCATCACTGTTGCATAAATGTTGTTTCACCAAATCATGCACAATGGCAGTGTCTTCATCATGACAAATGATTTGTCCTTCTGAAAGCTCTGAATTCTAGGAAGTTCGCTCTCTATACCACCACCAAAGAAGTATTGCGTTACTGCAAGCTTGGCAATGACATCCTATACTTTGTAGTGGCCATGGTCACAGTGCATTTACAGTACGTGACTGACACAAAGACGGCCACAAAAAGTATGGCATACAAAGTACGAACTATACATATAATATAGTGAATTCAGCACTGGTGCTGGTGTTCCTTGTGGCGTTTAAATAGTGCCACTTGCTCACCATAGCGCGTGTCTTATACTTGTTATGTAACATGCATAGGGGATTCACCTGACTGACTTCCTGCTTCCTGTATGTGTCTTGTGGTCCCGTGCCGTGTGGTGGCACAGAAGACGGTGCTGCTCAGGACGTTTATAAAGTGTCACAAAAATAGACGCTTGTCACCAGTGGTGGAACAATTGCACACAGGGCCCCAGGGCAAAACATTGATAGGGCCCCCATTCAGGTTGCTAAGCTCATAATAGGCCCCCCACCACCAATACATGAGGGGCCCTGGGCCCAGGGGCAAATGCCCTGCTTGCCCCCCCTTACAGCTCCGCCCCTGCTTGTCACTACATAGGCTGTTATTTACATTGGACATCATGTTCCACACATTATGTACCATACATAGTCAGGATTCACCTGACTTACTTGTTCCATGTGTGTTGTACTTTTGGGTGACAGGAGAAAGGGCTGCTGATGGTGTGTGCAGCCTCTTTGTGCAGATTCACTCCTTGCTGACAAGACTCAATTGTATCATATCAACATTGCTATGATATTACTGAGAGGCTAATGCAACAGATTTAAGCCGCTCTCTGCAGTTGCTGATTTTGCATTGTGCCCGCAGCGTGGCGTTTAGGGAGTGCCATAACATATTGACACGTAAATAAAATTGTTAGTCTGTGTGTGTACCAGAGCAAATAATAGGATAAATTGTGATATGTCATACCCAAGAATAAGTTACCTGCCAACAGGGCTAGTGAGACTTCAGTCAAAGAAGGTGGATCTAACAAGAAGCGTCATTTTGTTTCTTTTCCGGTATCCACTTTATGTCGGGTGAACGCCCCTTTAGGAGACCTTCGTTAGGAGACCTTCGGAGTCCTGAGGTTGAGAATCAATGAAGTCCCCTTAGCGCTGTAGATGGCGGTAGCGCACATCTTGCGCAAACACCTCAAAAGGAGAAGAAGAAATAGGGGACAACGCCCCCTTAGGAGACCCAACTTGAGCACACGCTTTTGCATTGAGTGGGCGTGTTTTGCGATATCTTGGTCTGATTCAGTATTTTTGCTTCAGTTATTACCAGCCACATACATGTTTTACCCATTTTTGGCCAGTTGGCAGGTGTCAATGTGAAGCCCTGGTACTGTATGTACGATTGACCGTTAATTCGGCTGACTGACTTGTTTAGCCTAGTAAACCAGCGCCACCTGCTGGACGCCAAACATTTTCAGCTGCGAGTGGTCTGGCCTCGCATCGCAAGATATCTGGCAAACCAATCACAACGCAGAGATTTGTTTTGAATCAAAGCGGGCAGGGTTTTGAGGGAGTGACGACGAAGCTCGCAACGTTGGAAAAGCACATCAAAGGGAAAGCACTGATTGGTTAGAGTGCTGGCCTATAGGCATAGGCACGATTTGAAAGACAACGGGTTGTTCTCATCAACAATTTTGGCCAGACTAAATTACACATCCAATCTCACATTTAGGCTAGTGTATCAGGCCATGACTTGTTCTTTGTGTTCCCCCATGTGCCCGCCCTACAGGAGACGGTGCTGCTGATGGCGTTTCGGGAGTGCCACGGAGCCTTCGCCAGCTGCACCAACCAGCCCTTCCACAGCGAGCCCGAGGACGCCTACATGTGCAAACACATCCTCAGCCACCGCCCTTACAAAGTCACCCAGGAGCCCGTCAGCATACACCTCCCCATCTCCAGACTGTTAGCAGGTAAAGCAGCAGCAGCAGCAGTAGTGGTGGGGGGGATGATGATGATAATGATTAGGATGACAATAATAGTAATAATAATCATAATTAATAATAATATTTTTGTAGCATACTTGGCTAACTTTAAATTTGATGTTCTTTCTGTCTTGGATGTGTCTTGATCATGTGATGCACTGGCCTAGAAATCTAGACAACGGGTCTGGCTTGCCAGGCTAGTGATGCACAGTAGGCCTGCACAATATATCGAAAATGTATCGAAATGTATCGCGATATAATCAAGAGTGGCGATATGCATATCGCGAAAATGACTTCATTATCGCCAACAAGTAAAGCATTTCTGTGCAGTCCAATCATGAGCTGAATATCAACAAATGCGTGAGAAACCCGCCATGACCAAAGCAGCGCCCCCCACACAGGCCGACAAATAAGTGACAAGAAAAACACTTGGCTATATTTCTACATATCGTTTTTTTCTGATATCGTGCAGCCCTAATACACAAGTCAAAGGAGAACTGATAAATTGATTATTGGGGTGGGGCGGGGGGGTGCCGAAGAAATCTCCTCTTCTCATTGCGTCTGTATCTTGTGTCTTTTCTCAGGTCTCTATGTCCACTTATGCCGGACGGGAGCTCTCAGTCGTCTACCTCAGTATATGGACCCAGTGAGTACTCCAGCAGCCATGCCGTCAGCCTTGCTTTTTATAGTTCCTCATTACAAACAGAGTGTGATTGAGTAGCATAGCAGCCCTCGAAATGTGTTACTTAATGTAGCAATAAAGTGAATTGCATGTTTCCTGTCTGTATGAGATTTTTTTTTTTGTTGACCACATTCGGTGTGCGTGTGTGCGTGTGTGTGTGTGTGTGTGTGTGTGTGTGTGTGTGTGTGTGTGTGTTGTTTGTGTGTGTGTGCGTGTGTGCGTGTGTGCGTGCGTGCGTGCGTGCGTGTGTGTGTGTGTGTGTGTTGCAGGAAAGTTTAGACTATACCCTATGGGTGGAGCATCCTCTGCGCTGCGTGGTCCTGGCCTCTCAGGTGTCTTCGGAGATGTGGCGCAGAAACGGCCTCTCTCTCGTCAGCCAGGTGAGGGCATCAGCCAGGGCGAGGGGGGCGGACAAGCTTCTCCTCTCATCTCCTCTCCTCTCCAAACCTCTCCTCTCCAAACCTCTCATCTCCTCTCCAAACCTCTCCTCTCCAAACCTCTCCAAACCTCTCATCTCCTCTCCAAACCTCTCCAAACCTCTCATCTCCTCTCCAAACCTCTCCAAACCTCTCATCTCCTCTCCAAACCTCTCCTCTCCAAACCTCTCCTCTCCTCTCCAAACCTCTCCAAACCTCTCATCTCCTCTCCAAACCTTTCATCTCCTCTCATCTCCTCTCCAAACTTCTCATCTCCTCTCCAAACCTCTCCAAACCTCTCATCTCCTCTCCAAACCTCTCCTCTCCAAACCTCTCCAAACTTCTCAAAACCTCTCATCTCCTCTCCAAACCTCTCCTCTCCTCTCCAAACCTCTCCTCTCCAAACCTCTCCAAACTCTAATGTTCTCTCTTAAACTCTAATGTTCTCTCTCAAATCTATGTGAATGGTTAAATGATCATACTATTATGTGATTTGACAGGTCTACTACTACCAAGATGTTAAGTGCAGGGAAGAGATGTACGACAAAGACATCATCATTCTTCAGGTACTATTTTCAAATAGAGAGTAGTAGTATAGGTGTACATACTGAAATATATATCACAAGCACTCGTTCTCAAAAAAAAAGGTAACTCTTTATTTTAACGTTACATCTATTAGCACTAATGCATACAGTGTTAATGCCTGTATAAGTAACTTGTAAGGCATTTACTAAGCAAACGCTAAGGCCTATTAGGTCCTTCCTAAGGTTAATGAATCCCTTATTTTGCATGAACAAGACATTTGCGAATAAATGCCTAACAAATGTTTGATTTTGCTTAGTACATGCCTTACAAGTTACATACAGGCACATTGTATACTTTAGTGCTAATAGATATAACACTAAAATAAAGTGTTACTAAAAATAATTACCTCATACTTGCGTCCCCAGATCATTGCCTCCAAAATGGACCCCAACCACTTCCTCATGCTCATCCTGCTGCGGTATGAGCTCTTTGATGTGTTCAATGGGAATAGCTCAAGCAAAGACCAAGTAAGTGGTTTTATATTGTACTGTAGGTCTTACACCAGTGATTCTCAAAGTGTGGTCCGGGGACCACTGGTGGTCCGCGACAGAGCTCAGGTGGTCCTCAACGGGATTTCTACTTTTCCAAGACAAGCTAGCAGTAGGCTATATTTGTAACATTTTCATATTTTCAACTCAATAGGACTTGTAATGTGAATAAAAAGCTGGTGATCTGCATCAAAATTAGCAATGTCAAATTAGCACCCATCAACTGTCAGTTCAGTTGATAGGTGGTCCCTGAACATTTTTGCGGGGGACAAAGTGGTCCTCGGTCTGAAAAAGTTTGAGAAACACTGTCATACACCACGTAACAGTCACCAATGATCCATGCAGGGTGCGATTTGTAAGGGGGGGGGATTGGGGATTGTCCCCCCTTCTGGTCTTGATATCGGCACTTTTTCTACATGATTTTATCACAGTTCAATGTAATTCCATTGATATTGCTTGAAATCTCAAACATATCCCCCCTTCTGGTTTTCCGACAAATCTCACCCTGGATCCATGTAAATGTTTTTTTTATCAATGGCTTTAACCCATTTTAATCTAAGGCACCTGGAAAATAAACGCCGGCTAAATGCTTTTTGGGAAAAGGAGCCCTCAGCCTATAAAAACCTAAATATCTCAGTCTCCAAAGCACATAAAAAACATGAAATTAGTTGCATTTAAAAGCTAAGACAACTTACTCAGCCTCTTACATTAGTATATGCAGCAGCCCGCATCAATGGGTTATTTGGCCTGTCTTAACATGGAAAATGCTTGAAATGCATGAACATTTTGCTGCAGTCTTTGTGTGATGCTATGCTAGCACTTAAGAGGTTGCTGCAATGTTGTTTTTGTAGGAAGTCCTCAGACAGTGGAACAAGTTGACGGAGGAGATGCTGTACCTGCTCATTGTCATCATTGGTAATGTGAAGCCACCTTCAAATACATCAACTCTTGCATAGAAAAAAAAAAAAGAAAGTCTGGTGCCATGCGGATGTCTATTTTTTGTTATTTATTTTTAGTGCATTAAGCCTTACATTTCTCCTCTCCTCGAACTCTCTCAGGGCTCTGATGGCGAAGCTTGTCAAACCATTTGTCTTAATGCACTTAAAAAAGATAAAAACAAATAAAGAATTTATATTTATGTTTAGTTCTGCACTGGATGCGCCGGATTTTTACTTAAGAAGCACAAAGTACATATTTCTCTTGATCTACAAATCAACTCTTGTGTCAGAGGAGGGAATTACATGTTAACATGTTCACACATTTTAAAAATACCTCACAGACTATGTGCTGTCTAATCTCATTTCTATGTCAAGTCATTTCATATGCTGACAGGCATATCTGGAATGCAGGGTAGTAATTAAGTCTCGCCTATATCGTGCAGTCTTCAAGGCCTTCTAAGCACCATTTTCTGCTCAGGCTTCTGAAGCAGTATTTCTGTGTAGGGCCCTTGAACCTTTTATGATTATGGCGTCCTGGGTGAACATAAGCTTTAAATGTAATGTGATGGTGTCTCCTAAAGGCATTGAAATATAATCACATGTCTCTGTTGTGTGTGTGTGTGCGTGCGCGTGTGCGCGTGCATGTGCCTGTGCAGGGGAGCGGTACGTCCCAGGGATCAGTAACGTGAGTCGCGAGGATGTGACGATGCGGGAGGTCATCCACCTGCTCTGCATCCAGCCCATGGCTCACAGCAGCCTCGTCAAGAGCCTGCCAGAGAATGTGAGTCTGCTCCCGCCTCCTCTCGCCTCCTCTCACTTCACCTCCTCTCGCCTCCTCTCGTCTCCTCTGGCCTCCTCTCGCCTCCTCTCACTTCACCTCCTCTCATCTCCTCTCCTTTCCTCTCCTTTCCTCTCACCCCCTCTCGCCTCCTCTCCTCTCCTCTGGCCTCACCTCCTCTCGCCTCCTCTCAGTTCACCTCCTCTCATCTCCTCTCCTTTCCTCTCACCTCCTCCCTCCTCCTCTCACCTCCTCTCGCCTCCTCTCACTTCACCTCCTCTCGCCTCCTCGGGCCTCCTCTCCTCTCCTTTCCTCGTCTCCTCTCGTATCCTCCTCTCTCCTATCCTCTCCTTTCCTCGTCTCCTCTCGTATCCTCCTCTCTCCTATCCTCTCCTCTTCTCTCCTCCTGTCCGCTCCTCTCCTTTCACATCCCCTTCTCTCCTCTTCTCTCCTCTAGCGTCCTCTTTTCTCCTCTTCTCTCCTCTCACCTCCTCTCATCTTCTCTCCTCTCCTGTCACCTCCTCTCCTCTCGTCTCCACTCCTCTCGCCTCCTCTCCTCTCCTTTCCTCGTCTCCTCTCGTATCCTCTCTCCTATCCTCTCCTCTTCTCTCCTCTCACCTCCTCTTGCCTCCTCTCCTCTCCTCTCCTGTCTGCTCCTCTCCTCTCACATCCCCTTCTCTCCTCTCATCTCCTCTCCTCTAGTGTCCTCTTTTCTCCTCTTCTCTCCTCTCACTTCCTCTCCTCTCACCTCCTCTCACCTCCTCTCATCTTCTCTCCTCTCCTCTCGCCTCCTCTCCTCTCACCTCCAATCCTCTCCACTCCTCTCGTCTCCTCTCGCCTCCTATTCTCTCATCTCCTTCCATCTCCTCTCGCCTCTTCTCGTCTCCTCTCGCCTCCTCTTGCCTTGTCTTCTCTCCGGCCGTGGCGGTAATTACAACTTGGCGTCTGTGCCACTCGTCTAGCATATGACGTCAAAAGCAGAAAAATGTATGTCCGCAAGTGGGCCACAGAGATCGCCTCTAGCATCAAGACATGTTCTGAAATGGCATAGAGGCTGTCACTGTAAATGCAGCTTAAATACCTATGGCCTGTTCCTCAATTACATGCGCGTCGCAGCAGACTACAGACTGCTTATTGCAAGGGACGCTGAGGTCGCCTTTCTCCACATCCGCCTCCACTTATGTAACCTTTCAAAATTGACCCTTTTCTCGCAGGAAAACCATGAGACCGGCCTGGAGACTGTCATCTCGAAAGTTGCAACTTTCAAGTACGTGTCTTGTCTTCCTCCTACATATATTTTTTTCCCTTTGCAATGCTCGCATCTCTGTTTTGAGTATTTCTGTGAAGGACAAGAACAGAGCTTCATGTTTCTTCGTTCTTAAGACGTTAATGTTTGCATCTGTGTGTTTCAATTTGCAGAAATACAATAATGTTTAATATTTATTTCTAGATGATTAGTTCTCCTCTAGTGTTGCGTGTTACTGCGATAC
>NC_085863.1:13769084-13839084 GCF_034702125.1 Engraulis encrasicolus | reverse complement strand
ACTAGGCCTTTTTTGTTTGTTTTTTAAAGAAAAAATAAGTGGCATTCCCGCTCCCGTTAATTTTTATTCCCGCTCCTGCCCACTCCCATTCATCTTTATTCCCGCTCCTGCCCGCTCCCGTTTTTAAAAAAAAATTTGATTCCCATCCCACGGGAATCCCGAGGGACCCACGGGAATTCCTGAAAAATGTCATCCTCTAATTTCCACGTACAGTTAATAGACCCTAAGTGCAGTTACAACTGTTTTAACGATCTTTCAAAACCTTCTCAGAACTGATCTTGTTTCTTTCGCTTGTCTTTTCCCAGATGTTTGACACACTCAAGTGTGTCCATGACAATTCCAGTCCTCCACCAATGCAGAGCACTGCGCAGTCAAAGCAAGAAGAGGTACCCAATATCAATATCGTCCTTAGTCACTAAAGAATGTTAAGGTTCAGAATGGAATTGTCATTTCAGTTTTGAATTTCAATTCTTTTGTTCTTGCTTGCTTTCTTGCTTTCTTGCTTTTCTTGCTTTCTTTCTTTCTTTCTTTTTTGCTTTTCTTTCTTTCTTTCTTTCTTTTTTCCTTTCTTTCTTTCTTTCTTTCTTTCCTGCCCGCCTCTTCCTCCGCTCCCAGACCACCCACGATAAGGAGAAGGCCGAACGGAAGCGGAAGGCGGAGGTTGCTAAGCGGCACCGTCAGAAGGTGATGGCCCAGATGTCCGCCATGCAGAAGAACTTCATCGAGACGCACAAGATGCTCTACGACAACATGCCCGACAGCGGCGCACAGGGAAACGCCTCCACAGAGCCCTCCGCGGCCTCAGAAAGGTGACTTGGGCCAGGGTTTCCCAAACTGGGGTGCGTGCACCCCTGGGGGTGCGTGGCCTGACACAAGGGGGTGAATTGAGAAATGGCGGATATGTGTGTTTTTATACAGCATTAATGAAAATTAAGTCTTTTTTAATTCAATGTTGCATTGTATGCTTGAAGAAACATCAGGTCTATTGGAAATCATGATTTCCTAAATGACTCTGCATAATGTGCAATGATTTGTGCACTGAAGCTATATTTGAGTGGCCATTAGTACACCAAAACATTCGCTTAGGGGGTCCGCGAACCACATTGAAATGTACAAGGGGGTGCACGAGGGAAAAAGTTTGGGAACCACTTTAGGCCATGCTAGCTGGCTAGCTTGTTCTGCTAGCTCATTCTGTTCTACAGTACATTACATTACATTACATTACACTTACACTTTTATTCAAAGCGACTTACAGATGTTTACAAGGTATTGGTTACAGTCCATGGAGCAATGTGGAGATGGGTGCCTTGCTCAAGGGCACGTCAGCCATGGCTGGAGGTGTAGAGAGGGGTAAGGGAGGGATTGAACCGGCAACCCTGAGATCTTCTGTTCAGCTCCTTAACCATTATACCACAGCTGCTCCATTTTTACAACTCTCCTTTTTTTTTGTGATCAACTTTTTTTGCTTTTATGGGGGGAGGGGGTGGGGTTAGACGCTTACATTCATAACAAGCTCTGGTGCATATACAATAGTCATATAGTCCATATAGTCCCTTCAGTCCATATAATCCTTTGAGACCATCATTTCAGTCCAAGGGTCTTGCAGCTCTCCTTTTTGATTATTGCCATTGCATGCACGCTTGCACAGCCTCACAAAATTGTACTCTGTCTATGAGAGGTGATTTAGAATGTATTTGAATTGCAATCTGCTATATATTCTACACAGGGCTGGCTCATCACCTGCCAAAATGGCTAGTAGATGTTAATTTTGTAGATGTACCGGTAGATTATCGATGGTAATTTTTCTTTTGTACCAACCAAAACTGACATTTCGTCAGCATTTGGCCGCTTGGCTGCTGTTAATTTGGAGCCCCGATTTTTTTTTTTTTATATTTGCACAATCTTAGAAAATGATTTCATAAAACTCACGAAAAATGCTCTTCACTCCATCCATGTGGGATGCATGGACGGGGACTTTATTGGTTTAGTCTCACCCTGTGTTTTTAAGCCATGTACCGTCACCGTAAGGAGGGTGTGTGGGGCTACTGAAACGGTTTTCAAAACTGCCTCTCCGTCCTATAGATGTTGACAAGCACACGTAGTGCAACACTCAGCGTGCCGACCGCTTTATGGCCCAGAGGCACTAAAATAAAATGTCCCTCTCTGGTCCACGCTGGCCTCCCTGGCCTCAAGGGCATAAAGAGCATAACGGCACAGAGAAGAGATGTTTCCCTCTCTCTCTCGGAGTGGAGCCAGGCTCGTTAGCTGTGGCCTGACGTGCCAAATCACTCTGGATTGCCCGCTCTGCTGCGCTGTGTGATGCGGTATTCTCTGAGGTCAACCATGGGGATCGCATATGCAGATCACTGCTGCAGTGCAGTAGAGTACAGTGGTGAGGAGTGGTGTGGTGTGGAGTGGTGTGGTGTGGTGTGGTGTGGAGTGGAGTGGAGTGGAGTGGAGTGGAGTGGTGTGGTGTGGTGAGCCATGCAGCTGACTGGAAGATGACTGTCCAGAGCGTGCTGGAGAGAGGAACGCACTCACTGATAGTTTGGGCACAGGGAAGCCCGACAATGGGGGACAAAGGGAACAGTTGCCCCGGGTCCAGGGACAGAAGGGACCCCGAATTTGGGTTCTCATTGCATTGTATATACTGGGTGAGTGGCCCTTTCAGATGACTTTGTCCCGGTCCCAGCCAAAGCTGTTAGTGGCCCTGGTTGGGCAAACATCATTGAGTTCAATGAGCGCCATGTTATTGAAAACAAAATACAAATTAAATATTGTATTGTTTTTTACCCCATGTTCCAGCCAACGTATGGAGTGACAGTTGAGTGAGAGGCTAGTAATTAAAACAAAATATGATTATTTAGTACTTCACATTCCGACATATTGACATAGGGGAAAATGTACAGGAGGTGAAAGATAGAAAAATTGGATGAACACTTGTAACATTCTACTTGTCTGTTGCTGTAGAACGTGGTGAGGTGAAGTGTTCTTTAACTTCAATGTTTTGGCGTACCGGTAATTCCCATTTTATGTACACATTTCACGTGACATTGCGTGGCCCGAGCACCACCATTTTAACATGAGGGGAAAATGGCTTAATGGTTAGAGAGCAGAGAGTTGCATGTTCTATCTAATCCCACCAGAAGCGATGAAAAGTCAGAACCTAGAAAATCTTTGTTCACTCTCTTACCAGTAGGAGATGTGTGGTGTCCTACGCCTGCATCTATGGCTGCAGTGTCCTTAGAGAAAGCAACTAGCCCCACATTGCTCCAGGGACTGCAGCCAATGTCTTATCTTCTGTAATGTAATCTAAGGTAATGTAATGTAATAAAGTGAAGTGAAAGCCCATTGGGAAATTCCAACTCCCATTGTCATTGTGACACAGCACTCCACAGCACACAAGTGAACACTGCACACTGCACACAACGAAATTGCATTTATGCCTCACCCGTGCAAGGGTGCAGCCCTCAGTGGCGCCCCATGGGGAGCAGTGCGGTGGGACGGTACCATGCTCAGGGTACCTCAGTCATGGAGGAGGATGGGGGAGAGCACTGGTTGATTACTACCCCCACCAACCTGGCGGGTCGGGAGTCGAACCGGCGACCTCTGGGATGCAAGTCTGACGCCCTAACCGCTCACCCATGACTGTAATGTAATGTAATATAATGTTATGTTATAAATCTTGTCCCTGAAGTGCTATGGAGTTGAGTGAATAAGTGTAAGTGTAATATAATCAGGTAGATGTTAATAGTAGTTAACTAGTAGATTTTAGTCTTACTAGCCAAACACACACTCACTAATGGCTCAAGATGCCCAGTGAGTTGGTCTTTTCGACCAGCCGAACAGAAAATTCATCATCATTTGGCCGGTTGGCTGGTGTTAATTTAGAGCATTGAATATAATGTAATGTAATATAAGTATATAATGTAAAGTAAGTGTAATGTAATGTAAAGCAAGTGTAATGTAGTGTAAGTGTAATGTAGTGTAAGTGTAATGTAATGTTATAAATCTGCAGTGCTATGAAGCTGAGTGAATAAGTGTAAGTGTAATTTAGTGTAATATAAGTGTAATATAATGTAAAGTAAGTGTAATGTAGTGTAAATGTAATGTTATAAATCCGCAGTGCTATGGAGCTTAGTGAGCGTAATATAATGTTAGTGTGGTGTAAGTGTATTGTAATGTTATAAATCTTGTCTCTGCAGTGCTATGGAGCTGAGTGAGCGTCGCGTGGCGGTGGGTCCCCAGCAGGGGGGGTGGGTGTTGGAGCGCGAGTCGCTGACCTGCATCCTGTGCCAGGAGGAACAGGAAGTGGTGGCCGACGGGCCCGCCATGGTCCTCACCGCCTGCGTACAGCGCTCCACCGTGCTCACGCAGAACAGTGGCACCGCCCTCTACACACCAGGTCAGTAGGTGGCTCCACCCTCTGCACACCAGTGATTTTCAACCTATGGGCCGGGGCCCACTTGTGGGCCCTGAAGGTATACCAAGCGGGCCTTGAAATAATATTCCAAAAATTATAATCACATTTTGGTGTGTGTTGCTGCTGATTTATGTGAGTTTTATTCGTAATCGGGTCAGAGGCGGGCCCCGAACATTTGTGACAATTTCGAGTGGGCCCCAAGTTGGAAAAGGTTGGGAACCCCTGCTCTACACAACATGTCAGTAGCAGTGTAACGGAGGCTAACTAGAGTTGGCTTGGAACGTTAGTAAACCTCCGTCCCTGAGCCTCACACAAGTGTCGATGCCGTTGGGCATGGGGGACTGGTCCTTTAGTCTAGCGGTGTCGTGCTGCTGTGCCTCCCATTGCCGAACCGCTGTAGTTGACGAGGTTGCAGGTTCGCGCCCCGAGGGGGACGAACAGGTGCAGGAAGACCACCGTCACACCACTGTGATATGATTGAATCAAGTCCAGTTGATTGAAAGCCCACGTTGGGAAACTCCCAACTTTCATTGTCATTGTGACGCAGCGCTCCACAGCACAAAATGCACAATGCACACAAGCGTGCGTGCATGATTCTATCTAACAGTGTAATCTGAGTCATTCAATAATTTCCATTCTTACACTTGCGTGAGTGTTTAGGGGCTACAGAGTTAAGGGCGGGTTATGCTTCCTACTTGTGCCACAGAGTGAGCTTGTCGCAGCCATGATGCAGTTAATTCTTGTTTATGCCCTGTTTTGAAGCACGGTATGCACGAGGTCATTCCACGCTGAAACTGCCTTCAATACAAAGAGTAAACTAGACGTGTCGGTTGTTTTTTAGCATCACAGACTCGACGAGAATGAAAATGAAACATTAAATCTTTATATCACGTGCATGTTTGATCGCACTGGCAGCCACAGTAGTAGTTTGGAACAAAGAAGTGGCTCATTTGTCGAGGACGAAGCGGAATGTTTCCTCGACCTCGGAACCACTGTTCAACTGTCCAAATAACTTCAGCGTCGTAACTTGCAAGCGCATGTGTTGTCTTCGGTTCGTGTAAATAAATCAAACAACAAAGCACGGGCAACTTATTTAATGAAGAGCTCACAGTCCGTAGACCGACGAAGGTTAGAACAAGGAAGTAGCGCTTGTTCTCTACTCGAGGACAGAGCAGGCTGGTCGAGAGGACCAATCAGAGACCTATTTTCGCCCTTTCACGCCGTCGCTCCCTGCGTCGAGACACAATTTTGGGGAGGTGCCCCAGAGTACCTGCGTGATGGGGGGGGCTTCACTACGTTAACTGCGCGGCTCACTGCATCATGATGCAGTGACGCTGATCTCGAGGCATAAACCACCCTTTATACAGTGATAGTGATGCATAACATGGTCGCCTCTACCTCAGTTCTGTAGACTGTAACAGCTATGGTACACAGTTTTTAATGTCAACGATTCAAACTAGACTGCCTGTGCAGTCGCCTTCGACTGCTTAAGGTATATCCCCGAAACGCGACGCTTCCAGTCCCCCATCATTCCTACCACTCCCGTCCACCATTTCGTAAACGTATATGATACATACAGACGTGACATGACGTGCATAGGCTTAAAACCAAACGACTATTGTGAAAATGAAGCAAAAAATGGGGCAAATGGTAATACTGTTTTAATGGTACCACATTAGGTACAGTGTAATAACCAGTGTAACAATATTTAATACAATGTAATTGTTTTACTTACATCATGTGTTTGTGCGTAAGTGGTATTACATGGTATTGCATATTGTTACACTGGTATTACACTATATTACATGGTATTGCATACTGTTACACTCGTTATTACACTGTACCTGATATTGCATATTGTTACACTGGTATTACACTAGTATTACATGGTATTAAATATTGTTACATTGGTTATTACACTGTACCTAATATGGTAGATTCACTGAAATGGTGAACCATTAAAATAAGGTGTTACCGGGCAAATCAATCCACCCAGTCAGAAGTTATGGGCCAAAAGAAAATTCCGCCATTTTGAAAGTGTTGTCTTCCAAACTCGAATCAGTTCATGAACCTACCCTAGAGCATTCACACACAAAATCTGGGACAAATCCATCCACCCGGTCAGTAGTTATGGGTCAAACAATAATCCGGCCATCTTGAATTCAGCCATCTTGAAAGTGTTGACCTCCAAACTCGAATCAATTCATGAACCTACCCTAGAGCATTCACACACCAAATCTGGGACAAATCCATCCACCCGGTCAGTAGTTATGGGCAAAACAATAATTCGGCCATCTTGAATTCAGCCATCTTGACAGTGTTGACCTCCAAACTCGAATCAGTTCATGGACCTACCCTAGAGCATTCACACACCAAATCTGGGACAAATCCATCCACCCGGTCAGAAGTTATGGACCAAACAAAAATTCGGCCATCTTGAATTCGGCCATCTTGAAAGTGTTGACCTCCCAACTCGAAGCAGTTCATGAACCTACCCTAGAGCATTCACACACCAAATCTGGGACAAATCCATCCACCCGGTCAGAAGTTATGGACCAAACAAAAATTCGGCCATCTTGAATTCGGCCATCTTGAAAGTGTTGACCTCCAAACTCGAATCAGTTCATGAACCTGCCCTAGAGCATTCACCCAAAAAATCTGGGACAAATCCAAACATCCGTTCAAAAGTTATCGCGTTAACACGAAACACCTTAGGCGGCGGCGGCGGTGGACGCGGCGGCGGCGGCGGCGGACGCGGACGCGGCGGTGGTGGAGACGGACGCGGCGGCGGCGGCGCACGCAAAACCATTACATGAACGACATGACGCTCCGCGTTTCGGGGATATAATAATCTGTCACTCAAATAATGACTGTGTGTGTGTGTGTGTGTGTGTGTTTGTGTGTGTGTGTGTGTGCGCTTGCATTTTTCTGTGTGGGTCCATGCGTGTCTGTGTGCGTCCATGCGTGTGTGTGTGTGCACGTGTGTCTGTGTGGGTCCATGCGTGTGTTTGTGTGCATGTATGTACTGTGTGTGTCCGTGCGTGCGTGTGTGTGTGTGTGTGTGTGTGTGTGTGTGTGTGTGTGTGTGTGTGTGTGTGTGTGTGTGTGTGTTCCAGATGACCACTACCCTCTCCTCATGCCCCCTGAGCTGGCCGTGGGAACTCACACTGGCAGCTGTGGCCACGTCATGCACGCCACCTGCTGGCAGAAGTGAGTTGTTATGTTGCTACACCTACAACACACACGTACAGTATACACGCACCATCCCTGCAACACAGACAGGGCCGGATTAATGCACAGGCTAGATATGGCTGCAGCCTAGGGCCTCCCACCTGCCAGGGGGCCCCTGATTGGCCAAAAGTGAATAATTGCAGAATTGTGACAGGATGCAATATTGCAGTTGGTAGACAAGTTATCATTCATTCCTTGCTCGTAATTATGACATGGTCTATGTAAATTTGTCACGAAATTTGCCTTTCGGGGGGGCCCCACAGCAACCTGTAGCCTAGGGGCCCCAGGCCATCTTATTCCGGCCCTGAACACAGATACACCAGCCTTACACTATACGCACCGGACCATTGCGCATATTCCCGCCAGCATTTTACGAGATCAGAGCGGAGCAGCCCACCTATTGAAACAGTCTCTGGAGTGATAATGCCAGTGAAGGCGTCAATAATTACCAATGTCTTTCATTGTATAATATCAATATGGGCAATTTCTACCATGTGGTTCAGTGGTGGGAGGTGCGTCGCTTAACATGTGGCCGCCCTGGGTTCAATTCTTGCCTGGCGACTTGTTAGAATGAAATGGTATGCCTTCACAAACATAGGCGTGCATTCACCTGTTATCACCTTTGATGTCACTTTGTTGCCAGCTTCATTTTCCATCAAGCAATAGGCCTGCAGTTAAATGTAGGCCTAGCCTACACCTTTAGGTCTAGATTTTACAGCATATAGCCAATAAAAAAAAACCTTGTCCTCGCAACCGCCTTGCAGACACTGACCCTTGGTTTTAAATTGCAAATACTCTCTGCAAAATGTTTTACCTATGCTTTTCTTTATCCTAAAATAATTTCTTCTGAAAGACAAAATAAAACACAGAGCTCCAGTGCAATTAGTTTATTTATACGCACCAAATGATTTTCAATGTCAGGACAAACTCTTTCTATGAACACTGTTTTGCGCAAGGCGGGCATAGAACGCGGACCGCTCATGTAGGGCGCTGCTGCGCTACCGCTCACCTACGGACGCTCGCACTACGTCTGCGATAAAAGCTGAATCTCAAAACGCATGCCCAACTCGCCAACATGATCGCATTTTCGACAATCGTTGATATGGACTTCCGCTGCACAATGTGCACGACCGCAACGCCAGCTTTGATTAGCACGGCTGAAGTGAACAGAGCTGATGCGCGGCTGATCATCAGTGGTGGAATGGCTTCAGCTCCAAGTTTAAGCTGCAGTTAGTTGAAACTCGGCTTTTGCACATAAGCGCCGCTGCATTCAGTGCCAATGATGGAATGGTCCTCTGGTTCAGGAATAAACCAGGTTGAGTTTAGAGGTAAATCATCTAATAGTAGAGCCTGGAGACCTCATTTTCTTTTTGGCTCTTCTATTAGAAGACTTACCTCTTAACTTAACCTGGTTTACTCCTGAACCAGCTTCTTAGTATAGGCCCCAGTCCAACACTATCCACAAGCGTTCTCTTTTCTGTCCACTCAAGCACAACACATCATATGAGGACATGATGAAAACCCAAGACATAGCAGAGAAGCAATACGGTCAATAATGAATGTCAGTGCTATCCAACTCCAGTACCAAGAGGTCAGAATGGAGAAATCACAGGGTTTTTTGAGGGCCACGTGAAATAAAAAGACACAAAGAAATATTTTGTCTTTCATTTAAATCTTTTTAATCATCCGTCACTGGGCCGCAGAGCATTACAAATGGACCTCAAGTTCAATACGCCGCTGTGTGTAGAGACTAGTGGGCCTGTGCATTGTCGGTATAATGTGCAAGTTGATCTGCATGTGGAATAACGTTCACTCTTCATACTCTTTGCTTGGGTGTTCCAAATTGAGGCGGATTTTAGAGACGTGTTTGAAAATTACTATGTTTAAGTTATGCTCACTGCCACCCACGTACAGTACAGAAGAACATGTATTTCCATGTGTCTTGTAGGTGGGAATCATGTAGTGAGCAGCGTAGCCACTAGAGGGCACTGTGTAATGTATTTTTTTTATCTCCAGCACAAACAGTTTGAGTCTGACTTATTGCCTTTGTCCTGTAGCAATGGGGTAGTTGTGCATATGTCAGTTGGGAGAGTAGAAGTCTGTTTTCTGTAGCTCTACTTTGAATAACTTGAATAAACCTTCAAAGAACAGCTACAGTGCTTCTAACCTCTCTAATGTCAGATACGCTTTTGTCCTGCACCTGGCCTCAGGGAGGTGGGATGTGCATACTTTTACTATGCATATGTGTGATACTTTAACTGTGCAAAAAGAAACCTGAGTTTGTTATTCAACAACCTCCTCAAGCTGCTCAAAGCTCCACTGACATAGCTAATGGAGACATAACTGACACCAGTTCACATCCACCTAAGACACCAGCCTGATATTAAACACATATGGTGTACACCAGTTCACATCCACCTATGACACCTGCCTGATATTAAACACATGTGGTGTTCTGTAGAGCTGACACCAGTTCACATCCACCTAAGACACCAGCCTAACCGCACGAATAGACCAGGCGCGATGCGATTCAAGCGACAGAGCGATACGCGCGATTGAAGCAACTACAGTATGTCCGTTACAAGCAGAAGGCAAAGCATTCAAACATTCCCATTGGCTGTGGTCACTGACCTCTATACAGTCATTGGCTGTTGCGGCTGGTCGCCGAACCGCGTCATAGAAAGTTGAAAGGATTTCAACTTCAAACTGTCGCTCTCGTCGCGCAAATCGCTCTAGTCTCCAGAATCGCTTTTGTTGTTCGACTCAATACAAAGTCAATTACTTCCGTCGCTCGCCTCGCTCTTGTCGCGGTAGGTGTATTTGTGCGGTAATATTAAACACATGTGGTATTCTGTAGACCTGACACCAGTTCACATCCTCCTAAGTCACCAGCCTAATATTAAACACATGTGGTGTTCTGTAGACCTGCTAGGGGTGCTGCAATTAGCTTGAATGCTCTGTGACATTTAACTGATGTTGGCTGCTGATTGTTGATTTGAATAAGACGAGTAAGTAAGATCTGAATAATACAGTATAGCCTGCATAAAATGAAGCTCATAAATGTTGGTATGGTATAACAGGTACTTTGAGGCTGTTCAGACGGCCATCCGGAGTCGTCTTCATGCGGAGATGATTATCGACCTGGAGAACGGGGAGTACCTGTGCCCCCTCTGCAAGTCGCTATGCAACACGGTCATCCCCCTCATCCCGCTGGACACCGCACCCCTCAACTAGTGAGTCACACACACACCTGCTCTTCATCCCTGAGGACTCTGGGGGGTATACAAGTGGATTCCAAAAAAGTTGGGACAGTTGGTATTTTGTGAGTAAAAGCAAAATGCTGCCAGTTTCAAAATATTCAATCCATGCGTAAGATCAGAGACAGTTTAGGTTGAGACGAGACAGTCGCCGCCATCTTGTTGACGCCTTCGGGGTGCTATTTCGCGATTAGTGAGACCAGATCTGAGAGTCAATGGGAAATATGAATGGGGAAACTGAGTACAGGTCGGGTGGGAACCCAGCGGTTGTGAAAACCATATGGTTGAAACCGCCGTGAAAAGTTGAGCAATCTAGACTGCTTGGTTGTGTCATGCGAGTCAAAATAATGCTTTTTAAACCACTTTTCTCACAGTTTTTTTGACACTGCGCAGGCGCAGTAGTTCCACAACGGCACGAGAGTGACAGCTTTTCACAACTGAGCATGCACAACAATTCGTGTGCGCCGATGCAGCTAGATGATTGGATGAAT
Organism: Engraulis encrasicolus; assembly: GCF_034702125.1. Taxonomy (NCBI): domain Eukaryota; kingdom Metazoa; phylum Chordata; class Actinopteri; order Clupeiformes; family Engraulidae; genus Engraulis; species Engraulis encrasicolus. The sequence goes on along the minus strand of NC_085863.1, from coordinate 13,827,682 downwards.
GGCAAAGCAGCTCAGCAGGCAGTTGGTTCTTGTTGCCAGAAAGGGCGGAGATGTGCGGGTAGACGCCAAATTTGCGTTACCAATCTTCACCGTTAATTTCTATGGACACCTAACGATTCTGACATATCTCCCCTTCCTAAAAAAATCTCTGGTAAGATGCACATTAAAATGATGTCGGGGGGCCAGATCAGATGGCCTCAAGGCAAGTGCCGTACAGTAAATGGCCCTCGAGACACACAGCAGGTTCCCCACCCTTGGACTAATGGCTCGTTCTTTTGAAACTCGATTGTCGGAAACTCCGAATTCCGCCTCGGAAAAGTGCAAAAGAAAGGGTACTCAAATCGGGGTTCCGAAACACAAACTCGGAGCGCTTCTGTGTACTGAGTTTGTTTAACATTAGTGTTTTCAGACGTTTGTATTGTCCCCAGCTGTTCCAATAGAATGCATTTACAACGGGTCGGGAGAACAACCTCGGATCTACCAACGGCCGAGTTTCAAAAGAATGAGCCATAAAGGCTCAGGCAAGTGTAATGTAATCTTGTCTTGTCCTCTAGTCTATTCCCCATCTGTGGCCTCTCCTCTAAAGCACTTTTCTCCCTCAAAGTCCTTAACCCTGGCTGTTACCCAGCCTACACACTTCCTCTCCATTATTCCTCCCCGGCCCGCAGTGGCAGTGCAGTGGTACAGTAGTCTGTCTGGGTTTGCTTCCGATGACATGGTTGAGTTTTAGCCAGACCGTTCAGTCATATGACACATGTGAGTGAGTGGTGAGGTCGACTTTTTGTGCTATATTTAAGATGTAGAGTGCGGCAGACTGATAGCCAGGCAGGCACACTGACTGAATATGTCATGAGCAAACAATGTTGCAAACAAAGAATATGTTTATCATTGACAAATTGGTACAGTAAGTGTGTATTGTCAAATGTAAAGTTTAAAGATGCACTGTGTAGAATAGTGGCCAGCATGGGCGTAATTTTAGGGGGGGATGGTGGGGACATGTCCATACCACTTTTCAGATAAACCTAGCTTGTTCCCACCACTGTTTCACAAATATAATGCAAAAACAGCATAACCGGACAATTTGCCATTAAAATGTCCCCACCACTTTTCGAACCAAACCTACACCTTTGGTGGCCAGCGCGGAGAACCTGGAGAATAGCCACCTTGTATGTATGTATGTATGTACAGTATGGATGAAAAGTGCAATTTTCTCAGTCATAATGAAAACGAAGTTAATGGTGGTGGTAAGTATTCGTGACAAAGGCAACATTTGTGACAGGGCAGCATAAAGTCTGGAAATCCACTACTAACTAAGTATTACACAATGCACCTTTATCTAGAGTCTGTATTTGCACCATAGCTCTTTTCTCTGACCAAGTGTTAAAGGTTTTGAACTTTTCAAAATGTATTGATGTGACCAAACTTATTTATTTATTTATGTATTTATTTAATTATTTATTGTTGATTTTCAAGTGAATTTTATTTCCCCTACTGGCCATGAGATAGCCGTAGTTGCTCAATTTGCCATAAATGCAAACAAACAAATGAACAAACTTACCAAGTGTGATCTTCTGCTCTAAGGGGTTAAGTAGAGTCTGTATGTGCAGCACCATAGCTCTTTCATCTGACCAAGTGTGGTGATCTTCTGCCCCCCGCCCCCCAGTGAGAGCGCCCAGATGGTGGGTCAACACCTCACCTTCCAGCGCTGGTTCCAGATCATCCTCGCCCGCATCAAGGGGCTCACGGCTACTACACCGGAAGCGGGTGAGTATGGTAGAATACAATACAATACAATACAATACAATACAATACAATACAACAACAATAACAACATGTATTTATATAGCGCGGTATGACCACAATGAAGTTTTCTCAAAGCGCTTTCCAAATACACACACGTTCCCACATTCACACGGCAGCTCTGAAGGCTGCTGTACAGCGCCAATTGTCCGGGGTTCATGTGAGAGTGCACACAAAGACAATGCAATACAATACAATGGCTTGCATGGCTTTTATTTTCACCACACACATGCACAAAGAGGGCTATACATACGCACAGAGATATTGAAGTAGGGTAGAATACAATCCAATCCAATAAAATGGCTTGTATGTCTTTTCTGCATCACATTAGCTGACGCTTTCATCCAAAGGGACTTACAGTTGCTTTAATAATTACAGGGTATTGGTTACTCTGCTGGTGACCCTTGAGCAGTGTGGGGTTACGTGTAGGGACACATACACGCGAATTTGCGAACTTTGCCATTCATTCCTATGAGAGAGGCGAAGGCAGGCGAAGGCAAGCGAACAGGAGCCAAGCAAAGCGAAATTCTTAAAGAAAGTTTAATGTTATGAGGAGCAAATTCGCCTGCCGAGGCCCAATCAAATCAACAACATAACTGTTCCATTCCATTTGATTCGCCGCGACGACCTGATGACGGTTGGATTTCGCCTCTCTTCGCTTCGCTCGCTTCGCCTCCTATGTGTCCCTACCGTTACGTGTAGGTGCCTCGCTCAAGGGCACCTCATCCATGGAGTTGACCAGTAGGCCACGGCTGCCCCTGCAGTTATTGTCACTATGTACATGCACAGTGAAATCGAAGTATCTAAATCATCAGTACAACACGTGATCTACTGTATTTACGACAAAAAATAGCAATACATTCTCACTTTTGTTGTGTATTGCTGTAGCCTAGAAATCTAGACGCCCATAGTGGCCGCAAATTGAATTTTCTAGCTGTAGGGGTTTAGCTCGTTAGTAATGCTGCATTGTCTATTGTCAATATTAGCTCGATTTATCCATATTCAGTATTCTACATTTTTAAGCCATAAGTTGTAAGCAGAGACTAAAGTACTCCATGTTGTGTTTTTTGTGACAGAGGAGCACACCGGGAGCTCGGTGGACCCGGAGACATTCGGAATGGGACAAGCAGAGTTCCGATCCATCCTCAGCTTCGGTGTGCGGGAGCCGTGAGTTCTGCGATACTAATCTCAACTTTAAAACGCTCTCATGCCCACCAACACCTTACGTCTTACACCTGACTACTCTCACCCCCATCATCATACAAACGCCCACACCCACTAACTCTCACCCCCATTATCATACAAGCACCCGCACGGTCCCCACTAACTCTCACAACCACCATCATGCAACAAATGCAGAGAATTCATTCTTGCAGAGAATTTGATGCCAGCTTGCTGTGTCTTTTCAGGCTGATTTTTATTTAGTAACACTGTTTCCCTTTTTCTGTAAACCCATTTCTTCTAGGACCATCTAAACACATTCACTATAACGCATTCATAAAATTTAATCACAATTGATGTAGGTTATCTCAACTACTTAAACATATTTGTGACTATAAACAAGTAGAATAATTCATTATTAGCTTTTACAAACAGAAAAGTCTTGACCTTTTCCATCTCGATGGAATCAGTCACAAGGCCGTTATAATGTCTCCTAACTATTATGAATTGGTTGATGGGGTTTTATGAAGACTGGATTCGCAATTATCATTCCTAATCTTTTTGCCTTCCGATTGTTTTTTGTTTTTTTTTGTCAGAATGAATTTTAAAATCAAAACACCAGCACGCTAAACTCCCCACATTTGGGCTTGCATACCCATGGGGACCCAAGTTTGAGTCCGGCCGGGGTCATTTCCCAGCCCTACCCCATCTCTCTTTCCCACTTGATACCTGTCAACTCTTCACTATCACTATCAAACAAAGACATAAAAAGCCCCCTTCAAAATAAGTATTAAAAAACGAGAACATCCCAGGTGTTGCCATTTTCCATGTTGTCTCTGTGTGTTTTCTCCAGGCGCAAGTTCTCGGACAGCATTCTGCAGATGGTGCAGGTATGCGGCACCACCATCCATCGAGTTGGCCTGCAAGCGCCGCCCAATGAGCAGTGTCCGCACGTGCCCGTGATGTCATGGAACACCTGCGCCTACACCATACAGGCTACAGGTCTGGACACACACCTTCCTCCACTCCTCATTTTGCTCACTGCTGCTGACTAACTCACTTTGTCTTTTTTGTTCGGTTTTTTTTGTCTCATAATCATGGTTTTGTGTTTGATGTTTCTTCTTTCCAGAGAATATGTTACAGGAGGAGGGGAAGGCACTGTTTGGTTCCCTGCAGAACAGACAGGTATGATCTCTTAATTGTAGCCCTTGTGTTTATCACTATGGACCACGGGTGTGCTGCTTGCTTGCATGTGTTAAACTTGTAAACTTGCGTAGATAAGCATATGAGTGTGTGCTTCTAATGTGTATGTACGGATAGGTGGTGATTATATGTTGGGAGTTGCTTTCAGAGTTGAAGAGTTTTTGCTGCGTTGAAAGAGAAGATTAAAGTTGACTAGAGAGCAAATAGTGTGTAGGCTGAGATAGATGGCAAGCCAATTAGGTTTATTAGAAGCCTCCAGCTTCAGCTCAGAAGAGAAAAACACACCATGAGACTGACATTTAGATTAGTGTTTCTCAATGGGGGCGGTACAGCCTCCCAGGGGGAGTTGGAGAGCTCTAGGGGGGCGTTGAGAAGCATACAGTTGAGAGGGGGCCGTGCTCAGTTGCCATTGGGGGGGCATTAATCCATGTGATTTTTTAATAATAAGGAGGGCGTTGTCAGCATTATGATGACGTCTAGTGGGCGTTGGGATGCTTGTGATGACGCCAAGGGGGTGTTTCTTCAAAAAAGGTTGAGAACCACTGATTTAGATTCATATTCAAAGGATCAAAAAGGTTTAACATTCCACACACAGCTCAGGTCAGGTGCTGGTTGACTACAGGTGACAATTAAAGACAGAAAGTAGGTTAATTGAGTTTTTGCTGCGTTGAAAGAGAAGATTAAAGTTGACTAGAGAGCAAATAGTGTGTAGGCTGAGATAGATGGCAGGCCAATTAGGCTTATTAGAAGCCTCCATCTTTAGTGCAGAAGAGGAAAAACACACCATGAGACTAACATTTAGATTAAAGGATAACTCCAGCCAATTTCAACATGCAGTTGTAATGCTCACACTACCCTGGACTTGTCAGTACCTGAGATTTATTTTATTTTATTTTTTTCAGCCTTTTCCGAGATCCCTGTCATTGTAATGGGGCCAGGTGTTTGTTTACATTTTAAAAAAAAACTAACATTTTTATTTATTCCCAAAAACATCCAAAAGGTTATGCAACATCAGCAGACAACTAGCAAACAACGATACGAGTAGGCAAAATGTAAACGAAATCTGCCCCCATTAGAATAGCTCATATCTTGGAAAGGGCTAAGCCAAAAAATGCATCATCACCAGGTCCTGACAAGTCAAGGGTAGCTTGAGCAATACAACAGTATATTGAAATTGGCATGAGTGCTCCTTTAGGATTTAAAGGATCAAAAATATTTAAAATTCCATGCAGAGCTCAGGTCAGGTGCTGGTTGACTGCAGGTGACAATTAAAAGAAAGTAGGTTAATTGTACAGATTATAGAATTTCAGAACAAAAAAAGAAGGTTGACTTTACTGATGACAGGTTACAGAACTGCTTGACTTGACAGATTTTATTCAGACTGAAGGAAGTGTTTCGTCTCCAACAAGAAACTGCAGTAAAACTGATTTTGTGTTCAATTTAGTGTTCAAGTAAAATATATGAAGACTTATTTAGCAGTGATCTTAAAAACATGTCCTTAACATTTTATAGTGGCAAGGTGTTGTGCCAAATGGCAGAAATTGTTTCTTGATTGGAGTCTCTGTACTCTACCAGTTAGCAGTTAGTGGTGTGTGGATTGCCTATTTGAATCATTGCATGTACTGCACACTCTCACTCTCTGTACCTCTCTCTCTCCTCTCCTCTTTCTCTCCTCTCTCTCTCCTCTCCTCTCTCTCCTCTCCTCTTCTCTTCTCTTCTCTTCTCTTCTCTTCTCTTCTCTTCTCTTCTCTTCTCTTCTCTTCTCTTCTCTTCTCTTCCCTTCTCTTCTCTTCTCTTCTCTTTTCTTCTCTTCTCTTCTCTTCTCTTCTCTTCTCTTCCCTTCTCTTCTCTTCTCTTCTCTTCTCTTCTCTTCTCTTCTCTTCTCTTCTCTTCTCTTCTCTTCTCTTCTCTTCTCTTCTCTTCTCTTCTCTCTCCTGTGCTTCAGTTGGCAGGCCTGAAGGCTGTAGTCCAGTTCTCGGCGACCCAGAGAGTAATAAGCACCCAGGCTGTGGTGCAGAAGCATTTTACTAACATGCTGGCAGGTACGTACGTGTGATCACCGGACAGTTCAATTTTCATTCTTGGCATTCTGGAACACAAAAATGTTCTCGAACATGGAAAACTATTCTGACTGCGACGCGCTGAAATATGACCATATTCCATGGAATTTTCCAAATTCTTTGTCAACCCTTTCCAAAAATCCTCTGTCTCTCAGTTTATCATCAATCAAACATCTTGAAAGTAAGACAAAAGAAGACACCTCAAAGAGAGTATGAGCAATTTGCAGTTTGCTGGCGCACTGTATTCACCATTCAGCATTACCTGAACATTTTTTTATCCTTCATCCATCATCCTTTTTCCTCACCAGTGATACCAGAGATATTCTATAGAGATATGGCAACATAATAGGTTTCTATGGGCACCTAACATGACCAGGTTCCGGTCTGCCTAAAGGGGCGTGTCATAATGCTCCTACAATGAATAGAACAGTCCTTAGGTCTGCCTAGGTCTGCCTAAGGGGGGCCATAATAGAACCAGGAAACAATGGGGCAATGGAACCTCTCTCTCTCTACTCTCTCTGGTGATACTATGTACATGTCCCTGATTGAACTAGTTAATAAGAAAGTAATAAGTAATTAGAACTCATGTTGTAGTTATGTAGTAATTATGATGTCCTCCTCTTGTAGTGCTGGTGCCCGTTCCTGATGCCAAGGAATCTCAGTCTATTCTTGAAGTGGACTGTTTTCACCTCTTGGTAAGTTTGCAAATGTGTGTCAGGCGGGTCTCAAAAGGCAGTCGACTAAATGATAGGGATGAGTAAAGAAAAACGTTTTTCCACAAGTTGTTCCTTTCTACGTCGTGTGCTATACTTGACGGCAGTGCCAGCAGACGTTTGAGAGATGAGAGAGTGCAGTTGTATTTGGCAGAAGGGACAGTTATGGACCATTTGAGGTATCCTGGCAACCGTTTTTGTAGGCCCGCACATACTGCCTGAGACGCTACATTGATTTTTGCATTCAAGTCGGTCAGCTAACCTGCCCTGTTCTCAGCTCTTAGTGGTCACTTCGGAAAATCCGAAAACCAGTGAAACATGAACAGTATGCGCACGTCGCTGGAATTAGTGGTCTGATCGGTTGTAGATCTATACAGCATAGGCACAGAAGCGTTGGAGAGACACCCGTTTATCCCACCTCTGAGAACATCCTGTCCACAGGAGGCCTGCCTGCCTGCCTGCCTGCCAGGCTGGCTGTGATCTCGGTGTGACAGCCAGCTAGGAAGCCAGGGTACATTTCATGCGCACATGGACAATTTCCTGCCAGTGATGTGTTGAATACATACAGGATGTACCGTGTGCTCAAAGGCTATATCTGATTATTTAGCAATTTAGATTAGATTCAGATGTGGTTTAACTTTTGTTTAAAACTGTTGACTCTATCATTCTATCATTATACTCAGGGCTCTAAAGTAACTTTTTTCATCATTAGCCAAAATGGCTAGTAGATGTTACTCTTACAAGTCAAACACACACTCACTCACTAATGGGACATTAATTGGCTTGTAATGTAAGTTGGTCTTTTCTACCAGCCAAACGTTTTAGTAGTTTAAGAGTGTTATTGGAGTGTTGTATTTTAACTCTTACATGTTCTAATACTCTTCTCTACTCTCCTCTCCTCTCCTCTCCTCTCCTCTCCTCTCCTCTCCTCTACTCTACTCTACTCTACTCTACTCTACTCTACTCTACTCTACTCTACTCTACTCTACTCTACTCTACTCTACTCTACTCTACTCTACTCTGTTCTGCTCTACTCCGCTCTACTCCTACTCTACTCTTCTCTACTCCACTCTACTGTCCTGTCTCTTCTCTCCTCAGGTGGGCCTGGTTCTGGCGGTGCCCTCCTTGTACCAGGAGGAGTCTGTGGACCTGCTGCCCTCCCCCATCAGCACGGCCTACAACCACCTGCACCTGCTGCACCTCCTCACCATGGCACACATGCTGCAGATCATGCTCTCCTCGCAAGGTCAGCCACACAGTACACTCATAGGCACTATACACACATGTAGTATAGACATAGCCTGATTATCATCGACTTTCAAGTCTCTTCGAGACTTGGTCTGACCAAGAGCATTACAATTAACATTTCCCAAACAGCATTTCCCAACTGGCCTCCCTTGGTTTGCTAATGATTGTTTGCTTCCCAACAAAGTGGTAGGAGTTCCCGTATTTGCAGGAACTCAGAAAGTACTTGCATTGACTCTTGACCTGACTGGTAGCAACGCTGAAGCTGTTGCGTCACTAGGAGGGCACGGCCTGGCTAGTACACTGTGTGCAGAATTATTAAGCCTGGCTCAAACTACACGACTATCGCGCCGATTCTCGGCTGAAAACCCCCCTCACGACAATCACTGGAACGTTACCTCCCAGGACCATCGCAAGCGATTGTTGGGAAAGATTTCCTCGTCGTGAGCGACGTTCCAAGATAGAACTTTGGCAGCTCAAAGAGTCGCCGATCGCAAGTCGTAGAAATCAAACAGTGTTTGATATTTGCGACTGGAAATAGAACGTCGGGCATTGTCTCGGTGGCTGCGAGCAGCGACAAGATTGACAGTTGCGATTGTCTTCTAGTGTGCGGTGCACCTCGACGCCAAAATCGGACACACAATCGCTAGTCGTGTAGTTTGAGCCTGGCTTTAGGCAAACATGTTTTTTGACCATATTGTCCATTATATGCATATTTTCCGCCACCAACCTCTATGGACATGAACACCTATTGGATTTAAGCATTCCAGGTCATGCATATTGGTATAATAAGAGACAGTGTGATCGGAGGGGCCCAATACCCTATATCAGGGCAAAATTAGTGTGCATAATTATTAGGCAACTTTGTTTTCCTCTGGGAAAATAGGCCACAAAGGAGATCTAACAAACTCTGAAAAGTCTATAAACAATTTTGAAGTCTTCCAGAGGGATGTGGCTGTCTTGAAATTGCCCAGATATTGGTCATATCCGTCTAATGCACCGTTACGAAGTCATCAGTGTCACATGCATTGTGCTCACAAAGTAACTGCCGGATTGAGAAGAATTGAAGGTCAAACTATCACAAAATGATTACCCTGCAGTGCTGTTATATCCCAGAACTGAAACCTACATCGTGTGTCCACAAGAACATTGTATTCAGCACTCAGAGACATGACCAAGGTAAAACAGGTTGAAACCTGAAGACCACTCAACAAGAAATGCAGTCAAGACTGGGTCAAGAAAGGTCTTTAGACAATTTTGTCAATGGTTTTATGAACTTGTGAAAGTGACTATTAATGTACCAGATCGATGAGCCCATGGCTAGATCGGTAATGTGCACACTCAGATGAGTTCCTGAGTTCTACTCAAATGCCAGCAGAATACTGCATAAATACCATTGTCTTCTTGAAAGTTGCAAACTTTTCCCTCACAGATACAGCTATGGGCTCATCCACCCTGTCTGTCAATAGTCACTTTCACTAGTCCATAATACCTTTAAAAACTCTGTCCTAGGGTATTTCTTGACCCAGTCTTGACTTCTTAACTTGTTAAATGGTTGTCTGGTTTCATCCCTTCTTACCTTTGCTATGTCTCTGAGTGCTCAACAACCTGTTCTTCTGGACACCTGATGTAAGTTTGCATTCTGGAATATGATAGCACTGCAGGGTAATAATTTTCTTGTAGTTTCACCTTAAATTCTTCAAATTTTTGGCAGTGACATTTCATGTGAGACTGATGACTTTGCAACGGTGCATTTGATACTTCTGTGCTAACGTTACCAACGTCTTGCCAATTTCAAGAGAGCCACATCCCTCTGGAAGACTTCAAAATTGTTTATAGACTTTTCAGAGTTTGTTAGATCTATTTTGTGGCCCATTTTCCCAGGAGAAAGCAAAGTTGCCTAATAATTATGCACACCGGATATTGGGTGTTGGGCTCCTTTGATCACACCCCCATCTTATTATACACATATGCATGATCTGGAATGCTTAAATCCAATAGGTTTTCATGTTCATAAAGGTTGGTGGCAGAAAATACGCATAAAATGGACAATATAGTCAAAAAAAACATGTTTGCCTAATAATTCTGCACACAGTGTATAGACACTCATAGGCGGTATACACACATGTAGTATAGTAGTATACACACTCATAGGCAGTATACACTCATGTAGTATACACACTCATAGGCAGTATACACAGATGTAGTATACACACTCATAGGCAGTATAGGCAGTATACACACATGTAGTATACTCACTCATAGGCAGTATGCACACATGTAGTATAGGCACATGCCATCAGGAAAACAGACCGCACAAGGTCACGCATACAGGCAGACACTCACAGGCAGTATACATACATGTAGTATACACACAGTGTACATGCATGTAGTATGGTCAGTCCATCAAGAAAACAGAATATGCAAGTTATGTTCTCCTTCTCACAAGGTGCACTGTACATACCATAGACAGATGGTGCCATATATAGACAGATTTACTGACATATGGAATACAAAAACACTGTGTACAAATAATGGTCTCGGCCCTGCCGTGGCCAACCATTAGGGCACTCGTCTGCCATGCGGCTGACCCGGGTTCGATTCCCGGCCTGGGTCATTTGCCAACCCCTCTCCGTCTCTCTCCCCACTCGCTTCCTGTCCACCTCTCATACTGTCCTGTCAATGAAGTCAAAAAAATGGATGATTTGTGACTGGCATCCAAAAACAATGTAACACTACATTTAAATAGAGATGGGAAGATTTCACATCCTTACCGGTACATTGCAGAGAAAGAAACTTCTTGGACTTCTTGTTCCATCTTGTGCATCCAAAAGCACATTGTACAAATCATATTGTCCTTACATTGACCGCACCACACGCACACTGAAACATTTACATAATATAGTATTGGTACACTGGTGCTGCAAATCACGCTGTCATCACAAATCCCTCAGTGTATGCAGACATGGATTTTGGATTGCTACTATCCATCCATAAGCAATGTTGCGCTGCATTACTATATGGCGACTGAGAGAACTCATTACACATTACAGCCCACTAGCCTCTCCAAATAACTTTTTTTTTTGTAAGTATTGTTTTGAGCTTTTTGGCCTTTATTGTTATAGGACAGTGTGAGAGTAGACAGGAAATGATTGGGAGAGAGAGATGGGGCAGGGCTGGGAAATTACCCTGGCCGGACTCGAACTGGGGTCCCCGTAGGCAATGTAAGCCAAAATGTGGGTGGCTTAGCGCACTGCGCCACAGCACCCCCCCTTCCAATCAAACTTTCATTCATTTGAAATGTTGCTGAAATCTTTACGATCTATTCCTTGGCTGAATTGTGCATGTTCGCCCTGAAGATGTTTTTGTCTTGCTAGGTCTTTTAAAAACATAGTGATAATAGAATCTAAATAAACAAATTGTCAAAAACTAACCTTTAGTGGCATGTGTTGGAATGTGTTTGCATTCAAATCAAGTTATTAAGTGTTCAAACTTTCTTTCTAATTTGCAACTTTAAAGCTTACAACCTCACACTGGCTACGTTTACATGAGACATTTAATTCAGAATTAACCCACTTTAATTCTGAATAAAGCTTAATTCGTTTGGAAAACGTCATGTAAACACTTCACAATTCGGAATTAAATGAAAGATCAAAGCAAACTCAACGGAACTATTTAATTCTGAATTATTCATTCTGATTTTTTTTTTTTTTAAATCATCATATTAACGTAGGGATTGAGTAAATTGACATGTATGAACATTATTTTATTTTTTTGCTGGTGAATATCCATGCTTTTTCTTTTCATTTCTTGTGTTGATCCAAGTCCGAGTGTGATGTTATAATTCCTTTTGTATTGTGTGCAGATGCGGTCGGCGTTGAGGGTACAAAGGGCGAGGAGGCTGAGTCTGCTGCCTCTGTGTACTCCAGCGTGGTCCAGCACACGCCAGGGTGAGTCCCAATGCACTTCCAATTAAGGTTGCAGCAGCAGCAGCAGCAGCAGCAGCAGCAGCAGCAGCGCGTAGCGTACCGACCGACTCCAAGATGTGCTTGGTTGGGTTTAAAGGGTCGTCCACTAAAACAGTAGTTAACTTCAAGGCCTCATTACGTTTCCCTTGGCAGCCGATGCCCGTCCAAAGCGACTCACAGTTATTTTAGGTGCCTGTTTAAGGTCCAGGCCTTGTAACAACGTGGTTGGGTTTGGGTGCCTTGCTCAAGGCCACTTTGGGCCATGCGATGAGGGTGTAGGAGATTATGGATGAGGCCAGGGCGTACAAGACCAAGACCACCCACACATCTACTACAGTACGCGTGGGAATAGAACCTCTAACCTTCTGCTCCCAAGACCAACTCTCTAACCGTTACGCAACAGCGGCCTCGTTGTGTGCGACACTGGTTGTTTTCAGAATTTCTCAGGGTTTTCCTGGCTCTCGCAGTCTCGAAAAACAGTCATTTCATTCCCTGTGTTCTCTCCATTCCCTCCCAGTTTAAGAGCGGACCTTTCGGGCTGTGCGGTGGTGGAGTGTGTGAGGAAAGGCGTTCTCCCGTTCCTGCGATGTGCTGCGCTGCTCTTCAACTGCCTTACAGGAGTACAGCCCCCAGAGGAGCTGCTGGAGAGGACAGGTGATGTAGCCAGATATCAACACTACAGTACAGTACAGTACAGTGACTGTAGCTGTAGCTGTAGCTGTGGCCAGTGTTGCCAGATGTGTCTGACCAAAACTCTCAAAAAAAAACTTCTCAAAAACCGCCAAATTCTGCTAAATTCCGCCCAAATTCAACAAATTACATTGACTTCTATGGGCCAAAAATGGCTGCAAAAAAACGCCAATTGGCCAATTTTTCCCATTTTTACCCGCAGACGCTCATCCAAAGTAGCCCAATTGGGCGGGCACCCGCCCAATCTGGCAACACTGGCTGTGGCTGGTCAACATCCATGTCACTGGCCCTGTTCGTAATGGCGCATTGCTACTTTTGTTGTGCAGCGAGCGTGCACACTTTGCCATTTCAATGCATTCTGGGTTTTGTTTCTCGAAAGCGTAGTTGCTAACCTGTTAGCAACTTGGGTAGTTGCCAATGGGAAATTGCATTGCAAAAAAACAAAGTAGCTACCATCATTAGCAACTAGGTTTGGATAAATGCACCCCTGGTTTGCAGCCATCTCAAACACAGCCATTGTTCCATGAGGGGCAGTAAAATTTATATCTTGATGTGAAGGTAGAGAAAGGCTAGCAGAACCAACTCAAGGCTCCCAGGGGCTTAGTTATATCTGAAGCAGATGCATGGTGCATTAGAAGCAGCTGCTCTGTGAACTAGTGTATGATGATGATGATGATGATCACATCTTATTGAAGATGAGATATGTGTTTTGACTACTACTGTGCAGTTGATAAGAATAAAACTCTTAATCAGTGTTTCCCAATCAGATAGATGTGGACCATTAGGGGTACACAAGCACACTGGCAGGCTTATGATGACGTCGGGGGGATTTGTGTTGACGTCAAAGGGGCGTTTGTAAGTGAAAGCCCATTGGGAAATTCCAACTCCCATTGTCATTGTGACACAGCACTCCACAGCACACAAGTGAACACTGTACACTGCACACAATGAAATTGCATTTATGCCTCACCCGTGCAAGGGGGCAGCCCTCAGTGGCGCCCCATGGGGAGCAGTGCGGTGGGACGGTACCATGCTCGGGTTCCTCAGTCATGGAGGAGGATGGGGGAGAGCACTGGTTGATTACTCCCCCCACCAACCTGGCAGGTCGGGAGTCGAACCGGCAACCTCTGGGATGCAAGTCTGACGCCCTAACCGCTCACCCATGACTGCCCGTAGGGGGTACGCGAGACAAGAAAGCTTGGGAGACACTGCTCTACATCTTGGTTGTTCATAAATTAAAAGCCCTTTATACACAGTAGTAGACCAGGCCAGCACACCATTATAAAAAAACAAAAAACAGAACAGGACAGAATACATATACAAGTAATATATACAAGTAATAAAATAACATCTTTATAACTTGTCTTAATGATCTGTATACAGTTACTGCGGAGGATGAACTGGAGGCGTTGTGCTGTTACCTGGCTCTGCCCACCAACCTGTTTCAGCTGTTCCACAATCACAAGGACATGGTGGAACCCCTGATGAAGAGGTACGGTACTTACAACGTTCAAATGAGTAGATATGTGCACCACAATCCCACCCCATGGGTCAGGTGCAGGAAAATAAACGCGTAAATCCAAGTAGAGTGTAATAGAGTCTGCAACACTGCTCGTCTTCAGTGGTGAATTTAAAGGGGTATGCCACTATTTTGGGGCTTAATACAGTTAAATCATTGGCTTGGGTTTACAAAGGTGGTAAAGTGTCTTATTTTTCATGTTATCCATTGTAGCATGCTACACGGATCCATTGACTTTCACTAGCTTAGCGACATATTCCCTCTTTTAACCTGTCTTAAAGCAAGACAACGCTTAACATGAAAAATAAGACACTTTACCACCTTTATAAACCCCAGCCAACGATTTTAACTGTTTTAAGCCCCAAAATAGTGGCATACACCTTTAATAGCAAGAGTGCAACGTTTCGACCCTCAGGTCTTCATCAGGCCAAGGTGCTTACAGTACATACAGTACAACGCCCATACACTTAAGAGAAAGAGGCAGTATTACCTGAGAGAGTAGAGAGAGAGAGAGGTTCCATTGGCCCATTGTTTCCGGGTTCTATTATTGCAAGGGGGAGAGGGGGAAATCCCCCTTTAGGCAGACGTAAGGACTGTTCTATTCAATGCTAGGATTATTATGACACGCCCCTTTAGGCAGACCGGAACCTGGTCATGTTAGGTGCCCATAGCAACCTATTACATTGGCATATCTCTATATACTTAAAGAATTTCTGGTATTACTGTCCTCCTGACTAGTCCTGCCATTCTGCCTATACACTGTAACCGCATGTTAAAGTTTAATGTGTATGACTCATGAGTGACCTACCAATAAAGCGGTACTTGCCATGCCTATACTGACCACTTAACACAAAGTAAATAGAGTGTATCCATGCAGGCTCGCCTACAGGGAAGGACACAGGGGTATGTTGTCCCGGACCCAGGGAGATAGGGGGCCCAGAATTGATTCCCCATTACATTGTATGTATTGGATAGGGGGCCCTTTCAGATTACTTTGTCCTGGATCCAGCAAAAGTTTTCAGCAGCCCTGTATCCATACAGTACACTGGCACTCACATGTACAGCTCCACTGTCCACTTGGACATGATGGAGCCCCTCTCCTCATAAAGAGGTACTTGCCAAACTCAAACACGGGGCAACATGGCCATGCACGACCTGCCTGGCATGGACAACGATTCCCATCTACACTATCTGTTGGTTTACTTGTGCCTTGCTTGCCACTCATACAGTAAAGAGGTGCTTTTCAAATTCCACCGCAGACGTGTCCACACACACACACACACACTCATGTTCACATACTGTACATGTTTAAACTGTACATGTGGGCTTAAATTTTCAGCACATTTTCTGTTTCAGGTGGTGTGGGCATCCAGCAATTTCGAAAGCATTAATTGGTCAACTACAAGCCATAAGGTGAGCTTCTCATCCTAACGAATAATGACACAATACAACACAAATATTGGTAGCACTTTAGCATAGCTACCTATTCACAGCTTTATCAACATCCCCCAAAAACACAAAAAACAAAATGTTTGTAAATGAGTAATAACCAAACTACAACTGCACATCGAGTGGGAATCAACTTCTACTGTGAGTTTTATGTCGTTTCATGCCTTCTGGTTTATGGAGGAGGAACTTCCAGGACCGATGCGACTGCTGTGTCTGCTGTGTTAACATAGTATTTTTTTCAACATTTTGTTGATAATTAGTTAATTATTTATAAAGTGTTTATAAAGCAGTGAATAGGTAGTTATTCTAAAGTGTTACCCAAATATGAATCCAGCCCTCATGATTAACAAGTGCTGATGGTATGCAGGTATCCACGGAAGCGGAATCAACTAATCGACCTTCCAGAGGACTACAGTGTGCTGCTAAACCAGGCCAGTCACTTTAAGTAAGTCACAGCACTTTTGATAATAAATGATAAATGGACTGCGTTTCTATACCGTCTAGCACTCAAAGCGCTTTACATTGGATGCCTCACATTTACACTCCCTTTTCACACACCAGATTTTGTAGATTTATGGCCATAGAGATCAATGCAATTTGGTTCAAATTGGGCGGGATTTAGTGCCTCCGGGCGGTTTTTGAGCACTTTTTGGGGTGGAAATGAAAAGGCACATCTTGCAACCCTGATCCTGTGGCATAGACATACACATTAAGATGCCATTTTTTTTTTCTGCCTCAACCCTGTGGTCGTTTTGCGTCGCTTCAAAGCAGACATTTTCTGGTTTCTGGTGTCAATTTCTTTGAAAGACGGCGGGAGAAGAGAACAAAAATGATCATACATTTTTCTAGCCAGGCCGTGCCCTCCTAGTGGCGCAACTCCTTCAGCATTGTTACTGAGATTTGAAAGTCGATGATAATCAGGCTAACATTTTTCTGCTCCTCTCTCTCCCGAAGGTGTCCAGTGTCATCAGACGAGGACAGGAAGCACCCCACGCTTTGTCTGTTCTGTGGGGAGATGCTGTGCTCCCAGAGCACCTGTTGCCAGAAGCAGCTGGACGGCGAGTATGTGGGCGCCTGCACCGCGCACGCTGCCACCTGCGGGGCTGGAGTGGGACTGTTCCTTCGGTAAGGAGGGCCAGCCGAAGCTTGAGAGCATGTACCTTTTTTATTATGTTATTGGGTTGCTCTTTCTAAGCAGCAGATAAAACCCTGCACATTGTCCATTACACATGCGTTTACATCAGTGGTTCTCTCAACCTTTTCTGATCAAACGCCCCCTTCAACTCATCATAAGGCTGCCAACGCCCCCCTTAGTATTAACCTTTAAGAGTGTATCGTCACACCGGTGTGACGGGAATGTTCGGGCAGTGAAAGTTCTTTCGAATTCTGGGCGACATTCAATACAATTTGGAATTTTATAATCTTGCATTGGTATAGAAGGCATTCTTTTTATAGAATGTTCAAAAACCCACACTCTTAGAATAGAATGGACTAATGGCTCCCCAATGGCAACTAAGCATCGTTCCCTTCCAGTTGTAAACTTCTCAACGTCCACCTTAGGACTCCCCAACGCCCCCCTGGGGTGCTGTAGCGTCCCCATTGACAAACACTAGTTTACATGCTTATAACGTTTCTGTCGGTCAGAGCTTCTTCATGTGAGTTTAACAAGGTCTGAGATGAGCTGCTAATGCATGATTAATGGATGGTGTATTTTGTCTACTGCCTTGAACCATAACTTTTATTACGTTGCATTACATGTGCAAAGGATACTTCAAATGAGTATCTTCATTAAGGATTTCTGTGTGCCATGTTAGCTTTACCTACCTAATCATTGTGGCGTTGTATGCGGCTCCTCGAATCTATGAATAGTTTTATTTAAACCAATGAATGGTTTTGGCCCAGCTCTAACAGCTGGCCACTAGACCCAGGTTCGATTCTGTCATTTGCCAATCCTTTCCCGTCTCTCACTCCCAACTCACTTCCTGTCTCTCCTCCACTCGAAAAATAATAAAAGGCTTAAAGAAATGTTATTTTTTTTCTTTCTTCTGTGTGTACAGGGTGAGAGAGTGCGAGGTAGTCCTCATGGGCAGCAAGACGCGTGGGACCACCTATCCCGCCCCATACCTAGATGACTACGGGGAGACGGACCCACAGCTAAAGTAAGTAGATACACTTGAAAAAGGATCTGTAAAACAAACCACTTTTTACCCCGTGGTCATGTATGCTCAGCAGTTTGGAACGCGGTTTGGTTACTTGTGTGGTTTTACTGTTGTTGCTTTTGGAGCGTAACCCAGTAGTGGTGCACGTTGCAAGGTTTTGGTGACTTGTTTTCATGTTGTTGCTGTTGTTGTCATTGTTGTTTGCGTAGCCGTGGCAACCCTCTGCATCTGTGTCCGGAGCGCTACACCAAGCTGCAGTACCTGTGGCTACAGCACTGCATCCCCGAGGAGATCGCGCGCAGCCTCGAGGTGCTCAACGTCATGTTCGCCTTCGAGTGGCACACGCTCTAGCCTATCAGAGCCCAGCAAATGCCCAAAGACTGTGACAGTGAAAGTGGGAGGGGCCACGATGTGTGACGGCAGAGATGAAGACCTAAAAGGGAATTGATAATTCCTTAAAAAAACCTTTTGAAGTAAGCAAAAGGGTTGTTTGATTGTGTATATTAGTTTCTATACCTTCACTTAATCACACAACAACAAACACTTCTCTGACGGGACAAACGGAATCGCAGTTTTGTCAAACTTTTGTGATATTTTAATAAAACTGCAAAAACAACAACAAAACCAGGAGCCATTTTAGTCTACACGCAGTCTTGTTCTCCCTTTTGTTCAGAAACACTGAAGACAGCTGATGACCAGCCATTTTAGTCAAAAGACGTGCAAAATGTAGAGAAAGAAGCAAAGCTATCTTTTTTTTTTTGGAAAAGGAATGGAATGGTTGCTGGGATGTGATACACTTGATGAAGTGTACAAACTTTGGTTCATAAGGTCTCAAAGATATTTCGATTAGCATATTACACAGGAATGCCACTGACGCAAGCAGGGGGAAACAAATAGAAAACATATTGCATCAAGTAAATTATGCTGTCTTTGAATCGTAAACATTCAGAATATGCATTTGAAATCAATAATCCTTTAAATGCACTATTACTACGCCAACAGTCACATACCTCTGCACAGGAACTATGTAATGCATATCTTCATTTGCTACTGTACTGCTTCAAAGTGCAATTACCATTCTATTCTAAATAATAAAATTATTTCATGAAATCATTTTCTGTGTCATGATACTTAAACTCATTAATACATCCTTTAGAAAAGCAATGACGTTTTTTTTCAGGATTCTGTTCATTAAGGGTATTGAAATTCAAATTAGTCATTGCATATTTCAAATTAAACATGAACAGCTTTATAAGCTAGATATGGAGATGCATACAGTCTACACAGAGACACACTGGATACAATTAAAAACAAACAAACAAACAAAAGATTCTCACAAGTCACACAAACCGATATTTTTTTTCCCTGGGGTAAAATCGTAAATTCAATGGGTTCATAAACAGAAAGGGTGCTACTCATGTTAATAAATATGCAAATTATATTGATATAAAGAAGGCCTCAGGAGAAATGTGGGGATGGAACAAGTGGCATCGTGCTTGTAACAGAGGGACAATACATCATACGTAACAGATAGAATTTATTTTTTTGATTGGTTGAGTTCATAGAGCTTTTTAGATCATTTAGCTTTAGCAGTATCCTCCAAACATTAATGAAAGCACATTTGCAAGGGAAGCAACCAGGTGATTGCCAGTGTAACGATGCTGCCATGGTGATGTAGAATGTAGAATGTTGACTTGAGAAGGTTCTGGAATGGTGAGTCCTGGGTCACCACCAATCAGGCAGTGGGCACTTCTGGCTGAGTGGCGGTGAGGTTGGGCACTGGAGCCTGGGTGATGAAAGTGTGCTGGACAAACTCCTCGGTCACTCTGCAAACGGACATTTGACTTTTATTACAAAATTAAAAGGTTACCTCACCCCCGGGAGGAGAAAAGAAAAGGGCAATGACGCTGGACAGATGGCTTCTTCTGTTGCCAAACTGGTTTTACTTAATAACGTTGAGTTACAGTCACAAAATTAACACATTACATCTCTTGGCTGATGCATACTCTGTCATGTGTTTAAATGTATTTTCTCTACATTTAGTGTGTCAACATCTGTATAACTTTAAGCCTAACCAAATATACACTTTACATCACTGTCATAGCAAAGCTGAATGATTCAAATGTAGCACACAACCCAGCTCTGCCTCTGCTTGCTGAGCTGACTGGTTCGATGGATTCTACAGAACGGAGTCAAACGGGGAAGCACTGCCAGACCCTCGAGGGGCCAGTTTACCAACCAGGCTTTGTTGACCCTCAAGAGGCCAGTTTAGGGACTGTTCGTTATTTATTTAAGGGGCCGTCGGAAGATTGACATAGGGCTTCAAAAAAAATCGCTTGACCCTCCCCCTCATGTATACGAAAAATACATGACCCTCCCTCTAACGGCGAAAATTGTTCGATGACCCTCCCCCACACACTTCATCGAGTTTTAGACTGCAAAACATTTTCTTTTCACATAAAGCGTTGCATGACAACGCTAGTCTTTAAAGCCAACGCCATTGTTAAGGTATCTTGAACACTAGACTTCACGAAGGCGGTGGCGATTTCAGTACTGACAAACGTTATTTGGCTTTAGACACAATACTAAAACAAAACAAACAAATAACAACTCCTTATTCATGATTATATCAAACATGGAAAGTATTGGATAGGATACCTTTATTTGAAATGCATCTAGTGGGCACGCCAAAAGGCAGAACATATGCAGACCATTCAACAAAGCATAATGGGTAAAAGCTATCCATGATTTTGGTGTAACGTCAAAACTGTACGTGAGCCCGCAGCATGGTTGCTATGGCCACTTGGAGACCCCACGTCATTTTGCCGTAAAGCAAGGAAGAGAGACAGCGAGCGAGAGAGCTCTGAATTGAATTGAGAGAGAGATCGAGAGACCGAGAGAGAGAGAGAGAGAGAGAAAGAAAGAGAGAGAGAGCGACATCGAGAGAGAGAGAGCGAGAGAGAGAGAGAGAGAGAGATATATATATATATATTAATGAATCTAGGCACACACACAAAAAAATGAATGACCCTCCCCTTTAGATCAAAAAATGTTGGTTGACCCTCCCCTCAACACAGGAAAAAATGGCATGACCCTCCCCCATATTCTTCCGGTGACCCCGAAAATAAATAACGAACAGTCCCTTACCAGGCTTTGTTGACCCCACCTCTGAGGATATTCAGTCTATGAAGTCATTTTCAGATCAATCTCCGTCTCCAAGCCTGATGTGACAGACAGCCCAAGCTAAGATTGATCTACAGTAGTCGTCTACTGCATGGGCCATGGGACAATATACGATACATAAGGGAAGGGAGATGCCAGTTTTGGGACTTAACCTTTGGTTTAAGTTTACAGCAGCTTATAGACGGTCTTCGCAGGATGTTTTGTCTGGCTTGCCTTGCGTATGAATAATGGCACTGAGAATAATCAAAATGACATGGTTGGAAGCAACAATTGAACTTGGCACGGCACAAACAATTGCACACGTTACGTCGTTCGGAAGCATTGTTGTGAATGAAGGCATGCGTGGCATGAGCCAATGCGAGATCTGTCAGACGGCTCTTGTTTTGTCTAGTCAGACCGTGGCGCCTATAGGGTGGAGTACTACACATCGCCACGGCACATGGGGGCAAAGAGCTTCCCAGGGGCCCACTGAGGACCATGTTGGGCACGGGTGGGGTGGGTCCCCCACAATTATTGACTTCCAAGGGGCCCAGAACTGAAGCAGTCAGCGTTTCAGACGCGGAGTGAGGAATTCAAACTACAGTATAGTAGTTCCTCCCGTCCTTCCTTGTTGCTTGTGGTCACTTGACAGATAGACATGCCATGCACAGGCAGCGCACAGTTTTTATGTTTTACATTTTACGTTTTCAATGGGGGTTTTTACTTATTTTTTCATGTTTTTATGTTATGTTGGATGCTGTGTTTGTGAATGACTGCTGTATGTAATGCAGTGATTGTTTGAAACCCAAGAAATGTCCCCCTGGGGACAATAAAATACAATCTACACTACTAGACTCTTGCCTTGGCGTCACCCCGCCTCCGTGGAGGAAACAAAAACATTCCCTGCTGTCAACCTCAGCAAGGCATCCTTTGGGGGCGTTCTCCCTATTCCACATCTCAATTGCAAATGGGAAAATGACCTTTAAATTGGACTTTTACAGGATATATTGAATAATACTTCAATCAATGACGTCAAACCTTGCATCGTGAGACCAAAAGCAACAGAAAGGGACGCAAGGAAATAGTTTGAATAACACCCATAGGCTACTGTTCTGTAGTTTGTAACATGGGCGGAGATCTTACTTACCCTGAGCCCCTGCTCTGTGGTTCCTGTTCACTTGAGGCGGTCAGGGATAGGGCTGACTTCTTGCTGTGGATTTTGCTGAGCAGATCAGGTACACATTAGTAATGACGCTCATTACATTACATTACATTACATTGCATTTGGTAAACAAAACGGCTTTAAAATACACTGAAGTACTGTACAGTGATGAGCAATGTACTGTATATTACATTACTGCACGACAGAGTTAAAAGACAGCGGTGGCGTACATCAGATATGAATAAGGTCCTCCGCACAGCGGTTCTGACAGCACTGTGGAGTACAATTTCAGTTATCCCTGCATTCTGGCGCAGACGTGCTATAAACAGAAATGGCCAATTTTTTTTGTTGTCTTTTTTTACTTTATTTGATAGGACAGTGTGAGAGGTGGACAGGAAGCCAATTGGACAGGAAGCGAATTGTGAGAGAGACGGGGAGGGGTCGGCAAAGGACCCGGGCCGGGAATCAAACCCGGGTCAGCTGCATGGCAGGCGAGTGCCATACTGGTTGGCCACGGCAGGGCCAGGAATGGCCAATTTCATCACAGTAGAGCATGGATAATCAACGGGTGGACAGACAAAATAGAACTCGGCCGTAATTGGCAGCCAACATCTGCGGACATCTAAGGACATTGGCGCCGGTGTGTGTGGTTGTGTTGAAAACGGTGGAATCGAACATTGGCAGAGCAGTGCTCCGCACTTTGTCGGAACTGATGTGTGAAGGCCCTTACAGCTACTCTGCCATATAGTGGTATTAGTGGTACAACAGCTGTAGCGAAGGCCCTAAGACACAGTTAAGAAACTGATGTTGTGATTTTGTCAATTCATTTGCACTATGAAATGCTTTGCTCTGTAATTTTTCTAAATGACAATTTCCTGACAAACTGTGTGGCATAAATGTGTCATGTCTAATTTCGCAAAAGTGAGCAAACCCTTTGCATTGCTCATTCTATTAGATCTTTTCAAGTGCCAATTACACACAAGTGAAAGTTGGCCATGCTTCAGGGTAATCAGCGTATACCCCTCTTTGCAAGTGTAGATTTTCCTCCCCTCTGAAAATACCTACACATTATTGTCTAAATAACAGGCTACAAAACACAGAGTCTCCACGGTGTCGTAGTAACACGTTGCCAGGCACCAAAAATAACCAAAACAAGAGTAATCTCACTCTGGACTTGACCCTCATTCTGCCCAACCGAATTCCCCACCCTAGGCACTCTTCCACACAACATCAAGCTCATTAAAGCCACATTAGGTGGCTGTTTTCGACATAAAAATGTTTCCAAAAATGGTTTCAGTGATTCACCAACTTGTAACAGGGGGAAAGGCACTCCTAAATTCCCTGTGCTGGTCTCCATCATGGGGTATAATTGCACTAATTAAGTTTGGAGGGAGCACTGCAGGCAGTTTCTCTGCAGTGAGGGCAGTTTCTCAGGGAATCACCCTCCACTCTCCACTTCCAAGACACTGGGACATGCAGTAAACCTACACCGTTTTGCTTTAACTCACAATGCACACTACACTGAGCGTGTCTTTATGTTTAACAATGAAGTCTGATTCCTCGACTTTCCACTTCCAACCCAATGGGACATACTGTAAACTACATTCTTTTTCTTTAGCCCCCGATGCACACTACATTGTGTCCTGATTAAATGGTGTGTGATGTCCACTGCTGTTGACATGTTGTCCTTACTGTTCATCCAGAAAACAGCTCTCCTCTTCCAACACCTTGGGACAAACACTACACTGTTGCCTCAACCAGGTGTATATGATTAACTGTAATCAGTGCTTGAAGTGGAAAACAAAGAGGTGCAGGAACCCTAATCGTCCGAAAATACCATCCAAAAAGAAGTGCAGGAACCCTGATTTTCCGACAGTGTCATCAGTACCAAATCAGTGCAAGTCACGTTTTTGTAGGCCTATTGCCTGCACACATTTAAAACAAAAACTTGTTTTGAACTTACTCTGAAGATGAAAATTATGAGGAAGGGGAACTGGATTCTCCTGGGACCCCCCAACCCACACACACACACACACACACACACACACACACACACACATACACACACACATACACACACACACACACACACACACGCACACACACACACTTCAAGCACTGATTGTAATTCAAAGTTGTACACGGCTTGACTTGTGTGTATACAGCGAAGACCTTACTGTCCGTCTCACTGCAGCATTTTCCCTTCTCTTCCACACTGTACCTTTCCGACACATTGGGACAAAAACTACCTAGTGTTGCTTTAATCCACATGCCCAGTTGTATATTCCCTACATTCAAAGGGGTGGGGTGAAGTTGTAGGCATTGTGTGTGTGTGTGTGTGCCAGGGGCCCCCTGATTGCCCAAAAGAGAAAAAATGCTGAATTGGGACAAGACGCAATATTGAACAATTAATCCACCCTGTTGAGTACAGTTGGCAGACATGTTATCATGAATTTCTAGCTCGTAATTATGACACTGTCTACGTACATTTCTCACAAAATTTGCCTTCTGGGGGGCCCCCACAGCAACCTGTAGCCTAGGGCAGTGTTTCCCAACCAGGGGTACGTGTACGACTAGGGGTACACGAGCACACTGCAGGGGGTACTTGGAAAATTTTTATTATTATAACCAATGTATGGAACAGTCACATCAGGACAGAGAAAGCAATATAGAAAATGAATTAGGGGGTACTCATGGCACAACTAAGAGGCTTAGGGGGTACGCGAGACAAAAAAGGTTGGGAAACACTGGCCTAGGGGCCCGCGCGGGCCATCTTAATCCAGCCCTGTGTGTGTTGTGTGTGAACTCTTCACCTGTGTTTCTGGCTGTTCATCCTGGAGAAGAGCAGTCTGAGCACCTTCTCCTTCTGCTCCCAGGTCAGCTGAGAGATGTCCACCTTCTCACTCGGCATGTTAGTCCTTCAAATAAAGTCATTCAAATTCAGAAGGTCTGAAGCTCGCACTCAGAAAAAAACTAAGAGAGATGCTCATGAAAAAGTGTGGTTTTAATTATCTCACATATGCCGTGCTATTTACAAAAGAGCAAACGTTTCGGGTGCACCGAGGATGGAGGCAACCGAAACGTTTGCACTTTTGTAAATAGTATGGCATATGTGAGATCACATTTGAATTACTCTATATGCAAAGGTCACGCACCACCACATAACTCCAGTAACCTTGAAAGACGCAGGCCCTATCTTTGATTACATCCTTCAAATAAAACACAATGTGGATGTTTGTTGGTCACTCACATGCATACAAATACTGTGGAGTATGGCTGGTGGCTTAGTTGCAATGAAATTTCAGTAAATAAAAAAATAATGTGGTGTAAATAGAACACAAAATACTGATGCCATTGCGAAAACAATGTTAAACAGGATAATTTGAAGCCTGTGTATGAAATGAATTAAATAAATCCAAAGTGATATGACATGATGTGATATGACATGATGTGATATGACATGATGTGATGTGATATGATAGAGTAGAGTAGAGTAGCGCTTCCTGTACCGATTACTTGGATTTATTTAATTCATTTCATACACAGGCTTCAAATGATCCTGTTTAACATTGTTCTCACAATGGCATCAGTATTTTGTGTTCTATTTACACCACATTTGTGAAGCAATCAATTTTTGATATGATTTGAGAATGCAATTTGTTGCAGATTATACTGTATGTTGCCCGTCAAATCTGCTAGTCTGCTTGCGTCTCTACACACCACTTCTCGGCCTCCTCCAGGTCGGCAAAGACGCTGTTGGTGCTGTTGGGCTTCCTGCTGAAGGTGCGTATGCGTGGATACTCCTCTTTCCCCAGCCGCGCCTCACTCATCCTCCGCTTGTAGGCCTCAAGCGCTTCCTGCCTGAAGGGGTTGTAAAAAAATGACCATTTGAACTTAATGCAAAACATACAAAATCTATTCATTACCCTTTGGCGCCTGGAGCAACATATACGCTGCATTCAGGCTCTTGAGATTTGCGTTGTTTCATTACAAATGTGGGTATGCTGGAGCTGAATGAACACATTGTGTGCATTCCAATATGTGACCTTGCATCCTCCACTTGTGCTTGTGGAACAGGAAGTAATACGTCGTGATGGCATTAAAAATGGCTATTTCTGGAAATTCAAAATGGCAGACCATGGAGAAGAGCCACCCTTTATGTATGAAAAGTGCCATTTTTCCAGTCATAATAGGTGGTGTTAAGTATTCATGAAAAAGGTAACATTAGTGAATGGGTAACATGAATTCTGGAAATAAACATCTAAAAATCTTACACAGTGTACCTTTAAGGGTTGAATAAACTCTAAATCGACTGGGACCCTACTATATTCTCAGAATATATGTACGTATATCATCAACCAGTGTTGGTCACCTGTAGAGGAGGCGGTTCGCCAGGATCTCCTTCTTGACCTGCTCGAGGGCGCCGTGGAAGAAGAGCTCCAGCTCGGTGCGCTGCTGCAGGAGGGTCTGGGAGAGGCGTTTGTGGCGCGCCAGCTCCCGCTCCTGGTGGCCCACCAGCTTCTGGGCCTTCTCCAGCTCGCTCAGGTTGCTCTGGGAGGTGACCAGCGTCCGCTGCTCCATGGCGATCTTCTCCCGCTCAAACTGGCTCGTCATCACCTGCAGCGCGCGCTCCAGCACCTTTTTTTTTTTTTACAAACATTTATTTATTTAAGTTTTTTAGTTTTCAACACAAAGGCAAGGCAAGGCAAGGCAAGTTTATTTATATAGCGCATTTCATACACAGGTGCAACTCAATGTGCTTCACAAAGTTAACAAATGTAAATGAAAGGAAACAGGGAAGAAAGAAGGAAATGAATTAGAGTCAAAAAGCATTTAAAAACATTAAGATAAAACATAAGGTAAAAATAATAATAAAATAAAATAAAATGAAACAAATTAAATAAAAAATAAAAATAATAAGAATAAGTAATTTAAGCTAGGGGAAAGCATCTGAGAACAGCTTTGTCTTGAGTCTAGATTTAAAGCTATCAATAGTGGGTGCATTTTTTATGTCATCTGGAAGCTGGTTCCAAAGCTTTGAAGCATAGAAGCTAAAGGCTGCCTCACAAACACAGCCCCAAATCCAAGGCACATACAAAACAAATAAACAAGCAAATACAAAATAAATGAATACATTTCAGATCCCCACCGCATCCCAGCCCTCCACTACATCATTATTATCTTCTACAAAGACCCTAACTACACTCACCGGCCACTACATTAGGAACACCTATTACAACTGCTCAATGAGGCAAATTTCTGATTAGCCAATCACATGGTGGCAACTCAATGCATTTTTGCATGTAGACATGGTTGAGATGATCTGATGCAGTTCAAACCGAGCATCACAATAGGGAAGAAAGGTTATTTAAATTACTTAGAACATGGCATGGCTGTCAAGCTGAAAGGGCTTGATTTGAGTATTTCAGAAAATACTGATCTACTGGGACATTAACATACAACCATCTCTAGGGTTTACAAAGAATGGTACGAAAAAGAAAAAAAAATTGAGTGAGCAGCGATTATGTGGGCAAAAATGCCTTGTTGATGGCAGAGGTCAGAGGAAAATGGCCAGACTGATTTGAGCTGATATAAACATTAAGTCCAATAGCCACTCATTACAACCGAGGTATGCATAAGATAATCCCTGATTACACAGGACATCAAGTCTTGAGGCAATTGGGCAATAGCAGCAGAAAACCACATTTGGTGCCCCTCCTGTCAGCTAAGAACAGGAAAATGTGGCAACAATTTGGACAGGCTCACCATAAACGACACTAGAAGATCGGGAAAATGTTGCCTGGTCTGATGAGTCTTGATATCAATGGTGAGAATTTGTCGTCAACAACATGAAAAGATGGGTCAACCCTGCCTTACATCAACGTTTCAGGCTGAGAATATAATGGCATAAAGATATTTTCTTAGCACAATTTGGGCCAATTAGTACCAATTTATCTGTTAGAATGCCACTGCCTACCCGAGTATTGTTGCAGGCAGTTTAGGCATTTCTGAAGTCAAAATGGGGTCCAACCCAGCATTAGAGAGGTGTTCCTAATGAAGTGGCCGGTGAGTGTATATCCAAGATCCTCCAAAATGTATCTAATTTCCCTTTTGTGGTAAAACTAATTTTGTCCAAAGCAAAACAAAAACCGCTCCAGCACCTTGACTTTGGAGCGCAGGTCAAACAGCTCCTTCTTCTGGGTGGAGATCCTGCCGATGTTGTGCTGTATCATCAGCTGGTTTGTGTCCTATACAGGATGACAATCAATTATATTAGTATTATATTATTTAATTATTTATATTATATTATATTACATTATATTATATTATATTATATTATATTATATTATATTATATTATATTATATTATATTATATTATAGTATTGCTATAATACACTACGCACGTCGCACACAGAGCTGCCCTCTGCTTGCATGACAGAAAAGTTTGGTGTGAATCAGTCCCTTGTCCAGCGGTTCAAGATCAAAGAGTATTTACAACTACATCAGTGATGTACAGAATACACATGTCAGTATTGTGTACTCAATTTCAGCTTACTGGCCAATGTTACTGGACTACTGGTTATGTTAAGTTAATTGAAAAAAAGTGTGAAAGCCCATTGGGAAACTGCAACTCCCATTGTCATTGTGACACAGCACTCCACAGCACACAAGTGAACACTGCACACTGCACACAACGAAATTGCATTTATCACCTGTGCAAGGGGGCAGCCCTCAGTGGCGCCCCATGGGGAGCAGTGCGGTGGGACGGTACCATGCTCAGGGTACCTCAGTCATGGAGGAGGATGGGGGAGAGCACTGGTTGATTACTCCCCCCACCAACCTGGCGGGTCGGGAGTCGAACCGGCAACCTCTGGAATGCAAGTCTGACGCCCTAACCGCTCACCCATGAGAGCCCATAATAATTCATCTCCACCCATTTAAGAGTTATTGTGTTGAGAGGGCTGCCAGTGCACATAATATCCCAGACCCTCAGCATTCCAGGGATGTAACAATATTAATATATATCATGATTAATATATATATGATCATATCAATCATCATCAATTTGCGTCACATGTTGGTGTCATGAGTTTCAGGATGAGAATAGGCAGGAACTTATCCAACACCATCATCATCATCATCATAAGTGCAGTACCTAATGCAGCAATAGTTCAGTAAGTCCAGTAAGTCCTTGTAAGTTTGCATTGGTCAAAATTGTCTACTACTTGTAATGTACTGTAAACCGTATGCAGCAATAGTTCAGTAAGTCCTTGTAAGTTGCATTGGTCAAAAGCGTCTACTAAATGTGATGTAATGTCATGTAGTAACTCCTGTACTTTGTGCAGTAATAGTTCAGTAACTCCTGTACCTTGTGCAGCAATAGTTCAGTATCTCCTGTATCGTATGCAGCAATAGTTCAGAGTTCTCCTGTACCATGTGCAGCAATAGTTCAGTAACTCCTGTAACGTGTGCAGTAATAGTTCAGACTTCTCCTGTACTGTACCTTGTGCAGCAATAGTTCAGTATCTCCTGTATCGTATGCAGCAATAGTTCAGTAACACACCGATGGCCGTGGCTGCCACGCAGGGTACCACCCTGCCCCCAGGAGCAACTTGGGGTTAAGTATCTTGCTCAAGGACACAACGATGGACCTTGTGCAGCAATAGTTCAGTATCTCCTGTACCATATGCAGTAATAGTTCAGTATCTCTGACCATATGCAGCAATAGTTCAGTATCTCCTGTACTGTACTCCTGTACTGTACCTTGTGCAGCAATAGTTAAATAACTCCTGTACCTTGTGCAGCAATAGTTCAGTATCTCCTGCACTGTACCTTGTGCAGCAATAGTTCAGAGTTCTCCTCCTCCAGGGTTTCTCCTCTCTCCCTCAGGTGGGCCACCTCCTGTATGTGGTAGCCCAGAGCCTGATTCAGACGCACGTTCTCCTTGAACACTGAGCAAGATGCTTCATCTAGTTGTCTGTTGAAAAACAGGCGAGACATATTATTTCACCATTTCGATTTTCTGTAACACTTTCACCCATATACGTAATCTCTAAGAAGACTCGTAGTCATGCACAGATTGCGAGAACCTCTGTTCTCCTGACAGCCAGCCTTAATAGTGCCATTCCCTGTGTTAACATGACTATTTTAATTCCAAATGAATAATTCAGAATTAAATAGTTCTGTCGAGTTCCCTTTGATCTTTCATTTTACATGACGTTCTCAAAGCAGAATTAAGCTTTATTCAGAATTAAAGTGAGTTAATTCAGAATTAAAACATGTGTTTTACAGGAATTCCAATATTAAGAACGCAACTTCTGTGTATCATTACAAATCCAACGCTTGAAGTACTTGTGAGAGGTGTGCTTACACGACAGCTTCATTGTGGGCGCGCTCTGCCAACTGGGCAATCCTCTGCTCCGCCTCCTTCTCCAGCCGAACCTTATCAACCATGCAATATACAAAATCAATACACTGTAGACCCAGTCGGCAACTCTGGGCCCGCCCATGAAATAGCTTGTTTTCCCCTACATTGACTAATCAAGGGTTTCCCAAACTGAGGTGCGTGCACCCCTGGGGGTGCGCGGCCTGTCACAAGGGGTTGCGCGAGCTGAATAGAGCAATGGTGGATATGTGTGGGTTTTTTTTATCCAATATTAATGAACGTCGGGTAGTTTTAATTGTTCGATGAATTGTATGCTTGAAGGATCCATCTGCAGTGTAATTTATAACTCCTAGACTTGTAATGCAACAAGTTCCATTGTAATGATGGCAGAAAAAACGTAAGGTCGATGGGAAATGAGGATTGCCCAAAATGTGTGGCTGTGCAACATTCGCTTAGGGGGTGCGCGAACCACATTGAAATGTAAAAGGGGGTGCGTAGGGGGAAAAGTTTGGGAACCCCTGGACTAATCAATATGCCAGATGACTGGCAGTGATTGGCACCGCACGACCACGGGTGGAGCATTCGGAGGGGAAAACAATGCAGCTTAATGGGCGGGCCAGAGGAGCCCACTGGGTGAATGGTTCCTTTTTATATTTTTGAGTTTTAGAATACCTTGTATTTGTTATAGAAAATAGATTGTTATTATATTATATTTATTATATTAAAAGCCAGGCTGTCCTTGCCTTTATTGGATAGGCCAGTTTGCAAGGAAACAGGGAAGTAATGTGTGAGAGAGAGATGTGGAAGGATCAGGAAATGAGCTCAGGCTGAAATAAAACCCAAGTCCCTGGCATAATGATACGGCGCCTTAGCCGTTTAAGGCACGCCCAAGGCCAGTAGAAAGTGTTTTTTAAGGATACAGTTGACATGCTAGAAGGAGATGTCTTTTTTTAGATTATTTTTTTTGGTCTTTTCTGACAGGACATTGAGAGACTGACAGGAAATGAGTGGGGAGAGAGAGATGTCGAAGGATCGGCAAAGGACCCAACCAGGCCGCCAGCATAGCAGCCTAGTGCCCTACCGTTAGAGCCATGGCAAGGCCAAGAAAGACATGCCGTAAGCACTCTACAACTTGGGCGCATCAGTTATTATTTAGGCCTATGATCTTCACAATCCAGGGGAGTGTTTCTTAAAACCATAGTTGCTAACTACATTAGCTACTTTGTTGTTTGCAATGCAATTTCCCATTGGCATCTACCCAAGTTGCTAACTGGCTAACAACTACGCTTTCTAGAAATGCACCCCAGATGGGTTCTCAACATACCTTTTCAGTGAAAAACTTGTGCTCCATTCTCGATAGCATCTGTTGGTGTTCCCGCTCTTGTATGGTCATATTTTCTCTGATCTAAATGAAACCAGTAAAGTACTGTGACACGTCTTATGAGCTTAATCAATCTTTAAAAGGAGTATGGTGATTACAGGGCTAGTGAAGAAAAGAATGTTAGTCTGCATATTGTAGAATGGGGAATTTTAAAATCTTGCATAGAACATTCAGACACCCAAATCTTTAAATGTTAGTTTTGTCCTTACATACATTGGTAAGTTCTTGTTCCATTGCGATTTTCGTCTTGCGAAACTCCTTGATGGTCTTCAGCTCTCCCTGGATCATGCGAAACTCACTCAGTCTCTTCTTGAATTTCTCCTCCATTTCATTGATTACATCAGTGTATTCCTTAACCTAGGAGGGCAAAAAGATATACAGTATATTTATTAAACAGTGATCATGATCACTAACTTGGCAAGCCAGATTAAACATATAAATGTAAGTCTTGTATTATCGCTCAGTTCAGATAGCTCAGCCCGGCAAGTAACTTTACACTTCATTGACAATGAATCTTTCTAATCATTTCAAAAGAATGACAGAAAAATACCTCCCAGAGCCTATTTCTATGTTGGTCTTCAAAGTCCTGAGCATCCAAACTATTAGACTGGATTGTCACCCAAGAAGTACTGTATCTGTGTATGAGTACCCTGTCTTAGGGATAGACTGGCACCAAAATCCAGAACTGTGACACCCAATGGTATTTTTAAGGCAAAGTTGGCAAGCAGTCTGATTTTGTCAATTTCAATGTGCTGAAATTAAAATCTGCAATATGCCGAGCTCAATCTTGAGGCTGTTATTCCAAGTCTTAAATCAATGTCTACGTTCACTGTAAGCAGCCAGTGAAAGACTTTATATGATATTTGGACCTGAACATCAAGAAAGCAAGAACTGACGAAAGCAGAACCTCACCAACGCAAGAGCACACGAAAACAAGAGCAGGATCGTGCAAAACAAGAGAAAGTCTTTAATCAGAGTCTATGTTCACTGTAAGCAACCAGTTAAAGTAGTGTTTCTCAACGGGGGCGCTACAGTGTTTGGGAGCCCTAGGGGGGCGTTGAGAAGGACACAACTGAGTGGGGGCGGGGCTTAGTCACCATTGGGGGGCATTCGTCTATTTTATATTTCAATACTAAGGGGGCATTGGCAGGCTTATGATGAGGCCAGGGGGCGTTAGGAGGCTTATGAGGAGGTCAAGGGAGTGTTTGTTCAAAAAAGGTTGAGAACCACTGAGTTAAAGGCTTGCTATGATGTTTGGACCTGAACCTCATGAAAGCAAGAAGTGACGAAAGCAGAACCTCACCAACGCAAGAGCTCAAGAAAACAAGAGCAGGATTGTGCAAAACAAGGGCAAAACAAGGGCAAAACAAGGGCAATACAAGGGCAATACAAGGGCAAATGGGGCGTGAAAAGATACAGTACATGGTAGTACAGTAGGTACAGTACTGCAGCTGTTCCTAAGAAATGGCAACACTTCCACAGAATCAACAGCAATTAAATTGAGCTGTTTGCTTTCCTAGAGGGACAATCCTCTTTAACTCATCGGGTTGAGGTTGGTGTTGGTGTTGGTCATTGGAGCAAGGACAGCTTGGAGCGACAGAAAGTCCTGATCAAAGCCACCGCTGGCTAGATCGCTCTACTCATCAATCTGCCGGTGCACACATCAAACAGCTGATGACTGTATGTTATTACATGCGGCCAGTGCAGTGAGAAATGGTTACCAGCAAATTATAATCCAAGCTGTTGCCACCGATGTTGTGGCTCGCTTCTGTGGCGGCAGAATCTGAGGCCAGCTGAGCTGTAAAAGAGTTGGCATTGGACGAGGTTTTTTCATATCTTGCAGCCCATGCTTTCTTTTTCTTTTTTACTTATTTATAATCTGCAATTTAACTGCTGTGTAATGTCTGCTGGGACCCTCTCTGTTTACTGTTTGTTATAGTTATATTTATTGTACTGTATGTGCTTTGCAGCTGTGTGTCTTGTCCATTGTTTGTATTTGTTTTGTTTTTGATGTTGGGGGATATGCTACAAAAATTCCTATCAACTTTGTTGACATGGCAAATAAACTCTTGAACTTGAACTTGAACTTGATAAGGACAGAGCTCATTCATAAAAACACTGCAACTGTTTGGCAAGTTTCTACTTTAAGTCATGTACAGTACTGAAGGTTAAAGATGTTTGATTATTACTTATAATTTATAAGTTACATAAAAGCCAAAAAAAAGCCACAAATATCATCCAAATTAAACTGAAGAAATATGGCCAAGTGAACAGCACTGCATGACCAGAGCTTATACTGCCAATGTCAGCCAAATGAGTCTTCTGATTCTCCCTGACATGTCGAATCAATCATCAGTCTAAAAAATAAATAATTTTCAGATCAGTGCGATAGCAGTCCAAAATATTATCCAATCAGAAGCATGCAACAGCAGGACTACAGTCACAGGTTTACAATATTGCTGCATCTTGAAATTGACAAAGCTCTATATGTCATGTACTGTATGTAAGTTGTTTTACAGAATATAATGTCTGTAGTACATCCATTATGATAAATTCACTATGATAAATCATGAACCATTAATAAAAATCTAAATATATTAATGATCGTACAGTTGCACATTTTGGCAGTGCTATTCCCACATCGTCCTTTCCTTGAGTAACTAAAATTCACTATCCTAGCCACAGGTAAGATGAGGGTTGTGTCCATGTGTGCATGTCCAAGAGCTTGTGTTTTTCGCATTACATTTGAAAAGCCGGTGAAAAAAATTGTTGCGGGCCAAAAATATGTTCCAAAATAATGCTAAATTTAAACAGAAATGTCAAGATGGCTATTCCAAGTTGTTCCAGGCCAGCCCTCAAGTCAATGTAATTCTGAGATCTTATTGCAAACCACTTAAATGAAATGCGAAATCAAAAAAAAAGAAAAAACTTTTGCAAAACACATGCTTTAACTAACATGCTTTTGCTTCCTTCCTTGAACGGCTGCAAACGAAAAAAAAAAAACAGTGCTGCTAACGCGTGCAAGTTCATGAAACGTTTTTGACATTAAGGTGCAGCATGATGGTTAAAAAAAACTTTTGCTGAGTTTAAAAAAAAAAATGCTTCCAACACGTGAGGAACGGATTACTGGTATGAGTCTTCCAAACATATGTGGGCTTTAATTACAAGCTGATTTTTTTCTCCATCACCACAGTTAAAGGCTTACAAGACAGAAAATACTAGGGTTCTTTTATATTTTTTCTACACTTGTTTTGTTACTTCTTCATGTATGAACACTACATCGTTGTAATTACAGAAAGGCAAGATTGGCTCAAATCCAAAAACTATTTTGAGGGATGCAGAATGATTATACACTTTCATTCTTTTCTTTTTTTTCTCGAGCAAACAAGATGTGCCCTTTAGAACATGACAAGGTGATTTAGGAGATATTGTACAGGGCACTAATTGGCCAAATGCTCAGCTGCTCTGCATACTCACTGGCTAAGCACTTTTCCTGTTCTGTTCTGGTGCCAGACTTTTGTTTATTTATGTTGTTTTATGTTCTGAAAGCGAGTCTCGTGGCTATTTCTTGTCACTTACGATTTGGTCTTTCTCCTCCGCTGCCTTTGTTTTCTGCTGTTGAAGTTCATCTTCAAGCTCTGAAATCTGGGAAAGACACACATGATTATGAAGTGAAACAAGTGTGCAGCTTGATTGGAGTAATCAACAAACCACATACAGTACCTCTCTCACCTCCAAAATCCTTTTGGAGATCAGGCTTACCTGAGGTTTTTCCTCCTTTAATTATATAAATGAATGGCAAAGTGCATTCTTGATTTTAATCCACAGTTCATTAGTTCACTCTCTGAAATTTGGATTAAGCAGTATGCATACATCTTCGTTCTCGCTGGAGAACAGACTTGTCGTGATGGTGCCACTCCCACAGGAGAGTGGCTGTCCACGCGGTGGACTGATCATCAAAGTGGTTCACGGGATTACGTGTCTTATTGGGCAAGATCGCTGGCCGTGGTGCTGAAGTACTGCCACTGCCGAGAAATGCCTATGCAGCAAACATTCACGAGCTTGGGCAGTATCTGCACCCGCAGATATGTGTGAACTCTGAGCGGACACCCCCCTGTGGATGATGGAGAGCAATGGAGTGAGGTGATCTGAGAGGAAGCTAGGGCTAGATGCTTGACTAATCGATAGAACAGCGGAGTAGGGGAGGCGAACGGGGAGGTGGTGGGTGCGAGCGAGAAAGAAAATGTCTGACTGGAAACAGGTGAGAGGAGAATAAATGCTGGATAGTTAATTAAGGGGCGTTCCAAATTTTGTGTGCGCTGAAATTCCACCGAATGACGGCAGAGCAGAGAATGAGATGCAGCTGGTTAAATAGGCGTGCCTGTCTTTTTGCGCTGAATTCAGGCGAATGACAGTTGAGTGGAGAACAGAATGTAGAAATTAGGCTTGCCAAATTTCATTACGCTTCTCTCAAACTTTCGTTTTTTAACAAAATGTGCATTTGGGGTACCTCTGTGTAGCACTGGGTAAAAATTGTCTGAAATGCCCCATTATATACAAATCAATGGGGGGACGCAATTATATGCCCTCGTTTCTCTGGGACAAGGGAAACAGATTCATAATTGGGCCTGGGTGGTTACCATGGTCAGTTTGATTAAAGGGTTTATGAAACGAAAACAAAGTAAAGGAATTTGACCATTTCCAGGACAGATTCTGAAAGTTCTAAGCCTTGTGAATAAAATGGGATATTGTCTGGGTGATATTTTGTCCTAAAAGTCATGTTAAAACGTTCCCAAAAAGTGTTATGTTTACTTTTTTTCGCGACATGCAAATTTTATGCAAATGATATGCGTGACATAGAAGGGGAAAGTTCACCTCATTCCACCTTGTTCAGATCAATGGCGGCTAGTACCAAAACAAAGCGCAGTGTCAAGCACTGTGTTGCTGGAGGGCTGAACGGTGCCAGCTGCAAAAATGGCTACTTGACAGAAGGAATATCTTTGCACAAGTTCCATTCTGTGAAGAATGATGGAACTGTGGCCGACAAGGAGAAGGCTAAAACAAGGGCTCTGTGGATCCAATTCGAACGCAAGCACCGGCGTGGTTTTGAAGCAAGCTCGTGGTCACTGTTGTGCTCGGCACATTTCCACCCCTCGTGCTTCACCACAAATGTGGAGATCACGGGCATGGTTGGACTGAAGAGAATGCTATTGCCTCAAGCAGTTCCAACAATTGACATCGCTGGCGTGCAGACTGAAACTGCCCCTGTAACTGCTAGGGCACGAAGACAGGTGAGTGCACTGCTTTGCTTTAGGCTACTCGTTTTACCTTGTCCATCTGCTTTGTATGTTGTTTTCAGGAAAGGGTAATGCACATTACATGCCAAACCGATGCGAATGCTCTCAGGATATGCACTTTTTGTTTATTGCCATTCAACTGGTCAATAAATTGGTTTTGGGAGGATATCCGCGCTTCAGCCTCCGTGGTGCTCTCGGTCGAGGACAGCCAACTCACAGACTGGGCTACTGCTTAGCGAATAAACGGAGATACATATAGCGTAGGCCTACTTTGAAGCGTTTGATTGTTTGTTTTTAGTATTGTGGTGCACGTGTGGTTGACGTTTGGACACACCTCAGTGTCAGGCTGAGGGACACGCAACGCCTGTGACTTTGAGCACAAAAAATAATAATAATGATAAACGCTAAAAATATGTTGAGGACTCAGGCTATCTAGGGTGTTTTTCCAACAGCCTAATACCTCCGTTTTTTTCTGTAGTTGATGATATTGTTTGCACGTACATGCATTTCAATCACACTATATCGGGCAATTGAATCAAAATGCCCCCCATTTGTCAACAAATGCACACGCCACGTCATCTTTGGGTCATGGCAAAGCGCCCTTAGCAACCGTAACCATAAACAAAACGAACTGTCAGGCTATGTCAACAATCATCACTTCGCCTGTCAGTCATGTCACTTTCTGCAGATGTATCAGTGCCTCTGAAATAGATTTGTGCTGCTGTTTTTTTTTTCTCATGAGGTTGGATGTGCGGTTTTTCGACACGCTGATGTTTGTATCAGAATTTTGGTTCCTTTATAAGATGTGGGTCCATCAAATGTGTGTTGTTTTCTCAGATCGCCATACTAGCAAACCAGGGACTTTCCTCTTTGACGTCACAGCCCAGCTCATTAGTCAAACCAAATTTCACAGAATTCACACTTTGAGTTGCCATTTTCACAAGTTCCTCCAGGATGATTGGGTTCAAAGTCTCATCGATGCTATCAGAAAAAACAAGGCTTTAATGGGAATGACCGTTTGTTTTCGTTTCATAAACTCTTTAATTGTTTTGGCCATATTGCCCAGTTTATTCAAGTCGTACAACGTTTCCACCCATGAAGACCCTGTTGGGTGAAACGTACGTCTTGAATAAAATTAAAAGCGGAGCTATTTTACTGTCAGATACGCCTTTGTCCTGCACCTGGCCTAAGTGAGGTGGGATATGCATACTCTTACTCTTAAGAACACATTGCCCAGTTTAACCTGTAATACTTGTAGAAGGTGCTTGTCATGAATTGAAAGCCCAACTGGGAAACTCCAACTCCCATTGTCTTTGTGACACAGCACTCCACAGCACACAAGTGAACACTGCACACAACAAAATTGCATTTATGCCTCACCCGTGCAAGGGGGCAGTCCCCAATGGCGCCCCAAGGGAGCAGTGCAGCGCGATGGTACTATGCTCAGGGTACCTCAGACATGGAGGAGGATAAGGGGGAGCACTGGTTGATTACTCCCCCCACCAACCTGGAGGGTCAGGAGTCAAACCGGCAACCTTTGGGCTACAAGTCTGACGCCCTAACCGCTTACCCATGACTGCCCATGTAATAACAATAGAATCTGCTTCTCATGAATTGACCTGATCACTAGTTGTGGTGTGAGAGGCAGCATGTTACCCTGGCTTCTTTCTCTGATTCCTTCTTTTTCAAGAATGCGATGATGTCCACCGTCTCTTTCTCCGCCCGATACTGCTGGCAAGTCAGCTCTTCGTTGGCGCGGGCAAGTCTGTGGGCCGCCTCGCGGTACTCCAGCCGTGAGTTCTCGGTGATGCCCAGCCGGGTTTCCCAAAGGGCGGCATTCGCTCTGGCCCTCTCCAGTTCAGACTCTTTTTCCCCTTTTCCGTCTGACTTCCCATCCTTGCCACTCTTCCTACATGCAGCAAAGAGAAAAGACAATAACAACACGTCAACTTAGTGCCATAAAGTACATTGTACATTTGATCTTCCCTTTCAAAGTCTTTTTTTCTATAGCCTGCCTGAAAAAGGCCAGAATCTAGTTGTCTGCTGATGTTGCATAACCTTTTTGATGTGTTTGGGAATAAATCAAGATGTTTTTTTTATGTGAACTAACACCTGCTCTACAATGACCAGGATCTCGAAAAGGCTGAAGAAGAAAAACTACTGACCAGTCCATGGTAGTGTGAGCATTACAACTGCATGTCGAAATTGGCAAAAGTTACCCTTTAAGGTCAAGTAGGGCAGGTCAAGGTCAAACCCAGGGAAACAGAACAGACCAGCACAAAGAACAGTGCAGGTGTGCTGACAGACAGGCTATGTTTATAGTAGGTATGTTAAAAAAAAATACATTGCTTTTGCAGTGTTTTTATTTTAGCTTTAATTCATTTATTGAAACACTGTTTTATGCTTGTAGCCTATGGTTTAACCTACGGTAGCCTATCACAGAAGAGTCCAGTCAGAATGAAAAGTTATATCGAAGAGCTTGAATTTGAACTGAACAAAATATCTTGCCATGTCGCCCAGCCCAGACGAGGAGGCCTGTCAGGCAGGCAACATGACAATCTCCATGATTGAGATGCAATTGAGGCTGGGTATGAAATGCAACAATATATCCAGTGCGTATCAGACAGTCACATTCCGCTACTTTGTGTCTTCGTAGCTTCCGAAATGCACGCAAACAAACCAATGAGGTACAGTCTCGAATTACATGAAGCCTACACGTAGCCTAAGTTGTGTACTGTGCTATTGACTAGAAGTTTCAGTCCAACACCCACTATTTCACTGCACCAGTTATTATTATAATTTATGAAATGCACCAATTAGGCTATTTGCATTCGCTGCACCAAACACCTGTCAATCGATTCAAGCCTGCTGCTACTCTAGTTCTTCTCCCTCAACACATCAGGTGCCCAACATCGCGACTCTAAAACTCTTCAGTTTTCCAGAGCACTCTGCTTCGTGAATTGCAGGTTTATTCTGTATGTACCAACGACCGCATTGTGTGTTTTGTCAAAGTCACTTACGTCTTTGCTTTCTTTCCCTTTTTCCCTTTCTTCTTCATCATGGTCCGACTGGTGGAACCTTTTGTTTACACCTCAGTTACCACAGCAACGCAGGAGCGGACTGGACATTCCGTGAGTAGGCATGCTGTCACATGAAACCCTGGACTGGGGATAGCGTTTCTAAACATGGTTATTTCAATTCTCTCTAGTGTTGTTTTATTTACTGTGGTGTGCATTGTGTACTGTACAATGGGTACCAGCATCACAACAACGCCTCGAGGAGCAGAAAAATCGTGGCACTCCAGTCATGACTCATGAGCAAGTTCACAATCAAGTCGCGTCTGCAAGGATGGCTGAGTGGTGGTGCCATAGCCGTCACAAAATGAAACTGTGGGAAAATGTGATGATGACCTTGAATGATAGAACTGATACAACTTGAAAAGTGTCCCAGTGTTTTTGAGCCTCCAAAATATTGAGCTCACTCTCAATGTTTAGCTATCAAAGGTAAAAGTGAAAGTAAATTCATGGTGTAGGCCTATGTGCAGCACGCAAAAGTGCATTGCATAGCTGTTAAACCATTTACTCCAGCATACGCCTATCCAATAAGGTAGATAGACTGTGCTACTGAAAAACACTAAATTAGGCCTAATAAAATAATATTAAATATAATAATAAAAACCCACCACAAATTTGATCCAACCATCACAGAGTCAGAGTAAGACAAGTAGGCACACAGATGTAGGCCTAGGCCTGTTACATTTGGAAGGAAACAGTGTTTATTTTTATTTTCTTCTTCTTCTTCTTTTTTTAACCTACCTTTTCTTTGACACCTCTGGCTATAATTAGTTCTCAAGTTTCACTCTTTTGGAGTGAGACTTAGTCATATTGGCTCTGAAGAAAAGTAGTGAAAGTGAAGTGAAAGCCCATTGGGAAACTCCAACTCCCATTGTCATTGTGACACAGAACTCCATAGCACACACAAGTGACACATTGCACACAACACAATTGCATTTATTCCTCACCCGTGCAGGGGGACAGCCCTCAATGGCACCCCTAGGGAGCAGTTCAGCGGGATGGTACCATGCTCAGGGTACCTCAGTCATGGAGGAGGATGGGGGAGAGAACAGCTTACCCATGACTGCCCAAGTAATGTTCAGAGACCAATTTGCACTTGTTTCTTCTGTATTTCCATAGGGTCCCCTGCAGTGAGGAGAATGTTCCAAGCCAATAATAAAATTATTGCACAGACCAAGCCTAATTGGATCTGTCGGGCAGGGTAGGCTGCTATATGCATCAAAAATCACACATAAACGGTTCTATTACGACATTTGTGCACCATATATAGAGAGAAGCCATGGTAATGCCAGTGTACTAACTGACCCATAGTGTGCCCCTCATCCAATGCTTCCTCAAAAAAATGATACAGTATTTGTTTTGGCTTTTATGCCTTCATTTGAGACAGGACAGTGACAGAGAGAGACAGAAAAAGAGTGGAGACAGAGAGAGACAGGAGCAAAGGACCCCAGGCATGAACTGACCCACAGTTGCTGGCGCAAGGGCATCCCAGTCCACTCAGCCCCTTGCCTGGTTAACACCAGACCTAATCACAAGTGAGATCGAAACGATTGTATAGAACTAAAGGCAGTATGGGAGTTCCCAGGCTACTCAGCCCCTGCACACCCCTCCAATGCTTCCTTGCCGGTGTGACAGACTACCATAACAACTGGTGACCCAGATGTCAGAATCAATGGTGATTGGTCGTAAGTAAATATCACACTTCATTTAGATTATTAGAATTTAGTTTTGACTAATTGCTGCGCTTCTCACATTTGGGGTAACCATTTGTTCTGGGAACACCAGAGAGTGTGTTACCGGTAAGCCTACGCCCCTAGTTACATCCTGCTTAACATAAAATCTCACTCCCAACTCAGGTCAAAACTTGACTGCACTGAATTCATTGTAGGCCTACAGTCTACGGCCTACTACAGTGTATGGTCAGAGATTCTTTAAGAGATATGCCAATGTAATAGGTTGCTATGGGCACCTAACGTGACCAGGTTCCGGTCTGCCTAAAGGGGCGTGTCATAATACTCCTAGCAATGAATAGAACAGTCCTTAGGTCTGCCTAGGTCTGCCTAAAGGGGGATCCCCCCCCCCCTTGCAATAATAGAATGCGGAAACAATGGGCCAACGGAACCTCTTCAGGAACTACATAACATGCATTGGTCATAATGCTCATCTAATTCTATAAAACAGTTAGTAAGACTTTGATACAATTGGTCAACAAAACATGTTTTGTATGGTGTTAGTGGGGGATATACCGTACTTTAGATTCCCACACAATACAGGGTAATGGCAAACTGTACTCTTAGACAGAATATTGTCTGGCTCTAAGATAGGATTGATGCGTCACATGCATCACATAGTCCCCTGCGGTCATAGAAAAGGTATTCAGCTTGCGGTAGAGGCAGAAAGACAAGGGTCCCATCATCGACGACGAGTAATAGACAGGGAGCAGAGGATTGGCAGCAGCCAGCAGACTTGGGAGGAAGCCTTGTGGTCTCTCAAGAGATAGTTAACTTGAAGGCTGACGTAGGCCATTGGTCAACCAGGCGACAGGTTGTATATTTTATTGACTGAACTGTGCCGTGGGAAAGCTCCCATGTACAAAGCACACGGAAGGAAGAACCTCAATATGAAAGAGAGGAGAGGAAGAGGAAGAGGAAGAATAGAGAGAGTAGAAGGCAAGAATGTGTGTTTCACAAAGTCAAAAGATTTGGGGTTTCAGAGGCCTTTAAAGGAGCGTCCGTCATGTCATTGTTAGGGGAGCTTGGTGGCTGTAGACTAAGAAAGAATCCGGGAGAACAGTTGAAGGAAATGTCAGAAGGAGCTGCAAATGCTCGCAGGCCGTGGATCTGGATGGGACGGATGTTTTCGGCATTTGCCAAAGCCACAAACCAGTGCAGCTGAGCGGATCAAAAAGGGGCCCCAGCAACTGTAACTTTAGCCAGCTGGTCCATGTTAACCCGTGCCGAGGGCCTGCATGACTTGGGAGTGGTTGCT
This sequence comes from Engraulis encrasicolus, assembly GCF_034702125.1. NCBI lineage: Eukaryota > Metazoa > Chordata > Actinopteri > Clupeiformes > Engraulidae > Engraulis > Engraulis encrasicolus. The sequence continues at coordinate 13,784,264 of NC_085863.1, read as the reverse complement.
TGTATAGCTGCAGTCTGTTACCAGCTGCACGAGCTACGGTAAACCTGGGTAGATTTGGCTTCGGGACATGATGAAATACAAACAGAAGTGGGTTTAAAACAAGTTTGATATGTATGTTGCATCATTCAACATGGCCGAATATGTGTACCATATTTGGCTTCTGTTTGATGTTCTCTCAAGCATTTGCATGGTGAATGACATGCTTCTTGATGGCAAATGCAAAAAGGATTTTTTGTCTTTTAATGTGGCGCAGTAGCAGATCTGCAGCGTTGCACAAAGCCTGGCCTCTGACCGGCGGTTAGCTCCAATAAGAGAGTCGGTTTAAACTTATTAAAACTTCATCAGTGCTGTGGGACTACACATTAAGTTGTAAACGCTAAAAGGTTTCACCTGGGATAGGGCAAGAGGATCCGACCAACATGCTTATCCATGCACAGTGCACACACATGGCCAACTCTAAACCCCAAATTAAGACCTTGACTGATGCTGATTGCACCCCAGCGGCCACAACATGGTCCCTGCATCGACATCCTGGTTGATTTTCTACCGCAGGAGCCAATAATTGAAGATGGCTCCGGTCGAACCCTCTACTCTGTGATGTCACCGATTTGGGGCACCACTCTATGTATATCTTGGGCAACCCACCTTGTCGGCCATCTTACATCTCAATGGTGGTTATCTGGTGGTCACATCTCATCTGGTTGTCTTTGCATGAAACCAATGGATGTTATAGAACCCACCTCCCAATATGTAGTTGCCTTGCCACCAGGGTCGGGTTAAGTTGGCCCGGGGCCCCTAGGCTACAAGTTGCTTTGGGGCCCCCTGGAAAGCAAATTTAAAGACAAAATTACATACGGTATGATTAGGCATTGTAATTACCAGCTAGGAATTGTGGTTAACGTCTGCCAGCAATGGAGAGAAGTATTAACAAGATTTACGGTACTCAACATTATAGATTCATTGTTCAATATTGCATCTTGTCACAATTCTGCAATTTCTGACATTTGGCCCATCAGGGGCCCCTGGCAGGTGGAGAACCCTAGGCTGCAACCATATCTAGCCTGTGCTAATATGGCCCTACTTGCCACAGTCTAAAAATCTGAGGAAAGACACCAAAAACAACCATGCAAAAATGAAAGTTTACCTTACAGTGCATTGCAGCAAGTCTTCCTAGCATCCTGTTGTTCAAATAAGTTCAAATAAACAATGGGTCATCAGCATTTGCATGAGCACAAGAATTTCATTTTGCAATACACAAAACATTTTGCTGGCCTCTTCAGACTGCTGAACACCATCATGTGCCATCCACTTGACATTACGACCCAGTAACCAGAGGTCAGATTAAGGATGAAAAAGTATTACATTTGCGCCAATGACTCTAGCACAGACTTCATTCTTGAGATAAAATTGGGCCTTCCATGATCACAACTAAAGTCTATGATCCATTTTTCTTGGTAACTCATGAAATTTGTACCGTATGGACGTGGAAATGCAGGTTGTGTGCAGTGGTGTACTGTACAGTAGATGCAGTGTGTAAGGTGCAAATGTAACGGAGGCCAACTAGCAGAGTGTGGCGTGGAACGATAGTAAACCTCCCTCCCGAAGCGGGAACACCTCCATCACAGTGGTGCCGTGACCCGGATGGGAGTGAGATTCAGGGGTAGAGTGTAACGGAGGCCAACTAGCAGAGTGGGGCGTGGAACATTAGTAAACATCCGTCCCGAAGCCTCAATACAGTGCGGTAGGGCTGGGCTATCGGACGGGCCCTTTAGCTCAGGTTCGAGGCACCGAGGGGGACGAAACATGCGGGACGAACCATGTGGGAACACCTCCGTCACAGGGGTGCCGTGACCCGGATGGGAGTGAGGTTTAAGGGGGAGAGTGTAACGGAGGCCAACTAGCAGAGTGTGGTGTGGAACGTTAGTAAACCTCCCTCCCGAAGCCTCAATACAGTGCGGTAGCGTTGGGCTATCGGACCGGCCCTTTAGCTCAGCGGTCTCGTACTGTGCCTCCCATTCCCGAACTGATGTAGTTGACGAGGTGGCAGGTTCGCGGCCCAGAGAGGGACAAACCATGCGGAAACACCTCCGTCACAGTGGTGCTCAGCGGTCTCGTACTGTGCCTCCCATTACCGAACCGATGTAGTTGACGAAGTGGCAGGTTCGCGGCCCCAAGGGGAACGAACCGTGCAGGAACACCTCCGTTACACAAAGAGTAAAGTGCAAGTGGCATGGTGAGTTGCAATGTTCATGAGCAATGGAATAACCCTCATGATGGGGATTTGCCACAGGAGTTCGACATGGGACTTCTTATGGGCCATTAATCCCAGATCAATCGCATGCAGAACATGACTCCTGAATTAAAAAAAATACTTTCTGGTAATATTAAAGCTGTAGATTCGTGGTTCCATCAGTAGTTGGAGAGACACATCGACAGTCCATTACACTTTTCCTGTGGTCATTAAACAAAAATATTGAAACTCCAAGTGCAGTTGACAACAAAAAATCAATATGGACAATTGTTAGATCTGTAATCAGATTTTTCTATAATGTAGGTGAAGCAAGAGTCGCTTCTGTTGTACAGTTATTTTTTAAAATGGGATTTACGAGATTCACATAGAGTCTGATCTGTAGTGCAGCTGTTTTCATAAAATATATTTTATTTCATAAAATAAAATGTTAACAATGTAAAATACACAGGTATAAGAAATTGAAACTTGTCTTAAAAATGTAATAAGTGGATCCACCCTGTGACTTCGCCTTGACCCATGCATGTGCATTGCCAAGATTTATAAAACTACTGTAAGCATGGCGGTCATTCTGCAATCCAGCCAAATTGGCGAAAAATAAGTCGAGCTGAAAACTACATGAAAATAATAAATAAACTGTTACCATGCAAAAGTCATGAACTGAAGTAACTTTCAAATTTGTAATGTCTACAGCTCATTAATTTTCATAGAACTTGTAAATTTATTTAATATTCTGGCACCCAGGACGCTTTTCATTTTTTAATTTGTGGAAGACTCAGAAGCAGACAGACGCACGCACGCACGCACGCACACACACACACACACACACACACACACACACACACACACACACACACACACACACACACACACACACACACACACACACACACACACACATCTAACATCTAACATTTGACATCTGTCAAGTGGGAAATCTTGTCCAAGTTATGGAACACAGGCCACACACACCATAAACTAAAGTATATGGAATGTGGTACATATTTCGTCTGGAAGCTTTGATTAGTTTCTACACCCTGACTTGTCAGAATAGGAGCCTCATCATATTGTAGCTGCAAGCATGTAGCCCTGCAATCTCTGATTAATGTCCTGTAATCTCAATTTGAAGGAATTCCATGCTTGTGGGTGTTCTACCCAGAAAGCCCTAACTTGAGGAGACCAAAACCTTGTCATTACAATTCTAGTGATAATCACAGCTTTGAAAATGCTCTGGGTTATTTACGTTTTCCTCTTTCTTTCTTGTTTTGGGGAGTCTTCTGTCATAGCAATTACCTTTATATTTAGCCTCTAAACGCCATACAAGATGCCAGTGAGGAGGGCTATAAGCTGGGGTTTACAGTAGCTCCACCCTAACATTTTGCAGTATGTTTCTTCCCGGGCCTATGCAGCTTCTGGAATGCTCTCCCCTGGGCTGTGTCCAGCGCAGACGACGAGAAAGAAGAAGAAAAAAAGAGTAAAAAACAAAAATGACTAGTTTGAAAACCAACAAAGGAGTCCAGTTGTGGCATGCAGCGGGCGGCCCATGGGCGGTGCCACTGCAAGGGATTGAAATTATGTTCTGTGCTAAGATTACATTGTTTTTCAGAAAGCCAGCCTCGAGCTCCTCTCGGCTCCCCCTCTCTTAAATCAACTGCACTGCTGTCAGTTTTGATTGTAATGGGGCCAGTGAACATTTTTTTATGTAATCTGCACTTACTTATTCTGATCAATGTGAAGACTTTTGCTTCCCTCGATTCCTGGTACAGTCACAAAAACTTACATAACAATTATGTTGGGCCTTATTTTGTTCTAAAAACTGCATGAATGGCATATTTTTTTTTATTATTTCCCGGCAAGGGCAGCCTGTCCTTACCAACCACAACACACTACACTGCGAGGCACTGCAAACATGAATACAAAATGGATATACTGCAGATCTACTGGTGGAGGCTGGAATATTTTTTAAAAATTAAAATTACAAATTATTATCTAGGCAGGTGGTTGGTCATTTCGGCTACACACAATATTTACATAACTTTCCTGGAACAGCAGAGTAACATGCATGCAAATGTACAGTAACATCAAAAATATAACTCCCTAAACGATAGGGAAATTAAAGTTTAAGCACTGAACACTGACTGTAAGATCTGTATAACTTAATATGTGCTTCTCGGTAGAACATTATCAATTCACCAGGTACAAAAACATCAGTTTTTGTGTTTTGTGTCATTTCCTATAACACTGCTGTTTTGCAACTACACTAAGCACACGGATCAGACACAATTACTCTGTTGAGGTTACACAGCTATAACGACAGAAAGACACACCCATGTCATACGTAGCATATAATTTAGTCTCTCTTTCCATCCTTCTGTAATCTCAGCATAGTATTTCATACTGCTGCAGCTGCACATTAGAAACTATGTTGTGAGCTGCATAATCAGCTGTTGGCACTTTGACTTGACGTTTAATGAAGATGGGGTTTCATATTACCACATAACGAGCCTTACAAGTTGACCTCAGACAGCAGAACGCAAAACTTTTAACACTTTTCACCCAGTTGCCCTCAGGTCACGAGCTACATAAAGTGGGAAATGTAGACCTTTGAGGCTTTAAAATAGTGGTGTGCATTGGAACTGCCCTCATGATTCGACTCGATTACGATTCTGGAGGTAACGATTCGATTCTAATCGATTCAATCCGATTCTACGATGCATTGCAATGCCTTACATTTTCTAAAAACTTTTAACACTTTTCACCCAGTTGCCCTCAGGTCACGAGATACAGCAGTGTGAAATGTAGACCTTTGAGGCTTTTGACCAGCTGGCAGGAGTTTTTTGAGTTGTTATATTACTACTGCATGGGAATTACTGTCTTTGACTTGTTATTGTACGTTTGCACAAGAAGATCATTTTGCATACAGACACCTTGGACATACACAACAGACCAGCTTGCATACATTCCATTCCATTCCATTCCATTCCATTCCACCTAGGTAGACGCTATCTTATCCATTCATCCAAAGCGACTTACAGATATTACAGGGTATTGATTATAGTCCCTGGAGCAATGCAGGGTTAGGTGCCTTGTTCAAGGGCACTTCAGTGGACTCCATGGATTGAGGTGAGGGTAGTGGTAAGGGCGGGATTCGAACCTGCAACCTTGTGATCTACAGTACAGTCCAACTCCCTATTACACCAAAACTGCAATATGGCTCTCTGTAATGTCATAGCAATGTTGATATGATGTAGTTAAGGATTTTCAGCAAGTGAATAGGGTCGCCGGCGACCCCTGCTGCAGTAAGACGCTATCTTGGTGGCTATAAGCATATTCTGACGTTTAAGTTTGGGTTGTGATCATTTTTGTTGTTGGACATTGCGGAAGCATGTAAGAAGGACATTTTCCAAAAAATCAGGAAAAGTTGTTGAACAGACATGTCTGACATCTATGACTTTGGCGATGTAGGACAGTTTGATAGACATGCCTGACAGAACCTCCTACGTAGGAAAAAATTACAATGTAGGAAAATCTGTCAGAACACCGGCCCACGATTTACATGGGGTGGCCCACTGATCACCACTCTTTAATATAGAGCAGTGTTTCCCAACCTTTTTTGTCTTGTGTACCCCCTAAGCTTTTTCGCTGTGCCATGAGTACCCCCTAAGTCACATTCTATATCGCTTTCTCTATTCCAATGTAACTAAGCTCCATACATTTGTTAAAATTGCATCTTTCCAAGTACCCTCTGCAGTGTGCTCGCATACCCCTAGTGGTACACGTACCCCTGGTTGGGAAACACTGATATAGACAATGGACTGAGCTGATCATACTATTGTAGAAAAACAGAGGGGCTGTGTGAGGGGCTGGACTATCCCAAAAATGACTGGGCCATTTTTTTTTATTATTTCCCCAGGAGCAATCGTGCCCCAGGAGCAATCGTGCAGTGGGTCCTCCTCACTGTAGTTTGTAGAGGTGCACCGAAATGAAAATTTGTGGCCGAAACCGAAACCGAATAATAATTAATCACTTGGCCGAATACCGAAACCGAAACCGAATATTACAATTCAGTCAAAAGTTATCAAAAGTTAGGTTTTTCACTATTTTTAAATATTGCTGAAATCTACGGTTTACAATAAATGTTTTGACATGTTTTTGAAAGAAAATAAATGTGTATTTGAAGTCTTCAAATGTTAGAGTAGAACTGAAATTAGTCATTTTCTATTCAGCCTCCGATTCGGCCGCTCAATTGGCTTTCGGCCGAAAACCAAAAGTGTCTTTTTTTGCGTTTTCGGCCGAATATTTTCTACGGCCGAATTTTCGGTGCACCTCTAGTGGTTTGGTAATGCTATTACTACAGGGTTGAGGTTATACATCAGGAGGTGTTGTAAATTACTATGTTATACACAGGGGTTGAGCTATACTATGTTTTACATAGATTTGGATTTGGACCAGAACAAATTCTCAATGTCACTACCGCAAGGTATGATTAAGGGTCTCAGCAGTGTAGCTATAGGCCTACCACAAAGTCTTTTGTCTTTATTACATGGTGTACATTCCAATAGGCGACCTTGCGTCCTCCGCTTGTGCTTGTGGCCTCGTCCCAGGTGGTAATACGTTGTGATGACATCACTGACAACAGCATTATAATTCAATACCTCGCAAAAGCTCAATTGTAAAGTCATTTTCTCATTTGCAACCTGGATGGTGAATGAAAAACAGTCCCCCAAAAGTTGTTGTGGCTAGGCTGACAACTGGGAAACGTTATTGTTTTCTCCACGGAGGCGGGGCGAGGTCACAAGCACAAGTGGAGGACACAAGGTCGCATATTGCAACTCACTCATGGTTATGTTATGAGCACAAATTACACATCAGCTGACCTTCACAGTAACAATAAAATGGGCTGTCGGTATTTCAGGGCTAACATATTAGTATTGACAAAACTGTAGTAGAGAGTCCAATTACTCATTGGAGTCAAAAGTTAGTTTAAATTCTGCTGGTGGCTAGCGTAATTTTTTTTTTTACCTTTATTTTATTTTTTTGAGAGATAGTGGACAGTGCAGACAGACAGGAAATGAGTGTGGAGAGAGATGTGGAAGGGTTGGCAAAGAACCCAGAATGAAATCGAACCCGGGTTGCCAGCGTAGCAGCCCAGTACCCTACCGTTAAGGGCCGCACACACACGTTGCTGCTAGTTACTCGCTCAGCGAATGAAGTCAATAGAATGTCAATGTGTTCCAGCGAGGCGAGCAGGCGAGTAATCAATTGGAAAGCAGAGTTCGGTACTTCTCGCCAGCTTAGAGCCACAGTAGGGCCAGGCCAGTGTAATTTCAACTCTCCAACAGCTCTTACTATTTACACAATATTGAGCATAATTAACCCTAAAATTAAGTTAATTCTTTAAGTTTTTATAAAGCTTTAAAGGGATACTGTGTGAGATTTTTAGTTGTTTATTTCCAGAATTCATGCTACCCATTCACCAATGTTACCTTTTTCATAAATTTTTATCACCACCATGAAATTCTACATATTCATTATGACTGGAAAAATTGCACTTTTCATACATGAAAAGGGGGATCTTCTCCATGGTCCGCCATTTTGAATTTCCAGAAATAGCCATTTTTACCTGCAAAAATGACTGTACATGGGCCATACTAGAAAATATTAGTTTATTACTTAGTAAACTTTCATATAAAGATCAAATTTGGCAATAAGCAGCCAGAGTTTCCCAGTTGGGCTTTCACTTTCACTATACTTAATATATACACTGAGCTGTCCCAAGCAGGCAGGATCTACGTAAACATTTAGATGCCATTACAGTATAGGGCCTACTGCAAGGCTATGGCTCATTTTCCTGAAACATTGAGATGATTGCTTAAGGCTTATACAACAGCAAACACACAAGAGTTGCACAGGTTGGTGGCTCAGAATACTCAGTGGGTTTTTTGGGGTTTTTTTTCCTCAATATTTATGATTCTGGTGGTCATGAGTCAAAGTGAGACGTTTTGGGTTTTTAAAAAATATATTTTTTGGGCTTTTTATTACTTTTGACAGGATAGTGAAGGTAGTAACAGTGAGTGTGTGTGGGCAGAGAGAGATGGGGAAGGGTCGGCAAAGGACCCATGCCAGGAATCGAACCCGGGTCAGCAGCCGCATGGCAGGCGAGTGCCCTACCGGTTGGCCACGGCAGGGCCAAGAGAGAAAGGTTTTGCTAGTGCATGCATGATGGTGCGCAAAGGGTGGCTGATGTCATATCATGATTCTCTTAAGGAAGAAGAAATCCGCACTCACAAACTGCGTCTCATTATTTATTTATATTACCACCATGTCCAAAAAGCAAACGCGTTTCGGCTAACAAGCCTTCATCGGTGCGTGGTACACGTTGGTACCACGCACTGATGAAGGCTTGTTAGCCGAAACGCGTTTGCTTTTTGGACATGGTGGTAATATAAATAAATAATGAGACGCAGTTTGTGAGTGCGGATTTCTTCTTCCTTAAGTTGACGCTTTTTATCTCGCACCCAAAAGCTTTTCGGTTTTCTAAGAAGTTGAGCGCGTCCTCTGCCAATACTTGATATCATGATTCTCTGAAATTCAACTGAAGTCCTCTCCCAGGCTGCTAAATCTGCTCCCATACTTAATTCTGTACAGAGGGTCTGTCTGGGCTGCTGTGGGAGATGTTTGCTTCCTTTAGGTGTAGACTGCTGACATTCAAAACAAGTGGATCTGCCTTTACCCAATTGACAGTTTGTCATGATGTCTGCAATGGGCCTTTTAATGCAGCATCGGGCATCTTCGATTCACTACACTCAAAGCCGATATAAGCCTGCATTCTACCTGCCTACCTGACGACGGGCATACCTGCTTCACTTTAAACTTTGACGTCTCTGCGAGGGCTGCTAATTCGCTTGGCTAAGTAAAGAGACAGTCTCTAGTACACACTGCAATTCAAATGTAGCGCACACACACATACTGTATCATAGCCAAGGTCACAGGTCATGAACTACCCTTGCCTTGAAAAGTCTTCACCTGCCTGACTGACTGACTGGTCTGCTACTAAATATCGCACCAGGGTCAGCCATCCATGTCAACGGAGCGGCTAGCAGGCCAACCCAGACTTCCACAGAGGGGAGAAAATAGTCCACTGGAAGTGCGTAGGCAGACTGGCTGGCTACAGCTCTGCCACTGTCACCATAGAGTCCAGGGTCACTCTGACCACAGGTCCGACCAGACTACTCAGTCTTAGCTTCCTCAGTTTGAGTAGGCCGACTGTCCTTCTAGCTCAGATACTCTCTGCTCCAGACCCCAAGAGTTCATGTCGACATACTTTATTAATCCTAAAGGAAATTCAGCATCTGTACTACTACTACCACTACTACTACTACTACTACTACTACTACTACTACTACTGATATGCTACTACTACTACTACTACTACTACTACTACTACTACTACTACTACTACTACTACTGCTGCTACTACTGCTACTACTACTACTACCACTACTACTATTACGACTACTAGTACTACCACTACTACTACTACTACTACTACTACTACTACTACTACTACTACTACTACTACTACTACACTGTCACCATGGAGTCCAGGGTCACTCTGACCACAGGTCCGACCAGACTACTCAGTCTTAGCTTCCTCAGTTTGAGTAGGCCGACTGTCCTTCTAGCTCAGATACTCTCTGCTCCAGACCCCAAGAGTTCATGTCGACATACTTTATTAATCCTAAAGGAAATTCAGCATCTGTACTACTACTACCACTACTACTACTTTTACTACTACTGATATGCTACTACTACTACTACTAGGCCTACTACTACTACTACTACTACTACTACTACTAGCCAACTACTACTAGTGCTACTACTACTACTACTACTGCTCCTACCACTGCTACCATTACTACTACTACTACTACTACTACTATACTACTACTCCTACTACTACTACTACTACTACTACTACTGATATACTACTACTACTACTAGGCCTACTACTACTACTACTACTACTAGTAGCGCTACTACTACTACTACTACTACTACTACTACTGCTCCTACCATTGCTACAATTACTACTACTACTACCACTACTACTATACTACTACTACTACTACTACTACTACTACTACTACTACTACTATACTACTACTACTTCTACTACACTGTCACCATGGAGTTCAGGGTCACTCTGACCACAGGTCCGACCAGACAACTCACTCTGCTTCCTCAGTTTGAGTAGGCCGACTGTCCTTCTAGCTCAGATACTCTCTACTCCAGACCCCAGAGTTCATGTCGACATACTATTAATCCTAAAGGAAATTCAGCATCTCTACTACTACTACTACTACTTCTGTTACTAGCACTACTAGTACTACTACTATTTTACTAGGCCTACTGATACTTCTGTTACTACTACTACCACTACTACTACTACTTCTGTTACTACTACTACTACTACTACTACTACTACTACTAATACTACCACTACACTACAATTACACTTCCAAGGTGTTTTGAGCAGTCATGGTGCACTCTAGAACCTGGCTCTCACACAGATGGATTTTCATCCACGAAGTGTAACGAAGATGCACAAAGCACTAGGGGTCTCGTGAGAGCCAGGCTAGCACTCTAGAACACATGGCATGAAATCACTGGCTCCTACTATACTACTATACTACTACTACTACTACTACTACTACTACTACTACTACACTACTATACTTCTATACTATCACCACTACTACCACTACTACTACTATTACTACCACTAATACTACTTCTACTACTATTACTACTACTACCACTAATACCACTACTACTTCTGTTACTACTACTACCACTACTACTATACTGCCACTACTACTTCTGTTACTACTACTACCACTACTATTACTCCTACCACTACTACTACTACATTCTTCTACTACTATACTACTACTACGACTACTATACTACTTCTTTTACTACTTATTTTACTACTATACTACTACTCCTACTACTACTACTACTACTACTACTATACTTCTACTACTAAAAAACACGAGGCAAATGTGATGTGAAATCAGTGGCTCCTACTGCTACTACTACTACTGCTACTATACTACTTCTACAAAGCGGATTCCAAAAAAGTTGGGACACTTTGTATTTTGTGAATAAAATCAAAATTGTGGCATTTTCAAAACATTCAATATGTTAATAAGGTAGAACATCATATACAGACAACATATCAGTTGTCAAAGTCAAACAGAATTATTGTTTTGAGGTAATTATGTGGTCATTTAAAATTTCACCCTTGCAACAAATCCCAAAAAAGTTGGGACAGGGCCAATAAAATGCTTTTTATATTGGATAAGACTAAACACAACGCAAGGGATGAGACTGAACAGTTAAATACTTTGACTGATGGCATAATTGTATTCAAAAATTAAATCTTTTGATGTGCGAGACATGATTTCAGCAGCTCAACTGATAGGTGTGTTCTTCAACTTGTTTACCTTTTTGTTATGCTTAATATGTGGCATATCCTGACTGCAAGAAAACAATTTTGTGACCTGTTTACTCTTATGATGGAACCACACTGTTGGAACATAGAAGAGATTGACATTTGCCACCGTTATGGGGCAATATCTAAAGGCGGTGCTCCAAAATATAATGCCTTGGTAGCTATGCATGCTGTTTAAAGTCTCTATTTATCATTCAACATTCATTTTAATGCTCTACATGAGCAAGAAGACCATAACCAAGGCACCTCTGCACCCATTTACTATCATATATGCTCTCTTTAAGACTGAAAACTAAATCAAGCTGAAGTATTCACTTTCTATATAACTTGGAGGGTGCATGACTCCTAGATTTTAAAAAAGGATGAAATATTTTCCATTCTGTAATCAGAGGACAGTTTCACATGTCTCCTAGGTTCATCTAGAATGAGCTTTCCGCATGCAACACTGTTTAATGTCTGCATCATGTGCATTAATCAAGTGTTGTGTTTATGGTCATTTTTTCGAGAGCTGTCATTGTTGGAGTGTCATAGTTTGCTTATTGACGATGAGTATGTCATGATCTCATAACTCATGCAATGATTACACAGAACTCTATATTACGGAAATAGGCCTTATATGCCTGCAATTTTGATAATTCAATCTTTCTGTGTAATAGATAAGTAATTAGCCCCTCAAAATCTTCGCTTCTGAGTGCCACAGCCTCTCTGTGATGGTATTTTATTTGTGCATTCATGTTGGCAGTCAATATAGTTCCTTTTAAAATATTTTTCCTTGTGTTACTTTTAGAATTATCCAACTATTACAACATGTGTTGGCCCTGTCCCAACTTTTTTGAGATTTGTTGCATGGGTCAAATTTGAAATGATAACATAATTACCTCAAAACAATAATTCTGCTTGACTTTAACAACTTATATGTTGTCGGTACATAATGCTCTACCTTATTAACATATTGGATGTTTTGAAAATGCCAGCATTTTTATTTTATTCACAACATACAAAGTGTCCCAACTTTTTTGGAATCCGCTTTGTACTAGGCCTACTTCTTCTTCTACTACTACTCTACTACTACTATACTACTGTGCCATCTCTCTGTGGGGTGGCTGCCAGTTCAGACCACCAGGCAAAGATCCACACCCTTTACATCGTCACGGTAACAAGCTGGCTTCAGTATAGGTGGGGAGGACAGAAGGCCTCAAACGTTAACAAGGTCTTTTTTGGCCTTCCTATAGCCAACGCCTGGTCAGGGTTGCCAGATGAGGCTGATGATTTCCAGCCCAAAAAATGTTCAAACCCCGACTAGAAGCACAAAATCCCGCCCAATTCTATTGATTTCTATGGCAAAATTTGGGCGGGATTTCCTGTTAAATGCCATCTTCATCCGCACACAGCCATCCTAAGCAGCCTAATTGGGCGGGAAACAGCCCAATCTGGCAACACTGAGCCTGGTGACCACAGGCGTAGTTTTCATTGCTCCGCCCAAAACACGTGCGAGGCGAGCGAGGTGGAAGGTGGTTCCAGTCAGAGTAATAGTTGCTTATTTTGCACACGGTGCCATTGCTACCAATGACAATGCTGTTCAGGGCTGAGCTGCGACAGAAAAAGAAACCAGGCTTTTATGTGCACTGCAGACCCCTCTAACCAGAGACTCTTTAAGTATATAGAGATATGCCAATGTAATAGGTTGCTATGGGCACCTAACATGACCAGGTTCCGGTCTGCCTAAAGGGGTTGTGTCATAATGCTCCTAGCATTGAATAGAACAGTCCTTAGGTCTGCCTAGGTCTGCCTAAAGGGGGATTTCCCCCCTCCCCCTTGCAATAATAGAACCCGGAAACAATGGTCCAATGGAACCTCTCTCTCGCTACTCTCTCTGTTCTAACTGTAGACTGGACAATACTAAATAAAACCCAGCAGCGTTAGCCCCTAAAGACTGTTTACCCTGTATGCCATATTACCAGTCCAGGAGACTTCCGGCTGAGCAAGCATAGAGTAGACAAGTGTTCTCCATGCTCCCACCTTTCTTTAAAAACGTCTACATTTATCCAACATTCACAACGAAACCATTAAAGGGACACTGTGTGAGATTTTTAGTTGTTTATTTCCAGAATTCATGCTGTCCATTCACCAACGTTACCATTTGTATGAATACTTACCACCACCATCAAATTCTAAGTATTCATTATGACTGGAAAAATTGCACTTTTCATATTTGAAAAGAGGGATCTTCTCCATGGTCCGCCATTTTGAATTTCCAAAAATAGCCATTTTTAGCTGCAAAAATGACTGTACTTGGATCATACGAGAAAATACTTGTTTATTAGGCCTACTTAGTAAACTTTCATGTAAAGATCAAATTTGGCAATAGGCAGCCCAGTTTCAATGAGCAGCATAGTTGCAGTACCTTTTTTGACCATTTCCTGCACAGTGTCCCTTTAAGAAACAGCAACGTCTTACTAACAACAACAATACGGATGGACAACAAGAAGACCACAAGTTCACCAAGACCACCAGTTCAATGATGATGCTCTTGGATAGTCCTTTAGACCCTTTCAGTTAGAGGTTAAAGGATAACTTCAGCCAATTTCAACATGCAGTTGTAATGCTCACACTACCCTGGACTTGTCAGTACCTGAGGTTTTTTTTTTTTCCTCAGCCTTTTCCAAGATCCTAGTCATTGTAATGGGGGCAAGTGTTTGTTTACATTAAAAAAAAACATTTATTCCCAAAAACATCCAAAAGGTTATGCAACATCAGCAGACAACTAGCGAACAGCGATACCCTTTGGGAAAATATTTGGAGTAGGGCTATGTTAAGAATTTTTTAAATGTAAACAAAAGCTACCCCCATTAGAATAGCTCAGATCTCGGAAAGGGCTGAGCTGAAAAATGTGGCATCACCGGGTACTGACAAGTCAAGCGTAGCGTGAGCAATACAACAGCATATTGAAATTGACTGAAGTGGTCCGTTAATGTCCAGTTAGGTGGTTGCCAAGGTCTGCTCGTTCAGTGCAGACTAGATTTTTTTTTCTGCAATGGTCAGTTATCCCGAAAACGAACCTAAGAATTACCGATCCAAGACAAGAATGCAATCCGCAAAGAACATGCAATACCCAATGTACAGATCAACAACGGATTGAGTTTATGAAAACAGATGATTTCAGCAGACCAACTTTGACTCCAAATAACATACTCGACTTCCAAAACAAACTTCATAACAGACTCAACTTCCAAACCAGATTTGCTCCGCTCCGCTCCGACAGATGCGGCCAGGACTTCCAACAGAAATAACCAGGTAACAAAAGGGTTACAAGGTAACACAGGCCAGGGTTTAAATATTGTGGAGTAGCAAGTGACAGGGGAAAAAAAAAGAAAAATGTTCAAGGTTCAATCAACACAAAACCAGGAATTGC